>NC_134356.1:568721158-569021158 GCF_048569485.1 Anomaloglossus baeobatrachus
TAGCTTCACAGCCTCATCAAAAATCATCTGTGAGCTCTCTTTTGGCTAAGGAACAGAGCATGCTGTGTAGGAAACCAGGCCAGAGCCTGGAACCCCCGGAAGGGAAGGAGCTAAAGAAAAACACGAAGAGAGTTTCAGAAATTCATATATAAAGAGCGACTTGGGAGTGATGAAAGGAGTGAAGGGGATGAGATATGGAGATTTCAGGGGCAGATACAAAGTTTGTGCCACGTCACCCTCCAGATTGTATCTCATATAACTAAAATTCAACGGCAGGATTGTCAGCGTCATTTTCATGGTATATATGTTACTTCTGAACAAGTTCCATAGACGTAAAGGAAGAATTATAGTAAAAGGTGAACACAGGACTATGCAAAAACTGCAGAGTTTAAGAATCCTTGAAAAGAATACAAAGCAGCTCATGCTGCAAAGAACCATCTGTGACTCTCAGTCTGTCTTCATACTCTGAATTAACAAGTGCCACAGTAAAAAATATCTACAACCAGTCCTGAAAGATGCATTGCGCAACAGTTATGACATGTCATAGTGTAACTGTAGCAATTACAGCCTATAGAATTTGTTTTATCATATCTGTAGTGTGTATACATGTAGTGATGTGATGATCAAGCTGTCAGGGTTCATGCTCACAGTCGTATAACAGCTCTATAGAGTACAGTCGTTTAGTTGAGAGTCCTAAATCTCCTACATATCCTGTAGGAGTCACTCAGTACTAGCAACTCTCACAGCTGGTCCACACTGCCATACATGCTCCATATAATGGCACAGGCCCTTAAAGCACATCAATCACCAGGATTTTCATATATAACCTAAAGCCAGTGCTATACTGGCACTATCAGGCTGAGTCTATACAAACCTTTAGTTGTCAGTTCGGATGTTTAGGTTTTGAAATCCAAGAAAGTAAAGTTTATAAAATTTGCAGCTTCTTGAGTGACAGCAGCTGAGGATAAGATAATATCTGGGGGAGTATTCATAGTTATCCCTTCCCCTGTTAGAATTAGTATAAGTATTATACAATCGATTTAAGTTTTCACTAGCAGGACCTGTGGTGAGGTCATAGCCATGTGACCAGAAGGGGCGCAGCCTCGGCCATCAGAAAAATGTTGCTTCCTGGCATCAGCTTTGTTGGTTGAGGCCCCTTCCCTTCTGGTCACATGGGTATGACCTCACACGGGTCCTGCAAGTGAAAAGTTAAATCAATTGTATAATACTTATGCTAATTCTAATAGGGGCAGAGGATAACTATGAATACCCCCCCAGCTATTATCTGATCCTCAGCTGCTGTCACTCAAGAAGCTGCCGCTTTTATAAACTTTACTTTCTTGGATTTCAAAACCTATACATCTGAGCTGACCACTACAGGTATGTATAGAATCAGCCTGATGGTGCCAATATAGCACTGGCTTTAGGTTATATACAAAAATCCTTGTGATTGGTTCCCTTTAAGCCATGGGTGGGGAACTTTTTTTCTGATGGGGGCCATTTGGAAATTTTTTACCATCATTTGGGGGCCACACAAAATTATCAACTTGAAAATGACCCTGCTGTGTTTGGTCAAACAATTAATTAGCTCACCCCTACTGTGGTGGCTGGAGCTGCTTCTCTTTGGTGCGGCTGTGATATTAGGTGATGTTGAGCTTGTGGCTTCTCACAACTGCTTTTTTAGGTTTGTGTCTGCTGGGACTGCTGTATATACATCACATAGGAGACGCTGGTGTGAGAATACAAAATATTTTTCTATATGCTTCTTACTGTGAGAATATATGCTTTTTACTGTGAGAATATATATATGGTTTTCTATAACCAAACTTTCTTTTCTATATGAGTAAAAAGGAAGAGTCTGTTTTCTGATTATTGCTGATATCAGGAAAGCAAGTATGTGTATATTAAGGTCAGCAGCTGAAGACTGATACAAAGGAACGGAATGCAGATGTTGATATCAAAGACTGGCTATCTGCGCAAGTCCAAATTTATGGCCTGAGGTGCTATCTGCCGAAAACTCTGCAAGATATGGAGTTGGACACAAAGGAGGGGCTGGAGGGGAAGTCCCAAGAAATGCATAAATGTCACAAGTTTTCTGTATACGCTTTAATATAGCCAATGCTTACGTAGGAATTATCCTAAAAGATTAACTCATTACTGCTCTATAAAAGGCTTGTAAAAAAAAATAAAGCACTCTCTTGTGCACCTTCACTGAGAAGGAATTCGTACCAGAGCTATTCTGTGTGGTGTGGATTTCTCCGCCGGCTCTCAGTGACTATTAATCAGACATTCGCTGTATAGAAGGTGATTTCCCAAAAACGATGGAATTTCACCTTGACATTGGGGTATATACATCACAGGAGACGCTGGAAGCATGTACATCACAGGATATGCTGGGGCATATACATTACAGGAAACGCTGGGGACATATACATCACAAGAGAAAATAGGGGCATATACATCAAAGAAGACATCACTGACGGGCACAGACATTACTAAGCAGCACAGAAATCACTGGGGGGGCATAGAAATCACTGGGGCTGTATATATATATATATATATATATATATATATATAATGCTGGAGGGTACATACATCACTGGAGTACAACAATCACTGGGGGTACATACATAACTGACTGGCAAATATATCGCTGGGGACACAAAAATCTCTGGGTCACAGAAAGCCCGAGGGGCACAAACAGCCCTGGGGGCAAAGACAGCTCTGGGGATCCTATGGGTCACAGACAGTCCTGGGGATGCTGAGGAGCACATAATCTAAGAAAAAGACTGATGGCACATCCTACCTTTCTAATTTGAAGAGGTGCAAACTGAACATGAAACATAGTAATGAAAAGGAGACAGTTGCACACTGTAGTGCTAAAATATATAGGAATATAGACTTGCACTACTGCTATGAGAAACATGTAAAAATTGAGATACTTAGCACACAAAAATGGCCATTAGGCTCACATAAAAGTGGACATTTTTATCTAAATGTTTACATGTTTTTCATAGTAGTAATGCATGTCTATATTCCCATACTCATTGTTCCACATATCTTAGCACTTAGCACTGCAGTGTGCAACTGTCTCCTTTTTGTTACCATGTTTCATATTCAGTTTGCAGCTGTTCACATTAGAAAGGTAGGATGTGCCATCAGTCTTTTTCTTAGATTATAGGGTCATACCTTCTCATTGAGCACTCCTGCTCTTCAGTCTTAGGCCTTTTGAATTCTTTATTTACAGGTTTCTGTCTGCCCATAAATTCTAGGGGTTTTTTTAACCTAAAGAGGGGCAATAGTTTGAAAGGGACCCAACAAAAAGAGGTTGCCTTGCCATTGGCTATTGGGCTCACATACATAGAACTGGCTATTTCTGTGTGCTAAGTATCTCATTTTTACATAGTAGTAATGCATATCTATATTCCCATATTCATTGTTACACATATTAGCACTACAGAGGGCAACTGTCTCCTTTTTGGTGCTTGGGGGCACAGACAGCCCTGGGGATGCTGGAGGGGCACAGACAGCCTTGGGGATGTTGGGGGGGGGAGGACAGACAGCACTGGGGATGCAGGGGGCACAGACAATCCTGAGGATGTTGGGGGCACAGACAGACTTGGGGACACTGAGGACACAAACAATATTGGTGGCACTGGAACAGCTGCTTTTCTTCTGTGGGATGGGAGCGCATCGTGGCCTACCTCACATGCAAAGTACGTCCTTACACTGGCACTGGCCAGTATGAGGATGTATCCTCCAGTGTATGTATCGGAGAAAAGGTCATGCAGCCTGTGGGCAGATTCTCAGCCCTGGTTCCCCACCCGTGCCTTAGGCCATATTCATATATCAGCATTTTTCACAAACACAAAAAAAGGTAACGGCGTCATCAGTGTTTTGGCCCCAAAGCCCTAACGTTTTTATCTTAGCCATAAAAGCCAAAGACAGCTCTTGGATAGCCCTACTACCCTAGCCCTAGTACCCAGGGACAGCTGTTGTATAGTCCTACTAGCCAGAGACAACCCTTGTATAACTCTACTACTCAGGTACAGCTCTTGTATAGCTTTTGTACCCAGTGACAGCTCTCGTAGAGCCCTACAACCCTGAGACAGCTCTCATATAGCCCTACTACCCAAGGACAGCTCATCCATAGCCCTACTAATCAAGGGACAGCTCTCAGACAGTCCTACATCCCCGGAACAGTTCTCGTACTGCCCTACTACCCAAATACAGCTTTTGCATAGCCCTACTACCCAAGTACAGCTCTTGCATAGCCCTACTGCCCAGGAACATCTCTTGTGTAGCCCAGTTTTACCCAGTCACAGCTCTTCTATCGCTCTCTTATAGCCCTTGGCCAATTTGTGCATTGCAGTCCATCCTTATACTCAGACCTAACAATTACAAGCTGCCCTTTGAAGGCAACCATAATGTTGATGTGGCCCTTGGTGGAAATGACTTTGACACCCCTGGTGTAAGGTGTATTATGCTGACTCTGGAATGACGCTGTACTACAGTATTAACTGCTGTCACTTCTACTGTTGCAGAGACTAGACAGTGCTTATAAAGAGCTGCTTCCAGGAAGTGAGGCAGAGTGTGGCAAAGCAACATAGGCAGAATATTTTTGTGCTACACAAAGAAAAGAACTAGGTAGGAGAAACAGTGCTGTTCCCAAAGAAAGGATCTGACAAAAGCTGCAAAGGAGTGTGTAAATAGAGCAGCAACTAAAGTATAAGGACATGATGGCTACTTATTCATACATTTCTAGGAGGAATAGCAAAATGAACAGTGTTAAAAGAAAAGATGTTCCAGGTTTCTTATGTCATGAGGAATATAAGTACCGTATGTAAAGTGAACCTGTCACCTTGGAAAATGCTGTTTACCTTCACTTATAGGGTTATTCTACTGGTAAATAATGTTACAAGGCTGCCTGATCATCTTACTATATGGCTAAAAGAGATTCGGGTTTAATGCTGCGCTAGAAACCACGTAAATCCAAAAGTATATGATGAAATCCTTTTTCTTTATTTCTGCAGGTCAATGCGTTTCAAAGACATATCCGTCTTCTTCATCAGAACAACAAAGGAAAAATATTGTTCCTTTGTTGTCCTGATGAAGAAGACGGATATGTCTTTGAAACGCGTTGACCTGCAGAAATAAAGAAAAAGGATTTCATCATATACTTTTGGATTTATGTGGTTTCTAGCGCAGCAGTAAACCCGGATCTCTTTTACCCATATTGTTTTATCCCTCTTTTCGGGGCTGCTGCTGACCACCATTTGATATATGTGCATTCAAGGAGTTGTGCCTGACACAACTTCAACAGGTGAGTGTGCCTTTGGCACCTTGTTTGTCAAATCTCATACCTGGTCAGTCCCTATGTGCGCTTTCTCTTCTGACTCGCCCACCCCAGGGCTATGGGACACCCGGTGCCGGGCCGGACTAGTCCAGGGGTCGTCAGTGGTGGCGGGACCCGACTCCGTGACCCTGGTGGGTGTCAATTAAATATGGCTTCAGTGGGGTTGATTAAAGTTTGCATTTTCGTGACGCCACCTGTGGTTTGCGGCTATTAAGCCGCCGCTGCTGTATGAGGCCTCCGGGGCTGGTGGTATGGCAGCTCGGATGGTCCTGCTCCCCACAGATGGAGCGGTGCCCTGGGGCAACAGTTGGTGCTCGTGAGAGTCTATGGTGTGATGGAAGTCTATGCAGATGAAATAACAGAGGCAACACCAGGGGCTGCAGTTTCAAGATGTTTACTCACAGTTGGTTATTTGACACGGCAGCTGTCCGGTTGCCCACTGGTGTGATGGAATCCCCTGTCAGGGACCTCCGCCGATCCCGAGTAGATCTGGGGGTAAATGCCAGTGCACCCCTCTATGTGTTTCTTCCTCAGCTGACTTCACTAGCCTTGCCCTTGTCGAACCTGGCTCGCCCTCCACTGCAGCCTCCGGGCTGGGAGCTCGCCTGTCGGTTACTTGCCCCTTTTCTAGAGGTTCTGCTGTGGGCTGGGGTCCGGGGAGCATGCAGCTTCCCTGAACCTCAGTTGTTAACCTTTGGAGTTGACTTCTCCTCCTCCAGTGACTAGGGACCGTCCCCTGGATGCAGCTTGATCCCTCCACCGATGTTCCTGTGGAACAGGCCACCAGCTCAAAAGCTATCTGTGGTCCTGGAATCCTTTCGTTCCCTGCTTGGTGTCACCTGGACCCTCTGAGTCCCAGGATCTTCACCTGGAAGCATCACTTTCTTCTCTTTAGCTCCTGACTGACTAGAGCTTTCTCTGACTGTTGCTTTCTTTCTCTGTTGCGGACACTCTGAACTCACAGAGCTCCTTTTTCTTTCACAGCTACATGCTGTCTCCTCACTCTCTCACTCTCTGAGGTAAACTGAACTAACTTGACCTTCCTTACTACTCTTCTCTCAGCTGGCTCCTCCCACCTCCCCAGTTGCTAAGCTACCACCCTATGGGAGAAGGGATGGGACTTACGGCCCCTCCCAGCATGCAGCATGGGAGGGTTGCTGCCACTATCCCTGGTCCCTGTGTGTGCCTAACAATGGGTGTAGTGCAGATTTACCTGTGAACTGGCATGTACCCCCTTTCTTACCCAGGATGGGACATCACACCTCTGGCTGGGGTGCAATGTCTCTGTGGCGACGGAAGCCTCAGGGGCGCCACACTTCCACAGACAAATGATCAGCTTACTGAAAGTGTAGCAACTGAGAGAGAAAGTATTTATTTCCTTCTGGAGCCACCGACTTTCAGTCAAGAGGGTGTGAATAGGCTGGCGACAAGCATTGCTTATAGCACCATTCACTGTACTGTGAGTGGCGGCTATAATCATTCCCTGACACTATGATTGACAGCCACCTCTCCAGCACATCTGTAGACAGTAAGCTGTTAATCAAAGTGCTGGGCATGCTTATAGTCGCTGCTCATATTATAGTGAGCTGTGCTGTGAGTAATGCTTGTCGGCGCTCCATGCACATCCTCATGACTTAGGGGTACTTTGCACGTTGCGACATTGCTACTGTGATATTGTTGGGCTCAAATCGAAAGTGACGCACATCCGGTGCCAGTAACGACGTCGCAACGTGTAAAGCCTAGATGCGCCGATAAACGATCGCAAAAGCGTCGTAAATCGGTGATCTGTGTAGTGTCGGACATTTTCCTAATGTCACACCAATAGGAGATACGAAGTGGTTCCTCGTTCCTGCAGCAGCACACATCACTGTGTGTGAAGCCGCATGAGCGAGGAACATCTCCTTAGCTGCGTCCACCGGCTATGCGGAAGGAAGTGGGCGGGATGTTTACGTCTCGCTCATCTCCACTTCTATTGGCCACCTGTCGTGTGTGGCGTCGCTGTGACGCCGCAAGACCTGCCCCCTTAGGAAGGAGGCGGGTCGCCGACCAGAGCGACGTCGCAGGGCAGGTAAGTGCGTGTGAAGCTGCTGTAGTGATAATGTTCGCTATGGCAGCTATCACAAGATATCGCATGCGCGACGGGGGTGGGTACTATTGCGCTCGGCATCGCTAGCCGATGCTAGTGATGTCGCAACGTGCAAAGTACCCATAAGTCTGCAGGTAAATGGCATTTTCCAAGGTGACATTCCATTCCCTATAATAAAAGGGTGTAGTGGGGGAAATAAGAGGGAGGGAAAGGGGGGTCAGACAACCAAAGTTCACAAAGCATTCTGAAGCTCATGGACACTAGTTAGGCAGAGGTGTATGGTGTTCACCAGCATTGGAAATTGGCAAGAAAAATGCGCATTCAAACAGCTGCATAAGTGATCACTCAAAGAAGGATCATAAATGAATCATGAAAACATCGGCTTGCGTGTGACTACCATTATTACAAACACTTTTTACATAATAATTTACATAAGAAACAGATTTATTTACATAATAAGCACATCAGGAAGAGAGTATGTTTCATTGTTAGATGTTTGGGATCACAAAGCGCATAGTTATGGGCATTTATAGAAGAATAAAGTGACATAATAGTCCCTATTGATAATCTGGGTCTATTTCTGCATACGCAGTACTGCATTCTCTGACCAGAGCGGCGTATTACTGGAGTCACTGTTCTATAAAGCTGCGGCTACCAGCTGTGAGGACATTAATATCCCCTGTTTTATGATACTTTCCCTTCTGAGTTTGTCTTTGAATTGCAGAAGAGTAAATACAGCAGAGATGTGAGACACTTGCATCTCTTTTGAGTGCACGGCGGAAAGTAATGTAAGGCGAGAGTGACTATACGTGGAAAATGTCAGCATCTATAACCAGGATGGAGAACCTCATTGTCCGCAGGTATCTGACAAGCATCAGAGCAACGTTCAAAAAACACTTCCAGGGGATGCAAATCATGGGGATGAAACTTGTTGCTGGTACTCAGGCTTTTTGTCCGTTAATATTCCTTTACTAACTACTATGCTCTTCCTTTATTATACAGATATATCCTGATTCTGCAGAGACCAGCACATCATGTTTGTGATCATAAAAGGGCACTATTATGTACTCCCAGAACTTGCTGTACTCACACAATAAATAAGTAGGCTTTTTCTATTTATCCCTTCAATACATTTCACTTATAGACCTTCTTGGTTTTTTTTTTGTGCAGTGTGGCTTATATGGAGTCAATTGTGATTACTAAAATTGGACACAAAGGGGAAAATCTGTGTTTGAGTCAACACCCATTTTTGCCATGTAATGGCAGAGCTAGGCATTTCACCAATGGCAAAGATTCAGTTTGACCTCACCCATCTAAAATTGTACATACAAACAGTATTTATCACTACTGCTATACTGCAGTGGTTTACATTATATATATAGTGTCACGATTCCTCCCCTCAATGCATCTAGGACACAATGAGTCACTGTCTGCTGAACAATGGAATCAGGGCGTGCTAATCTGTCAGTTTGGTGAGTTGGATGACGGCTCAATCATCCAATTTGATACTGGAAGCTGCTGGGTTATTCAGGCGTGCCTTGTTCCCAGTGAATGACTGGGGGCCGACTAAGTGCTCATGCCATCTGTTCCCTACCTAGCGCCTATTTCAGGGTCAGCCAGGGTTAGGTATCCGGCTCGGCGCATATTTGCCAAACCTACCTAGTTAGGGTCAGAGGTAGGTTTGGTCAGAGGGTCACCATCTCCTTATTCCCTAGACATAGGGTTTCCCTTCTGTGTTGCCGTTTGCTTGGTACTTGGTACCCCGTATGAAGCGTGACACTAGCGTCACATGTAGAATGTAGGTGTGAGTGTGGCGCCCCAGGACCTGGTCGCCACAACAGCATTGCCCTTCCAAAGGGTTAATGCTGAGCCTGGAGGTAATTGGGAGATCTATTGGCCAGTAAGTGTAACATCAACCGCAGTTCTCCCTCCGGCCAGCAGGGGGAGCTCTGAACCTGGAACTTCAGGGAGCATTCCTTAAGTCTGGCTGGAAGGAGGAAGTAGTGGTTAGTCTGTAGACAGGAGTGAAGGAGGACAGACGGAGAGTAGTGCTGCCTTGTAGAACTGGGGCCTAGAGCTGGGATAGCTTGGCCCAGTGAAGCAAGAGGTGCAGAGAGGCACAGCAGAGACTCGGACATCGGAGTCTGTGGTTGCCAGGGCATAAAATCCATCCCTGGTAGCTGAATCCAGAGGGCAGGAGAGCTGCAAGCCCCCTGGCCCAGAAGTAATCTGAAGGTACAGCTGCATTCCAAGGGCCCGGTGTAGACTCCAGCAGAGAAGCACCAGAGAGGGCCTGCGCAGTCTACCACACAGAAAAAGGGACGAACAACCAGTCCCAGCAGCAAGAGGGCAATTGCAAACCCAAAGTGCAGTGTCCAAAAACAGCAAAGAAAGATTAGGGAGTAGGCCTCATACTCAACTGGCCAAAGATCACCCCAGGCACTTCCAGGCCGGCCGGACCAACTTTACCATCTGTGACGGTCTCCCTGGACTACACTTCTGACGAGTAAAAGAGGAGAAGGTAAAGAGACTACTGTTTGTGCCTGTTTCTTTCATTGCTTGTCGGCCCTGCACCGTGTTAGTCACACAACACCATAGACTTCCACAAGCACCAACTGTGTCCCGGGGCACCGCTCCACCTGTGGGGAGCAGTATCACCATTGCTGCCACTTCATCACCCCGGAGGCCTTACACAGCAGCGGCGGCTTAATAGCCGCATACCACAGGTGGCGTCACGAACACAAACTTAAAGTCGTCAGCCACATATTCTACTGACACCCACCAGGGCCACGGAGCCGGGCCCAGCCACCACTGACTACCACCGGACTAATCCGGCCCGGCACCGGGTGTCCCATAGCCCTGGGGTGGGCGAGTCAACATTTGGCGTCACGAAAAGGATTTTGTGCCCGGTCACACCGGGTACTGTGCGCCTGCAGGAATTGTGCTTAAAAGACTGTGTACTGTCTGCAAACCGCCGCCGCCATTAGCCTCGCCGAGCGCAGGAAGAAGGGGGGCGTGCCTGACAAAGAGCGCGAAGGGAGCGCGCCATCAGAGCAGAGCGCTGTTAACCCCGCGCGACCCGGAAGGAAATTTGAAAAGTGAACGGAGCCTGGTAAGGTTCACTAAGGGGGAGGAAGATGTCCGACTCAGAGGGAGAGCAGGTGGCTGCCATAGCCCGAGACGCCGCAGCACCAGCCGAAGCAATCCCAGTCGCCATCGCCCCAGCCCCCGCTGCAGCGCCGGTAATGCCGATCACAATGCCGTACATCCCGGGAGCAGAATGGCTACCGCAGTACTCCGGGGAGTCCCATACCTTGAGCGACTTCAGGGAAAGCCTGCACAGCTTGTTCCGGGTGTATCCTCTGACTGAGAGCCAGAAGGTGGGCATATTAATGGGACAGCTAGCCGGCGCAGCCCAGCGTGAAGTGAAGTCCTGGCCTGATACAGATAAAGGGACAGTAACCCAGATATTGGCCAAGCTAAAGAGTACTTTTGACACCCGCACCGCAGCAGAGATAAAGATGAGATTCTTTGGGTGCAAACAACGGGCCACAGACAGCATAAGGGACTATGCCTTAAACTTGCAGGAGGCCCTGAAAGCAGTTAAACAG
This sequence comes from Anomaloglossus baeobatrachus, assembly GCF_048569485.1. NCBI lineage: Eukaryota > Metazoa > Chordata > Amphibia > Anura > Aromobatidae > Anomaloglossus > Anomaloglossus baeobatrachus. The sequence continues at coordinate 568,732,212 of NC_134356.1, forward strand.
GTGGACCCAGAGAGTGTACGTGAAGAACACAAACTCCTAACCGAGCAGTTCATAGAAGGGCTCCTGTCAGATGCCCACAGGACACAGCTGCGTATCATGGTCCTGCAGAACCCTGCTCTGGACTTTGCAAAGTTTAAGGACCAGGCCATCCGGGTACTGAGAGAATCTACACCGAATGACCCAGTATCCCTCCGGCCTCTTGCTATCACGTACCCCGGGGTGGTGCCTGCAACACGAGCCGCTGCAGGGGCTGAGGCGCAGTCCCTGGATAAGGACCCCACTGCAGAGCTCAGACAGCAGGTCCAGGAGCTGACCAAGACTGTAGCTGCCCTGGCCAAGACCGTGCAGTCTCTACAAGTGACCCCATCGCCTGCAAGACTCGAGTTGGCCTCCAGCCCAGATGACGTCCCCTGGATGCGACAGAGGAGGATTCCGCCGACCCGAGGCAGAGACACAGACCGGTATGATTCAACGGGACAACCGATCTGCCGCCGCTGCAGCCAGGCGGGCCACATTGCACGACGCTGTCCTTTAAATGGGCCGAGCCTGGGGCCAGGAGCCAACCCCCAGGTGTGAGGAAGCCCGGCTCAACCCCCAGCCGCAGCAAGTATGTGGGAGGACGCCCGGTCCTTCCTATTGTGCTGGACGGGATCCCTTTGAATGCCCTCCTGGATACGGGGTCCCAGGTAACAACCATCCCCTACAAACTGTACAAAAGATATTGGGCTGATTCAGACATTGACCATGGCCCAGATGATGATTTAACAATTGTGGCCAGTAATGGTCAGCCCTTACCCCAAATTGGGTACAAAGAAGTAACCATTAAAGTGGGGCGGGTAGAATTGCCATGTCAGGGGATGATAATTGTAGATATAGATCGCAAAGAATCTGAACCACTGCTAACCATTGGTACAAATGTGATAGAAAATTGTAATGCCGAAGTGATAATTTTGTTGCAACAGGCGTCTGAAACCGCCAGCTCCGGGCAGCAGCGTGCCCTACAGAGGGAGATCAGAGCCCTGATGAGGAGGCAGCAGGTAGAGCTGGCCGGAGGAGAAATTGGCAGTGTGAGGGTAAGTGACCCCCTCCCCATTGCAATACCCCCAAGAAGTGAAATGTTGATATGGTGTCGGGTAGCAATAGGCCTCAAGGGTCAGGATTACCATGCCTTGGTAGAACCGGTATATTCAGATAGTAGGCCGGGAGTTCTGGTAGCCAGAGGGGTAGCAGACGTCCGCAAGGGGAGAGTGCCCGTCCGTGTCCTGAATTGTGGGGAGGAGGAGGCCAAATTGCCCCGGTACGCCACTGTAGCAAAACTGTACACTGTCAGCAACAATACCATCAAAGCAGTGGAACCCTTGATCCCGTCCGACCAGGCGGAAGACAATGGCTCCAAGGGGCAGCTGGAAGACTGGTGCCAAAATTTACATGTGGGCACCGACTCCACCCCCTCACACCAAAAGCATGGGGTTTACCGGGTGGTACAGGAGTACGAGCGGGTCTTCAGCAAACACCCCCTAGATTTTGGGCAGGTGAAAGGGGTTAAACATCAAATCCCCACGGGTGATCATCATCCCATTAAAGAGAGATAACGCCCTGTGCCCCCCGCACAGTATCAGCGTGCCAAAGAAATGTTACGGGAAATGAAGGAGGCTGGGGTTATCAGAGATAGCTGTAGCCCCTGGGCAGCTCCCCTAGTGCTCGTAAAGAAAAAAGATGGTACAATGAGAATGTGCGTAGATTACAGGCAAATTAACCGCATTACACATAAAGATGCTTATCCACTGCCCAGAATAGAGGAGTCACTAACAGCCTTAAAGTCAGCTAACTATTTCTCCACCTTGGATCTCACCAGTGGGTATTGGCAGGTTCCCGTGGCAGAGGCGGACAAGGAGAAGACTGCATTCACGACACCAATGGGCCTCTGTGAGTTCAACTGTATGCCATTCGGGCTCTGCAACGCTCCAGGGACATTCCAAAGGCTGATGGAGTGCTGCTTGGGCCACCACAACTTTGAAACCGTGCTGTTGTACCTGGATGACGTCATAGTCTACTCCAAGACTTATGAAGACCACCTGAGGCACTTAGCCGAGGTGTTTGAGTCCTTGTCGAAATATGGCCTGAAGATAAAGCCGTCCAAATGTCACCTCTTGAAGCCAAAGGTACAGTACCTGGGTCATGTGGTCAGCGCGGAAGGTGGGGCACCTGATCCAGAGAAAGTCACCGTAATCAAGGACTGGCCAAGACCCACCACGGTAAAGGAGGTGCGGCAGTTCCTTGGGCTGGTGGGCTACTACCGAAGGTTCATTGATGGTTTCACCAAGATAGCAGCGCCCCTTGAAGATCTCCTGGTGGGCCAGCCAAAGCAGGCTAAGAAGCAGAGCCCTCCATTTGAATGGAGCAGCCAATTAGAAACATCCTTTGTCCGGCTGAAAGGGGCTCTCACGGGAGAAGAGATTCTGGCTTACCCTGACTACAGCCAGCCGTTTGTACTGTATACAGACGCCAGCAACGTGGGACTGGGAGCAGTTCTGTCCCAGGTGCAGGGAGGTAGAGAGAGGGTGATAGCGTACGCCAGTAGGAAGCTACGGCCCACAGAAAGGAATCCAGAAAACTACAGTTCCTTCAAGCTGGAGTTCCTCGCTATTGTTTGGGCAGTGACTGAACGCTTCAAGCACTATCTGGCATCGGCTAAGTTCACCATCTTCACGGACAACAATCCGTTGACACACCTGGCAACAGCCAAGTTAGGTGCGTTGGAACAGCGATGGATGGCCCGGCTGTCTAACTTTGACTTTACCATCAAGTATCGGGCTGGCAAGAAGAATAGCAATGCTGATGCGCTGTCCAGAATGCCTCACTTGCCCGAGTCTGGAGAAGACCTGGATGAACTCGAAGAGATAGAGTTACCGGCTTTCCATCACCAAGGTGTGTCCCAGTGTGAGCATGCTGTAGGAGTGAAGCGCTCGAGCCAGAACGAAGTCTCGGTCAACCCGTTACTCCACCATAATTGGGAAGAGACGCAGAACGGTGACCCGGCCGTGCGATTGGTCAAAGCAAAGCTAGCACAAGCTGAGACTCATCTTGGCCCAGATGCTCCAGAAGAAGCCCAGCAGTTGTGGAAGGAGAGGGGACGGCTGTTCACCTATCAAGGCAAGCTCTGTAAGAGATATGTCAACTGGCGAACGAATGAACTCGTCTGGCAGATAGTGGTTCCGCAGAGGGATGATCCAATGGTCCTAGCAGCTTATCATGATAATGCAGGACACTTCGGGTGGAAGAAGTTGGAGACCCTACTCCGTGATCGGTTCTACTGGGTGAACATGAGAAAGACAGTCGAGAAGTGGTGCCGAGACTGTGGTCCGTGTAACCTGAGGCGGAAAGATGATGCTAGCCAGAGGTCTCCCCTACAGCCAATTGTCACGAAGCAGCCCCTGGAGTTGGTGGCTCTGGACCACGTGAAGTTAACACCAAGCCGGTCAGGTTATGTGTACGCCCTCACCATTGTGGACCATTACTCTCGTTTCCTGGTAGTAGTGCCCGTGAAGGACCAGACAGCTAGAACAGCAGCGAGAGCATTTCAGGCCTACTTTTGTCGACCTCACGGTTACCCTGAAAGGGTACTGACTGATCAGGGTCCTGCATTCGAGGCAGAAGTGTTCCAAGAGTTCTGTAACCTGTACGGTTGTAAGAAAATCAGAACCACACCGTACCACCCCCAAACCAATGGATTGTGCGAGAAGAAGAACCATGTGGTTATTGACATGCTCAAGACTCTACCTTTGGAAGAAAGAAACCAATGGCCAGAAAAGTTACCAGATCTGGTAGACTTGTACAACCATATCCCGGTAAATTCGACCAACTGCAGCCCTGCTTACCTGATGCGAGCCAGACCTGGCAAGTTACCTGTAGACTTTGAAATGGGGACTGTGTCACCTGAGGCGGTTCAGGAAATGGAAGATTGGGATACGGAGCGGCAGCAGCGGTACCGTAAGGTCCAAGAATGCGTAGAGAGGGCCCTGTCTCAAGCAAGAACGAGACAAGAGCAGCATTACAATCAAACAGCCCCAGCAACTCCCTTAGCACCTGGAGAACAAGTCCTCAAGAAGAAGCGGAGGACGCATAAATTGGATGATCAGTGGGAAAACGAGCCCTACACCATTATCCCCTCCAACTTTGACAACAGTAAGGTATGCCTCATAAGCAAGGATGAAGGCAAGACCTATCAAGCAGTCTCTCGAGACCGCCTGAAAGCGTGCCCTGAATGGTGCAGAATCCAAAGAGAAATGAAAGAAGTACAAGGAAGTCCCCAAAGTCAAGAGAAAGAGGGGGAGATGATCCAAACAATCCTTGGAAAATTCCCCAAAACTTGGACCCGAATAAACAATGCCATAGTGGTACCAGTTTTGACGTTTCCGCAGTTGGTCGAGCCAGAAACAGAAGAGGGTCCGGATCCACCTAAAGAACCGTCCGCTCCAACACGAGATGACACGCCAGCAGTGGAACAGGAGGATCAACCCCCTGTCAGTGGTGAACCTGTCATACCCTTGGCGACTCTTAGGCCACATAGGCAATCATCACGCTTACCTATCGGGGTTAGGCCTACCTGTAGTGCTGAAGTAGAAGACACACCAAGTAGTCAGGGGCAAACACCAGAGCTACGCAGGTCTCAACGCAGCACTCGGGGACAACCCCCTCCAAGGTATAGAGAGTCAACTGTATAAGGGAAAAAGAAAGAGTACTTATTAGAATGTAAATAGTTATGCGAAATGTCTGTAATGTTGTGTACAAAATGTTTTTCTTTTTCTTTGATTGCGAAAATGGACAATTGGGCCACTGGACTATGGGTGGTCAACACCTAAATTGTTCATAGTTAGCACCAGTGTGCTCAACACCCCTGAAGAAAAACCCGTCCGGCGTGCATAGAGTGGGGTCATCAATGCTCTGACGCACGCCCATAGCCTACGTTGGGGGTTTGATCGCGGCGGGTCCCCCATGGAGCAGTGTAATGGACACCCGGCAGGGAGCCACACTGGACTCTTATAGTAATGTTTAAGTTTGTAACGTTCAAGTAATGCGCCTCCCATAATGGGATGAAATGTTCTAACATGTCATGTTTGTTTCTACAGTCCGGGAGTACTGAATTTAACTAAGGGGGAGTGTGGCGCCCCAGGACCTGGTCGCCACAACAGCATTGCCCTTCCAAAGGGTTAATGCTGAGCCTGGAGGTAATTGGGAGATCTATTGGCCAGTAAGTGTAACATCAACCGCAGTTCTCCCTCCGGCCAGCAGGGGGAGCTCTGAACCTGGAACTTCATGGAGCATTCCTTAAGTCTGGCTGGAAGGAGGAAGTAGTGGTTAGTCTGTAGACAGGAGTGAAGGAGGACAGACGGAGAGTAGTGCTGCCTTGTAGAACTGGGGCCTAGAGCTGGGATAGCTTGGCCCAGTGAAGCAAGAGGTGCAGAGAGGCACAGCAGAGACTCGGACATCGGAGTCTGTGGTTGCCAGGGCATAAAATCCATCCCTGGTAGCTGAATCCGGAGGGCAGGAGAGCTGCAAGCCCCCTGGCCCAGAAGTAATCTGAAGGTACAGCTGCATTCCAAGGGCCCGGTGTAGACTCCAGCAGAGAAGCACCAGAGAGGGCCTGCGCAGTCTACCACACAGAAAAAGGGACGAACAACCAGTCCCAGCAGCAAGAGGGCAATTGCGAACCCAAAGTGCAGTGTCCAAAAACAGCAAAGAAAGATTAGGGAGTAGGCCTCATACTCAACTGGCCAAAGATCACCCCAGGCACTTCCAGGCCGGCCGGACCATCTTTACCATCTGTGACGGTCTCCCTGGACTACACTTCTGACGAGTAAAAGAGGAGAAGGTAAAGAGACTACTGTTTGTGCCTGTTTCTTTCATTGCTTGTCGGCCCTGCACCGTGTTAGTCACACAACACCATAGACTTCCACAAGCACCAACTGTGTCCCGGGGCACCGCTCCACCTGTGGGGAGCAGTATCACCATTGCTGCCACTTCATCACCCCGGAGGCCTTACACAGCAGCGGCGGCTTAATAGCCGCATACCACAGGTGGCGTCACGAACACAAACTTAAAGTCGTCAGCCACATATTCTACTGACACCCACCAGGGCCACGGAGCCGGGCCGAGCCACCACTGACTACCACCGGACTAGTCCGGCCCGGCACCGGGTGTCCCATAGCCCTGGGGTGGGCGAGTCATGAGCAAAGATGAAGCCAATGGCTGCTGCATTAGTTGCTATTCTAAATGGAAAGAGGCTTGTGAGTAAAGATGAGCGATGTTCGAGGTTTGCCAATTTCATGTTCGAGTGATTTTGGGGGGTGTTCGACGAACTCGAACGATTTGCTAAAAGTTCGGCAGTTCGAGTTACATTCGAGAACGGTTCGAGCACCAAAAGCGTGGCTTTTCACAGTAAGTATGTGTGCACCTTTCATATCTGCATGCGTCCTGCATCCCCAGCACAATCCCTCTCTCTTTCCTACTCACCGATCACGGGCGTCTCACTGCACAGCTGTCACAAATCTCCAGCGGCATTTCCTCTTTTGAAAATGGCTGCCGCTTCATTATTCAATTAGTTATTCCGTGCTTTCCCCACCCACCGGCGCCCATGATTGGTTGCAGTCAGACACGCCCCCACGATGAGTGATAGCTGTCTCACTGCAACCAATCACAGCCGCCGGTGGGCAGGTCTATATCGTGCAGTAAAATAAATAAATTAATAATAATAAAAAAAAAAAAAATGCAGTTCCTCCCATATTTGATACCAGCCAGGATAAAGCCACACGGCTGCAGGCTGGTATTGTCAGGATGGGGAGCGCCACGTCATGGGGAGCCCACCACCCTAACAATATCACCCAGCAGCCGCCCGGAATTGCCGCATCCATTAGATGCGGCAGTCCTGAGACTCTACCCAGCTCAACCCGAATTGCCCTGGTGCGGTGGCAATCGGGGTAATAAGGAGTTAATCATGGCAGGCGTCTCACCGAGATACCTTCCGTGATTAAACTGTAAGTAAAAGTAAATAAACACGCAAAACGAAAAATCCTTTATTTGGAATAAAAGACAAAAAAAACCCTCTTTCACTATTTTATTAAAATCCCCAAATACCCCTCCAGGTCCGAAGTAATCCACATGACACTGTCAGCTCTGCTACATGAAGATGACAGGGAGCACCGTAGAACACGATCGCTGTGTCCTCTCCACGTAGCACCCGAAGTGAATTGCGCTGTCCGCAGAGATTACCAAATCTGCCTATGTTTCTCATTAGAGCCAGTGGCTGAATGGTTAGAGCTCTCACCTAAGAAGCATTAGTTCATGAGTTCAAGTCCTGGCCGTCCCAGGAAAGAATTTAATTTATTTATAAGTATAATTTAATTTAATTATGCACTGAGGGGAGGATGATGGTGGTTGTAGTGCCTGCGTGTGTGCGGTGATGAGTGCGGTACTGCCGGTATTTGCCCATCCATCCGCTTGCCCATCAATCCATCCCCTTGCCCATCCATCCGCCCGCCCATCCATCCATCCGTCCGCCCATCCATCCATCCTTGCAGCTGAACAATCTGCTAGATTCTCTACTGCAGTATAGAGCTAAAGATTACCAAATCTGCCTATGTTTCTTATTAGAGCCAGTGGCTCAATGGTTAGAACTCTCGCCTAAAAAGCATTAGTTCACAAATTCAAGTCCCAGCCGCCCCGGTAAAGAATTTAATTTATTTTAAATTATAATTATTATTTATAATTATAATTTAATTTAACTATGCACTGAGGGGAGGAGCCAGACATCAGCTGTGAACCGCGGGACACACCTCTAAAATCGGAGCAGTTCACGGAATGAGGCTGCATTTCTCTCTCTTCTCTCTCTTCTCTCTCTCTTTCTCTCTCTTTTTCTCTCTCTCTTTCTCTCTCTCTCTTTCTCTCTCTCTCTCCCTCTCTCTTTCCCCTCTCTCTTTTTCTCTCTCTCTCTCTTTTTCTCTCTTTTTCTCTCTCTTTTTTTCTCAGTCTCTCTTTTTCTCTTTTTCCCCTCTCTCTCTCCTCTCTCTCTTCTCTCCCTCTTCTCTCTCTCTCCTCTCTATCTTCTCTCTCTTCTCTCCTCTTCTCCCTCTCTTCTCTCTCCTCTCTCTCTTCTCTCTCTCTCCCTCTCTCTTCTCTCTGCTCTCTCTCCTCTCACTCTTTTCTCTCTCTCCTCTCTCTCTTCTCACTCTCTTCTCTCTCTCTCCTCTCTCTCCTCTTCTCTTTCTTCTCTCTCTTCTCTCTCTCTCATCTCTCTCTTCTCTTCTCTCTCTTCTCTCTCTCCCCCTCTCTCTTCTCTTTTCTCTCTCTTTTCTCTCTCTTTTTTCTCTCTCTCTTTTCTCTATCTTCTCTCTCTTCTTTCTCTCAGACCTGGCGATGATCAGCTGATGCGGTCACCTGACGGAATCAGCTGACACTATAAGTCGAGCGGTGAGGCCGGCTTTTTACCGCCCAGCCGGCTAAACTATCAGCTGCTGCTGTCGGACAGGAGTCTGCACTGAAGTGTGTAGTTTTGTTTTTTTTTTGCACTGATGCATCAGCTGATTGTATAAAAGCTGTTTGTACAATCAGCTGCTGTGTCATGTGATTCAGGCCCTTGAACCTGACACATCATCTGATCGCTTTGCCTTTCAGCAAACCGATCAGATGATATCGGATCCAGATTGGACGGCGCGGGACCGTTCACCCAGGATTACTGTGGAGGGGGGTTCTTTATTTCAATAAAGATGGAGTCACTAATTGTGTTGTGTTTTATTTCTAATAAAAATATTTTTCTGTGTTGTGTTTTTTTTATCTGTACTAGAAATTCATGGTGGCCATGTCTAATATTGGCGTGACACCATAAATTTCGGGCTTAGGACCAGTTGATAATATAAAGCTAGCCCTAACCCCATTATTACCCAGCGAGCCACACATCACCAGGGCAGCTGAAAGAGTTGGATACAGCACCCGAAAATGGCGCTTCTATAAAAACGCCATTTTCTGGGACGGCTGCAGACTGCAATTCGCAGCAGGGGTGCCCAGAAAGCTTGGGCACCCTGAGCTGCGGATTCCAATCACCAGCTGCCTAGTTGTACCTGGCTGGACACAAAAATTGGGCGAAACCCACGTCATTTTTTTTTTAATTATTTCATGAAATTCATGAAATAATTAAAAAAAAGGGCTTCCCTATATTTTTGGTTCCTAGCTGGGTACAAATAGGCAGCTGGGAGTTGTGGGCAGCCCGTAGCTGCCTGCTGTACCTGGCTAGCATACAAAAACATGGCAAAGCCCACGTCATTTTTTTGGGGGGGGGCAAAAAAACTCCTGCATAAAGTCCTGGATGGAGTATGCTGAGCCTTGTAGTTCTGCAGCTGCTGTCTGTCTGTATGGAGGAGAGCAGACAGCAGCTGCAGAACTACAAGGCTCAGCATGCTCCATTCATTAGTGTATGCAGGAGAGCAGACAGCAGCTGCAGAACTACAAGGCTCAGCATACTCCATCCAGGACTGTATGCAGGACTTTTTTGCCCACCAAAAAAATGATGCGGGCTTCGCCATATTTTTGTATGCTAGCCAAGTACAGCAGGCAGGTACGGCTGCCCCCAACCCCCAACTGCTTATTTGTACCCGGCTGGGAACTAAAAAAATAGGGAAGCCCTTTTTTTAATTATTTCATGAATTTCATGAAATAATTAAAAAAAAGTCGACATGAGCTTTGCTCCATTTTTGTGTCTAGCTAGGAACAACTAGGCAGCTGGGGATTGGAATCCGCAGCACAGGTTAACCCGAGCTTTCTGGGCCCCTCTGCTGCGAATTGCATCATCTGGTGCTGTATCCAACTCTTTCAGCAGCCCTGAAGCCGGGTGGCTTGCTGGGTAATAATGAGTTAATACTACCTTTGTTTTACTAGCTAGTATTAAGCCAGAGATTCTTAATGTCAGGCAAGTTTGACCTGACTATTAAGAATCTCCAATAAAGGGTTAAAAAGAAGACACCACACAGAGACAAAATACTTTAATAGAAATAAATACACAGACACACTTAGAGACTCCATGTTTATTACTCCCTCTCATCCTTCCGTGGTCTTCTGTCTTCTTTTTCCTTAAACCCATGCAGCTCTGCTACATCAGACAGCACAGCATGGGAGGAAGAATGCTGCTGCTCTCGTGCAGTCTATTCACTCAGTGAGTGAGCAGAAGCTGTGGGCTGTAAGCGGTGACGTCACCGCTGACAGGCGGGTTGCTATAGCAACGGTGATCTCCGTTATTCACCGGCTGTGGCAACCAGTCCTTGCATGTGGGCTGACTCTGTAAAGAGCGCACACATGCAGGAACAGGGAAGCTGACCATGTGCCAGAGCATTTGCCAGTACACGGAGATGCTGGAACGATCACCGCGTACCGGAGAGATGCAGTGACAGGACCTAGCATGACGTCTAGCCATGTGACCAGTCTGTAGCCAATGAGATAATAGACATGTGACTGGTCACATGCTATTATGACGTCACGATAGGTCCTATCAATAGTGCTGGTTACCGGGAGGACGCAGTGATTATTGGAAGGAAAAGTGGCGGGAGACAGAGTGCAGGACGCGTCGCGGGGACCTGTGTTATGGCAATGTTTATTAACTTTATGTGTACATGTACAATGTGTTTTTATGTGTTTGCCTGGTTCGAGTGGTTCGGCGAACGGTTCGTCGAATGTTCGTCGAACGGAGCCTCTATTCGACGAACCAAACTCAAACGCTACGGGGGTGGCTCATCTCTACTTGTGAGCAGATAGTGGAGAAGCCACTTAGCATGGTAGACTTGATTGATTGATTTGAAATTGTGCAAGGTTAGTAATCTGCTGCATCAACTGCTTTTCTAAATTATAGCGCACCTCTAGTGGTAGATTAAGTAGATAACAGGCCTGGGCAGACTGTTCCAGAAGATGATGAAGATGATAGGAGTCCGGTCAGCCTGGAAACAATGAGGGGATTCACATTGCTAGGTGGGTTGGAGGCCTTCCTTGTTGCGCTATGTGTGTGAGTCTCTGTGGCTTGGAGCCGCAGAGTGACCCTCTTCCTAGTTGTTGTTTGTTCTTTCCTTTATGGCGGGCAGCGCAAGCAGGTCCTGGGCACCGCCTGTGTAACTGTGGCCCCGGGCTCTATTGTGCTGCTTTACCTTCGGGCTTTCTTTGGGCCAGGGGACTTGAAATTTCCTGCTTTCCGGGCTTCACCGATGGGGCTTTAGCACGCAATCATTGAGGACCCCGGCGTCCTGCTACTGCGCCTGGTCCTGGGAGAGTTTGGGAGACAGCTCTCTTTCAGCGACCATGCTTGATTTTTGCCTCTGCTCATCTGGTGTTTCACTTTCTGTTTTGTGTATGCAAGTAACCCCTCCTCCAGGCCAGTATACTAGGGAAGCTTCGCTCAAAACAGGTGGTCCTTGAGCTCCCCCTACTGGCCCAGAGTTAGGAGATGTAGACTGTTGGTATACCTAACATGGGAAACCCTCCTCCTTGCTTCCAGGCATAGCATCACCCCCCGTAGAGAGGGCAACACTACTGTAGCTCGCAGACACTGGGGTGCCACATTTCCCTACCATTAGACAAGGACGGGACACTGGTTTGCAGATGTATGAGGTGTTGCGCTGCTACACCTGGGATAAGGACTCTGCAGAGAGCTCAATGTGGATGTCCACTGGAGAGGAATTGCCGTGTAAAGTGGAGGAATGATGATGTGTGTATAGGTCTGAATACCCATAAAACTGAAGAAAAAGACAACCTAGTGTCCACCATTGAAGGTGAAACACACTACGATTCAGAGTGACTGCTACTGGAACTCGCAGGGGTTTGGACTCGATTGCCCTTGAGTTGCCTTCCAACTCTACCATTCTATGATTCTACTGTTTTGATTTTCAGATGCACTCTATTCTCTTAGACTTTATTTAAAATCTGGGGTAAAGTGCACAACACCAGCTTGGAGAACAGTCCAGCCCAGGATTTATTTCACTGGTTGTCAGTAGTGCAGAGACTAATTCTAGCCTCCACAATCTTTGGCTCACATCACAAGCATTACCCGCATTACCCACTACTCCCAAATCACAGATGCCATAATTGAGATACTGTAGCTAGACAAAGCTTCGGCCAGCAGATGTATTCCAGTTGGATGTTTGGTGACGACCAGAAGGTCCTGCACTTGATACCGGGATATAAATCACCACTAGAAAAAGGTGCAAGGTACCACTACCAGAGTGGAGCAGGGCACATCAAAGCTTCTCTGATGTTGGGTAGAGGTCCTCCATCTTTGTCAACAAGGAACTGTTAAAAATAGCTTTGGTCATTTGACTTTACTATATCGCATATTGGAACCTTTCATGTATAAATTGGTAATAAACTTACCTGCCAGATTAGAGTATATTGTTTACAATATTCACTTAATTTAGGTATAAGAGTAATGGGATAATAAGTTTTCACTTTGTGTTGCTTTGATTCGGAAACTACAGAGGATTCCTGACTAGGCCATAACCCAGGTGTCTACAGGGTCTTATTTCTCAGCAATTATTGTTCTGCAGAGCATGTCAATTTCTACTGACATTACACAGATTAGGGTTACAGTTGCTGAGGCCACAGAATCTGGCCGTCACCACTGCCAAGGGTCAGCACTAGCTGGACTATCTGATTCAGCATCTCCTCAGGATGAAGTGAATTTACTCTCCCGTCACACACACAAGGTCTAGAGAACAAAATAACAGAAAATCCATCACTGTGAAGGGGAGATTAAATCATCATGAAGGTGCCATTTTGCATGCATTTAATGTATGTGCCTTAAATAGAGGTTAAACATGTGAAAGTACCAGGACTCTAAAGACCACAAGTTTCCAAGAAGAGAATTTAAAAATGTAACTGTGGCTGAACAAACAAATTTCAAAGATGCAAACACATAAGACAGAAATGCATCCCGCTGTGAGTTATAACACACTGAAAGGGAAAGAAAGCAAAAGGAAATACAACTTGTAATAAGAAATATTTACATAAAGTTATAGAAAAACCTTCAATGAAATAAGTCAAGTGCATTACATTATATCCCATCCAGTCTAAATTAAAAAAGATATAATATTAGAAAATTTAGGGAGAAATTTATAAAACAGCTCTCAAAGAAAATCCAAACAAACTTGTTTTTCATGGGTCGCAATCACATTTTTCCCCAAAAATTATTTCGTAGCCACTAATATCCCAATATAACACTGAATTTTAGATAAAACCTTAAGTTAGGGCAGAAAAGGTACCAGATTACTTAGATGCTTGGGCGACATATACAGTGCCTACAAGTAGTATTCAACCCCCTGCAGATTTAGCAGGTTTGATAAGATGCAAATAAGTTAGAGCCTGCAAACTTCAAACAAGAGCAGGATTTATTAACAGATGCATAAATCTTACAAACCAACAAGTTATGTTGCTCAGTTAAATTTTAATAAATTTTCAACATAAAAGTGTGGGTCAATTATTATTCAACCCCTAGGTTTAATATTTTGTGGAATAACCCTTGTTTGCAATTACAGCTAATAATCGTCTTTTATAAGACCTGATCAGGCCGGCACAGGTCTCTGGAGTTATCTTGGCCCACTCCTCCATGCAGATCTTCTCCAAGTTATCTAGGTTCTTTGGGTGTCTCATGTGGACTTTAATCTTGAGCTCCTTCCACAAGTTTTCAATTGGGTTAAGGTCAGGAGACTGACTAGGCCACTGCAACACCTTGATTTTTTCCCTCTTGAACCAGGCCTTGGTTTTCTTGGCTGTGTGCTTTGGGTCGCTGTCTTGTTGGAAGATGAAATGACGACCCATCTTAAGATCCTTGATGGAGGAGCGGAGGTTCTTGGCCAAAATCTCCAGGTAGGCCGTGCTATCCATCTTCCCATGGATGCGGACCAGATGGCCAGGTCCCTTGGCTGAGAAACAGCCCCACAGCATGATGCTGCCACCACCATGCTTGACTGTAGGGATGGTATTCTTGGGGTCGTATGCAGTGCCATCCAGTCTCCAAACGTCACGTGTGTGGTTGGCACCAAAGATCTCGATCTTGGTCTCATCAGACCAGAGAACCTTGAACCAGTCTGTCTCAGAGTCCTCCAAGTGATCATGAGCAAACTGTAGACGAGCCTTGACATGACGCTTTGAAAGTAAAGGTACCTTACGGGCTCGTCTGGAACGGAGACCATTGCGGTGGAGTACGTTACTTATGGTATTGACTGAAACCAATGTCCCCACTGCCATGAGATCTTCCCGGAGCTCCTTCCTTGTTGTCCTTGGGTTAGCCTTGACTCTTCGGACAAGCCTGGCCTCGGCATGGGTGGAAACTTTCAAAGGCTGTCCAGGCCGTGGAAGGCGAACAGTAGTTCCATAAGCCTTCCACTTCCGGATGATGCTCCCAACAGTGGAGACAGGTAGGCCCAACTCCTTGGAAAGGGTTTTGTACCCCTTGCCAGCCTTGTAACCCTCCACGATCTTGTCTCTGATGGCCTTGGAATGCTCCTTTGTCTTTCCCATGTTGACCAAGTATAAGGCTATGTGCGCACTAGACCGTTTTTCCCGCGGATTTACCCGCGGATTTGCCCCGGAAATTTCTTGAGAAATGTCTGCAATCTTTGTGCAGACATTTCCCATGAAATTCAATGAGAAAAAAAAATAGCTGTGCGCACTGTGCGGATTTTTCTCAAGAAAATTTCTTGAGAAAATTTTCTCGAGAAACTTTCTTGAGAAAATGTGCATGTCCATTAATTTCCGCAGGTACCTGCGGTATTCCGGGGGTATTCCGCAGGTAGCAATGATGTGCGGTATACCACCGGAATAGCCGCGATTTACCTGCGGTAATGCCCATCGCTGCCTGCGGTTTTGCAGGAAGCGATGTCATTATGCCAGGAAGAGGAGCAGAGGAAACACACGTCACACTCCCTGGACGCCGCACAGAAGCACTTCCGTGCGACCTCCAGGTGTCTGTGCAGTGTGTGTCCTGCTCCGGCCTCGCGGCTGCCTGCACTGCAGGGTGTCAGTGTCTGCCCGCAGTGTCAGCAGCCTGTCACGCTGCAGCGCTGGCACACACTGACATCCTGCAGTGCTGGGAGCCGCGGGGATGACGATCGCTGCTGTCAGGAGGTGAGATCATTACCTGCTGTGACGATCTCCTGCCTCCTGACGTCAGCGCTGTCACTGCTGTCTAGGGCCGACTCGCGAGCGGCCCGAGACTGTCACTAGCGGTGACATCACGGGCTCTCGCGATAAGTCAGTGACAGCGCTGACGTCAGCAGTACAGGAGATGATCACAGAAGGTAATGATCTCATCTATGCTCCTGATGGCAGCGCTCGTCATCCCCTGCAGTGACCTGAGCTGACCTATTGATGTTAGCTCAGGTCACTGCATTGCTCTCCCAGCCAATGGGGAACATTCTGTTTTTCATTGACTGGGACAGCGACTATGGTATGGATCGCCGTGCCCCCCCCCCCCTCCCTTATTGGATTACGCCGGACGTGGAATTGATTGTGCTCTTTTCAATAAATTGGTTAAAGAGGGAATGTTTTGGGGAGTGTTTTTTCAAATAAAACTTTTTTTGTTGTCTATTTTTTAATTATTACTGACTGGGTTGGTGATGTCGGGTATCTGATAGACGCCTGACCTCACCAACCCCAGGGCTTGATGCCAGGTGACATTACACATCTGGCATCAACCCCATATATTACCCCGTTTGCCAACGCACCAGGGCGCGGGATGAGCTGGGGCAAAGCGCCAGGATTGGCACGTCTAATGGATGCGCCACTTCTGGGGCGGCTGCGGCCTGCTATTTTTAGGCTGGGGAGTGTCCAATAACAGTGGACCTCCCTAGTCTGAGAATATCAGACCCCAGCTGTCCGCTTTACCTTGGCTGGTGATCCAATATGGGGGGGACCCCACGTTTTTTGTTTTAAATTATTTATATAATTTAAAATAACAGCGTGGGGTGCCCACTGTTTTGGATTATCAGCCAAGGTGAAGCTGCCAGCGGTGGTCTGCAGGCTGCAGCCGTCTGCTTTACCCTAGCTGGCTACAAAAAATGGGGGGACCTCACGTCATTTTTTTTTAATTATTTATTTATTTTATGGCTAAATACAAGGCTAAGCACCCTTTAGGCTACTTTCACACATCCGGCTTGAGCTCTGCGGCTCAATCCGGCTGTGCAAGCTATGCAACGGATGCGGTGAAAACACCGCATCCTTTGCATAGGTTTTTCCTTTGCGGCCAGTCCGTTTTTTGCCGCTTACGGCATGCTACTGAGCATGCGCAGTGGCAAAAACCGCATGCGGCGGCCGGATGCGGTTATTGCCGCATCGCGCCGCATCCGGCCGCCATAGGCATGTATTGAAAAATGTGCCGCATCGGCCGAATGCGGCGCGATGCGGTTTTTTTTGCCGCACGAAAAAACGTGCCAGGCAACGTTCCATCCGGCCGCCGCATCGGCTACATCTGCCGCATGCGGCAAAAAACGGACGGAACGCAAGGCCATGCGGCACAATGCGGCACTAATTAAAGTCTATGCAGGAAAATCGCAACCGGCAGCAAAAAAAAAACGGTTGCGATTTTCATGCAAAGTGCCGGATTGTGCCGCATAGCAAAAACCGGAGGTGTGAAAGTAGCCTAAGTGCCACATGAAAGTCACTAAAGGGTGCCAGCTTAGAAAATGCAGGGAGGTGGAACATTATATAGGTTTTTCTCATCTATCTATCTATCTATCTATCTATCTATCCCTCTATCTATCTATCTATCCCTCTATCTATCTATCTATCTATCCCTCTATCTATCTATCTATCCATCTATCCATCTATCCCTCTATCTATCTATCTATCTATCTATCTATCCATCTATCCCTCTATCTATCTATTCATCTATCTATCTATCCCTCTATCTATCTATTCATCTATCTATCTATCCCTCTATCTATCTATCTATTCATCTATCTATCCCTCTATCTATCTATCTATTCATCTATCCATCTTTCCCTCTATCCATTATCTGTCTATCGATTATCTTTATTATTTATTGCAGGGACAAACCTGCGGTAAATCCGCGGTAAATCCGCGGCAAATTCGCGGCAAATCCGCGGCAAATCCGCGGCAAAAACGCATGCGGATTTGGTGCGGATTTTTTCCGCAGGTCCGGAAATCTTTCACTGGCAGAAGTTTCTCAAGAAATTTTCTTGAGAAACTTCACATTTCTAGTGCGCACATAGCCTAAGTGCTGTTCACAAGTTTGGGGAGGGTCTTAATTAGTCAGAAAAGGCTGGAAAAAGAGATAATTAATTCAAACATGTGAAGCTCATTGTTCTTTGTGCCTGAAATACTTCTTAATACTTTAGGGGAACCAAACAGAATTCTTGTGGTTTGAGGGGTTGAATAATAAATGACCCTCTGAATACACTTTTCACAATTTAAAAAAAAAAATAAAAAAATAAATAACATTCTTTTTTGCTGCAGTGCATTTCACACTTCCAGGCTGATCTACAGTCCAAATGTCACAATGCCAAGTTAATTCTGAATGTGTAAACCTGCTAAATCTGCAGGGGGTTGAATACTACTTGTAGGCACTGTACTTGTATTAACAGAGCTCATTTATGCTCTCCTGAACAAACTGCAAAGCCAAGAAAGAAAAATTGTGGACTTCTGATAAGCGTAGCATGGATAGATATGTCAATACTATGCAAATTATGTAAAAGAGTGAAAACAAAATTTTCAAAATATCTTGATTTAATCAGTTTTCAGAAGGAGCGACACACAGAAGCCTTGAATTTAGACATCTTGGGTGCTATTGTAAGGTGAAGTGCCATGTGGGGTAGTTGTGGACAAGGGATTGATTCCGGATGCCCTGGCATTCTACATGAAAGAGCTGGTCCTGTGTGGACATGTGTTGTGTGGGTTGTGAACCTGTGCACATTGCATGTTGCTACTGACATTGGCTGGCCAGGATCGGATGGCAGCTCATACAAGAAGATTTCCCGTTTGTTTCAAACAACAGTACTTTACTCAATGGTTCATTGTCAGCAATAACTTTACACATCAGATACCGGGCACATATCTTTCAGCACGTTACAATTCTATGTTTTCAGACACAGTCTTAGTTCTCACTGGATTGCTTCAGATCTTACTGGTCCTGTGAGTTCCAGCGCAACCCCGCATAAGGATACAGTCTTACTTGTGACTGTCATTTTCCTTTGCTGCAGCTTCACGTCTATTCTCCTTACAGGATTAAGAATTAGGAGTCTCATCACCACGACCAAAGCAGAGTCTTATGCTCTTGTGCTCTCAGATGCTTGAGAAAAATCTGCTAGGGTAAGCCAACCTTGTACATACTCCAGTTAGGACTAACCTGTTACCTTGATGATTAAGGGTCTGGCTTCTAGAGTCCCGTCCTGCTCCTATAGTCTGCAGGCCGCTGCATTCAAGGGTCAATCTTTAGTCTTCACAATGTTCTTGTTTCATGTCTCGGTCAACACTCAAGGATCACGCTATCTTGTCTCCAGTCTCCTTTGTTTCCTTTGATTCTACCAGTCACCCACTGTATGTAACCTTTACAGCCTACAGACTATCTGTCAGTAACTTTTGCTTATTAGGTCTTCGCTGATTCTTTCAGAATGAACCATCACTTTCCCTATCAACTAACCCCTGCAATTGTGGACTAGTCCCAACACTTAACCATTACTTATCCTATGGTCTGGTAACTTCCTTTATAAGTGCTATGCCACACATTACTCACTGTACATTACATTACATATCACAGGAACACATTACAATCCACATTACACAATATTTACAGAAGACACGAGACATTATTCACATTACACTGCACAATGTGTTTGATCTCTTAAGGGGGAGGAACATGACAGCAACAGTCCACCACTCTTACACTATCAATGAGGTTATTAATGGATGTCTGAGGAATGGTCTGCCATGCAGGCTGATCACAGGGCCACGATCAATATGAGGCCTGGCAATGTGTTGAAAAATGGTTACTGGGATACTTTCACGGTTTTGTACTCTTTTTGAAGCCATAGGCTTTATTTATGAAATCAAAATTTATTTGCAGTATAGAAGATATCAACCACTAACGGTACAGCCATTTTTCCAAAGTGTCCCAGGAGACAATTTTCGACACAACAATGCCAGGCTGCATGTTGCTTGTGCTACTGTGAGCAGCCTACTTGGCCTAAACATGCTACCATGGCCTGCGGTGTCCACAGACTTGTCTGCCTCCTAGCACATCTGTATCGTAATAGGTCAGCAATTGCAAAGGGTGCTGCCAGCAACATAGATTTGCATGCCCGAAGTGTATTCAGCATGTTAGAACATTCCTTAGACAACCATTAATAACAATGATAGCAGCCAAGCAGAGTAAGTCCGTGTATTTCTGCATATGACACTCATATTAAATAAATCAAGACTTTTTGAAAATTTTGTTTCCTTTATTCATCATTTACATATCATTTACCTCTTCGCGACACATGACGTACTGGGTATGTCGCGGACGGGTGCCGCTCCACGGCAGAGGGACTGCTCGGGGTGCTCAGATCCGGGATCGTGTCTGGGGCTCGAGTGGTGACTGGACCCGGGGCTTGTGCAACCGCCCGTCCTCGCAACAGTGAAAAAGGGGGTATTTACAGGGGAGATAGTTTTTGTCTGTGACGCCACCCGTGGGTTGTGGTGATGAGATGGTGGCACCACCGCTGCCTCTGGAGACAGTGCCCGGTACCAATGGTGTGGGGCAGCAAGATGGTATCCTCTCCACGAGTAGGGGAGGTGCAGTCCCGGGGCCCAGGTTTAGGTAGGGAGCAGTGCTGGGGCGCCGTTGGCAGGTTGGACCGGATGACACCGGTGTACTCACGATTAGGAATAATCCACACAGACTCTGTACAGTAAACCAAGGCCGGATGCCGGTTGCCGTTGGAGAGGTGTGCTGGTCCCGCACACGGGTTAGCAAGGTAGGGACCCTTCCTCCTGCACTTGTGTCTTGCTGTGTGTTGATTTAACCCACTTGGAATGGGAGAAATCCGCTCCCCTGTGGTTTTGTGTACAGAGGGAGCCGTGCCTGCAAAATCTGACCCTTGGGATTTTAGTGGGTTCTGGCGGACACCCTATCCCCCGCGTTGGGTTGCCATTTTGCTCTCCGGGCTTCTCTCTGGAAACAAGGCCTGAAACCTTGTTCCGCTGGTCAATTAACAAGGGGCTTGAAGCTTGCCTCATCCTAGGGTCCAGGTACCCGCCTGTACAAGGCCTCCGGACCGGATTCCCACTGTCGGTACCGGCAGGCTACAACCCTGCCCCGGTCCACTTTGCGTCTCCCACGACCGGATCTCCGTCGCCTGTGGGCCGACCCTGCCGTCTGCCACCTAGTCGGTTCTCCCGTGGTCCAAGGGCTCCCACCCCTGACCACTCAGCTCCACTGAAACTACTCCACTCCTCATTTAACTCAACTTTTCACTTAACTGACACTTTCCTGCCCCTGACACCTCAAGACCCCTAGGTGGGCGCTCGCATCCACCTGGTCCCGCCTACTGGTGTGTCTTGGTTGTCATGGGGGGCGACTAGGCTTTGTGGCTGGTGTTCCTGTGTGTGGGATGTGATGTTAAATCCCAAGGAGGAGGTGATTCCTGTACCCTTGGTGGGAGTACAGTCATCTGTGACTACCTGTTTTTTCCAGGGCGTCACAGGTACGTCATGGATCGTGTCAGGATAATCGCCACCGGCTGCCGCAGGCAGCCAGCAGCGATCCCCGCACATGTCAGCTGATTTGAACAGTTGGCATGTGTGCCTACCAGGCATGAATAGATTTATGATCCACCGAGCCCTATTAACCCCTTACAGTGGGCTGTCAAACTGTGACAGCCTGGTCTACATGCCCGGCGTGGTAATCGCGTACTCACCGGCCACCATCGGAAGTCACATGATGTGATCCCATGGAGCCGATGGTCCCATGTGATGATTCCTGTAGCTATCATGAGTCACCTCCTCTTACACCCGGCAGAACGCAGTTACATAGTTAGTTACATAGTTACTTAGGTTGAAAAAAGACCTAGGTCCATCTAGTTCAACCTTCCTCCACCAGTTCTACATTTAGTCACTAAGTCATTTATAACCAACAATGTTTTGTGTACTGAGGAAATCATCCAGCCCTTTTTTAAAAGCTGTTATAGTATCTGCCATTACTACCTCTTGTGGTAGGGCATTCCACAGTCTGACCGCTCTAACTGTAAAGAACCCTTTCCTATTTAGGTGTCGGAATCGCTTTTCTTCCACTCGCAGTGAGTGCCCCCTGGTCCTTAGTATTGTTTTCGGAAGAAATAAGTTATGTGCCAGTCCTTTATATTGACCACACATGTATTTATACATATAAATGAGATCTCCTCTGAGACGTCTTTTTTCTAAGCTAAACATATCTAACTTTTTCAATCTGCCATCATATGGGAGGCCTTCCATTCCTTGTAATAGTCTAGTTGCCCGCCTTTGAACTGACTCTAACTTCTGAATGTCCTTTTTAAAATGTGGAGCCCAAAACTGGATCCCGTATTCCAGATGTGGCCTTACAAGTGATTTATAGAGGGGTAACAATACGTTGGGATCACGGGATCTAATCTCTCTTTTTATACACCCTAAAATCTTGTTTGCTTTAGCAGCTGCTGCTTGACATTGAGTGCTGCTGCTCAGCTTATTTGTAATGAGAATACCCAAGTCCTTCTCCTGTTCTGTAGTCCCGAGTTTACTTCCATTTAATGTATACGCAGCTATAGGATTACTCCGTCCTAGGTGCATTACTTTACATTTATCAACATTAAATCTCATTTGCCAAGTATCTGCCCATTCTGACATCTTATCCAGATCTTTTTGTAATATTGTACTATCCAGGTCAGTTTTTAATATCTTACATAGTTTGGTGTCATCGGCAAAGACTGACACTGTACTATCAATCCCATCCACAAGGTCATTAATAAAGAGAGTAAAAAGAATTGGTCCTAGCACAGATCCCTGCGGCACCCCACTGCTGACTATAGCCCATTTAGAGAATGTAGCATTTATGACTACTCTTTGTTTCCTATCTTTTAGCCAATTCCTTACCCAGTGTGTGAGAGGAGAGCAGCATTTCTACAGATCTTAGCTGTGCAACTGTGATCTACAGAAATGAATAAGTGATCAGACTGCTGATCTTTCTAGTCCCCTGGGGGACTAGGAAAATAAAAAAAAGTTAAAAAAAATTTAAAAAAATAAAAAACCTAAAAGTTCAAATCACTCCCCATTCGCCCCATTGAAGATTAAAGGGTTAAAAAAATAGAAAATATACTCTTATTTGGTATTACCACGTTCAGAAATGACCGATCTATCAAAATATAAAATCAATTAAGCTGATTGGTAAACGGTGTAGCCACAAAGAAATTCTAAACGCCAAAATTACATTTTTTGGTTGCCACCCATTTTGCGCAAAATGCAATAATAGGCGATCAAAACGTAGCATCTGCGCCAAAATGGTAAAGTTTGAGATGAAAAAATAAGCTGTCACTAAGCCCCAGATCCCGAAAAATAAGAACGCTATGGGTTTTGGAAAATGGCGCAAAAAGTGAGCCAATTTTTTTGGACAAACTTGTGAATTTATTTTAACCCCTTAGATAAAAGTAAACCTATATATTTTTGGTGTCTACAAACTTGTACCGACCTCAGGCATCACACTGAAATATCAGTTTTACCATGTAGTGAACACGGTGAATAAAATATTCCAAAAACAATTGTGCGATCGCACTATTTTTGAAATTTTTCCGCACTTGGAATTTTTTTGCCGTTTTTCAGAACACTATATGGTGCAACTCATGGCTTTATTTAAAAGTTTAACTTGTCCTTCAAAAAATAAGCCCTCATATAGCAAGATTCACAGAAAAATAAAAATGTTACGGATCTCGGAAGAAGGAGAGGAAAAAAAATTAAAAACAGAAAAAAAATCGGAAAATCGCCCTTGGGTGAAGAGGTTAACCTGTCTTTCAATCCTGATGTTTCCATAATCCCACGACTTTTCCTTCTTGGAGTTGCAATTCCAATGTTGAAGAATGTTTAAAGCTCTGGTTCTCAAGTTGTAGCTGGTATTCTTCATTTGTGATATAAGGTCACACATCAGATTTATTTACCGTGTCTGCCATGATTAACCCACCCAAAACCTACCCCAGTCCTCTATCAATACTTTTGACTGAATGAATGAATGAATGAATGAATGAATGAAGCTTGACTTAAGGCCGCTTTACACGCTGCGATATCGGTACCGATATCGCTAGTGTGGGTATCCGCCCCCATCTGTTGTGCGACACGGGCAAATCGCTGCCCGTGCCGCACAACATCGCCCAGAACCGTCACACTACTTACCTGTCCGGCGACGTCGCTGTGACCGGCGAACCGCCTCCTTTCTAAGGGGGCAGTTCGTTCAGCATCACAGCGACGTCACAGCTGCGCCACTAGAAGCGGAGGGGCGGAGATGAGCGGGACGTAACATCCCGCCCACCTCCTTCCTTCCTCATAGCGGCCGGGAGGCAGGTAAGGAGAGGTTCCTCGTTCCTGCGGTGTCACACGGAGCGATGTGTGCTGCCGCAGGAACGAGGAACAACCTCGTTACTGCTGCAGTAACAATTTTTGAGAATGGACCCCCATGTCACCGATGAGCGATTTTGCACGTTTTTGCAACAATGCAAAATCGCTCATAGGTGTCACACGCAACGGCATCGCTAATGCGGCCGGATGTGTGTCTCCAATTCCGTGACCCCAACGAGTTCGCATTAGCTATGTCGTAGCGTGTAAAGCCCCCTTAAGTCCCTGAGTATGTGTATTTAGTAGAAATTTTATATCAATATTTTTTTCCAAAAGAGTTTTCACATTAGAATTATTTGTCATTAGACAGCTGAGTGCCAGTTCAAGAAGAATCCAATGGTTGACCAAGTAATAACTTGTTTCCCCAATAATAAGACAATGTCTTATATTAATTTTTGCTCCCAAAGATGCGCTAGGTCTTATTTTCAGGGGATGTCTTATTTTTCCATAAAGAAGAATTACCATTTATTGTTGAACAAAAAAATGAGCATTTATTTTATACTGAATAGTAGTTGTTATCACAAACCAGCATAAACAGACGAACTGTGAATCCTTTCAAGAATTTCTTGTTACTCCAAATTATATTATTTCCATGTACAATAATCTATAGTTTATTTTCAGATCCTTATATATATGAACACAGAGCAAGATTTATTCAATGACAGTCGTGTCATCATTTTCTGGAACATCATATTAACAATACAAACCCCGAATATCCTGGTGAATTTCCTGTGACTACATTTGTTTCAGAATCATTGACCCAAATCTCTCATGTTTGGCAATAGCAAAGTCCTTACAGCAGGGACGATATTGCAGCTTCCGGCCACCAGGGGCAGCTCACCACAGCAGTTCTTGGACCACTTGTGAAGCAGGGACGGTATTGCAGCTTTCGACCACCAGGGGGAGCTCATCACAGCAGACTCGCACAGCAAGGACAGAGCATAAGGGAATGGTGGCTTCCGGCCACCAGGGGGGCTCACCACAGCACACTCGTACAGCACAGCAGGGACAATATTGCAGCTTCCGGCCACCAGGGGGAGCTCACCTCAGCAGTTCCTGGACTACTTGTGAAGGAGGGATGGTATTGCAGCTTCCGGCCAGCACAGGGAGCTCATCACAACAGACTTGCACAGCAGGGACAGAGTGTAAGGGGATGGCGGCTTCCGGCCACCAGGGGGAGCTCACCACAGCACACTCGTACAGCACAGCAGGCACAGCGTACAGTATGGCGGCAGGCGACTGGATAATGGCAGACTGTGTGCAGCTCTACATCTAGCGGTAGGGGACAACCGGGATGGCGGCAGGCAACGGGCCTCTTGATACCTTGCCTGCACATTGACAAGTGATGGCCACAGTAGGCAACATCGGGGTTGGCGGCAGGTGATGGTCTTCATGTCCTGCAAGCAGCATCTCTGCAACGGGCGGTGAAGGTAGGGGACAATGGCGGCGGGCTAAAAACAATCACAGCTACACGTGTGTTCTGTTCAGTGGGCATGCTTTAAAACAAAATCTTTGCTAAGTCTTACTTTCAGAAAGGGGCGGTCTTATATTTAGCAATTCAGCAAAACCTCTACTAGGTCTTATTTTCAGGGGTTGTCTTGTGTTCGGGGAAACATGGTACATGATTTTGTCATGTATTTCAGAAAATTGTCATTCCAATGTTCCTTGCATTGGCCTTGAATGAATGCAGGGTAATGTTTGAGGCTGTCCACAACTGAGCAGGTTATTTTAACCCCTTCACGACCGCGGGCAGTAAAATTACGTCCTATTTTAACGTGACTTAACGACCAGGGACGTAATTTTACTGCCTAAAGTTAATTTGATTGCCGTGGCCATAGCAACGGCTTTCAAATGATGTCCCCTGCTGTTTCTTACAGCAGGGGACCTTTGCTTGACCCCAGGGGGGGCGGCATCGCCACCCCCTATCGACGATCGATGTGATTGGCTGTTCAAATCTGAACCGCCAACCACATCGATTGCACTAATTTCGGCAAAAATAATGCCCGAATTAGTGCGATCCTGTGAGATCCAGCTATGAGATGCCGCAGCTGCTGCAGCATATCATAGGTGGACCTCAAACATGTCGCCCCCAGCCCCTGCAGCACTGATTGGAGCGATCGTGCTATGACGCGCAATCGCTCCAATCAGTGTGCAGTGGGGCGGTCTGATCTGCCGGTGGCCGCCCTCCCCAGGCCTGTGCTGGCCTGCGAGCCCTCCCCCAACATGTCTGCAGCGTGCAGTGGCTGGTACTTGTGGTACCACGCCACCGCTGCTGCTGCCGCCGCCGCCGTAGCTGAGGTCACCGCTGCTGCACGTGAGTACTGTGCTCACTTTGCAGCCAGCCCGTGCGCGCTCCCGTGGTGCCCCTGCGCGCTCCCGTGGTGCCCCTGCACACTGCCGTGATAGCCCCTGCCGTGCCCCCCCCCGCGATCTGCTCCCCCCAACCCCCCCCACCCTCCCCACCCCCCGACATCCCGATCTGCTCCCCCCGCGATCTGACTGCCTCCCCCATTATCTCTGTTCTGCTTCTGCAGCTCCCTCTCCGGTCTCCCCCTCTGCTCTACCCCCACCCCCTCTGCCCCCCCCTCTGCTCTCAACCCCCCCTCTGCTCTCACCCCCCCCTCTCCCCCTCTGCTCTCCCCCGACGTCCTCTTACCTGTCTTCACCGGCCTGATCACATCTGCGTCCATCGCTGGGTCCTTCCTGGGCATTCTGCTGATCTGCCTGCTGCTCCTGTAAAGCTGTCCATCTCTCTGCCATCTGTTCCTCTGCAGCTCTTCTGGTCAGTGATCCTCCTGCTAGTCCTCTGGGTACTGTGAGTATAACTTTTTTTTTTTTTTCCGTATCCCCTGTCCATTTTTACACCTCATCCGTCCGTGCGTCCCGCCAAGCGCTGATCAGGGATGCAGATAACGGATCGGCATCCCTGCTCAATTTTTGGCGTGACTTTTTTTCCGTATCCCCGACGCTTTTTGTATCGCATCCGTCCGTGCGTCCCGCCAAGCGCTGATCAGGGATGCAGATAACGGATCGGCATCCCTGCTCAATTTTTGGCGTGACTTTTTTTTCCGTATCCCCGACGCTTTTTGTATCGCATCCGTCTGTGCGTCCCGCCAAGCGCTGATCAGGGATGCAGATAACGGATCGGCATCCCTGCTCAATTTTTGGCGTGACTTTTTTTTCCGTATCCCCGACGCCTTTTGTATCGCATCCGTCCGTGCGTCCCGCCAAGCGCTGATCAGGGATGCAGATAACGGATCGGCATCCCTGCTCAATTTTTGGCGTGACTTTTTTTTCCGTATCCCCGACGCTTTTTGTATCGCATCCGTCTGTGCGTCCCGCCAAGCGCTGATCAGGGATGCAGATAACGGATCGGCATCCCTGCTCAATTTTTGGCGTGACTTTTTTTTCCGTATCCCCGACGCTTTTTGTATCGCATCCGTCTGTGCGTCCCGCCAAGCGCTGATCAGGGATGCAGATAACGGATCGGCATCCCTGCTCAATTTTTGGCGTGACTTTTTTTTTTACGTATCCCCGACGCTTTTTTTTATCGCATCCGACCGTGCGTCCTGCAGCGGCCGATCAGTGCACTGCGTCTGTGCGTTTGAAAAGTCAAATGGCGCTCCTTCTCTTCTGAGCCCCGCCATGCGCTCAAACAATTACTTTCCACCACATATGAGGTATCTGCGTACTCAGGAGAAAATGCACAATACATTTTATGGTGCATTATTTCCTGATAGCCTTGTGAAAAAAAAAGCTACCTAGTTGAAGTAACCGTTTTGTGGTAAAAAAACTTTTTTGCTTTTCACGGCTCAACGCTATAAACTTCTGTGAAGCCCCCAGGTGTTCAAAGTGCTCACCAAACATCTAGAAAAATTATTTGAGGGCTCTAGTTTCCAAAATGGGGTGACTTGTGGGGGAGCTCCATTGTTTAGGCACCTCAGGGGGTCTTCATACCCCACATGGCGTCCGCTAGTGAGTGCAGCTAATTTTGCACTCAAAAATTCAAATGGCGCTGCTTGCCTTCCGAGCACTGCCGTGTGTCCAAAGATTTGATTTCCACCACATATGAGGTATCTGCGTATTCAGGAGAAAATGCACAATACATTTTATGGTGCATTTTTTCCTGTTACCCTTGTGAAAAAAAAAGCTACCTAGTTGAAGCAACCGTTTTGTGGTAAAAAAAATTTTTTTTCTTTTCACGGCTCAACGCTATAAACTTCTGTGAAGCCCCCAGGTGTTCAAAGTGCTCACCAAACATCTAGAAAAATTATTTGAGGGCTCTAGTTTCCAAAATGGTGTCACTTGTGGGGGAGCTCCACTGTTTAGGCACCATAGGGGGTCTCCAAACGTGACATGGCGTCCGCTAATGATTCCAACCAATTTTGCTGTCAAATGGCGCTCCTTCTCTTCTGAGCCCCGCCATGCGCCCAAACAATTACTTTCCACCACATATGAGGTATCTGCGTACTCAGGAGAAAATGCACAATACATTTTATGGTGCATTTTTTCCTGATAGCCTTGTGAAAAAAAAAGCTACCTAGTTGAAGCAACCGTTTTGTGGTAAAAAAAATTTTTTTTCTTTTCATGGCTCAACGCTATAAACTTCTGTGAAGCCCCCAGGTGTTCAAAGTGCTCACCAAACATCTAGAAAAATTATTTGAGGGCTCTAGTTTCCAAAATGGTGTCACTTGTGGGGGAGCTCCACTGTTTAGGCACCATAGGGGGTCTCCAAACGTGACATGGCGTCCGCTAATGATTCCAACCAATTTTGCTGTCAAATGGCGCTCCTTCTCTTCTGAGCCCTGCCATGCGCCCAAACAATTACTTTCCACCACATATGAGGTATCTGCGTACTCAGGAGAAAATGCACAATACATTTTATGGTGCATTTTTTCCTGATTGCCTTGTGAAAAAAAAAGCTACCTAGTTGAAGTAACCGTTTTGTGGTAAAAAAAATTTTTTGCTTTTCACGGCTCAACGCTATAAACTTCTGTGAAGCCCCCAGGTGTTCAAAGTGCTCACCAAACATCTAGAAAAATTATTTGAGGGCTCTAGTTTCCAAAATGGGGTGACTTGTGGGGGAGCTCCATTGTTTAGGCACCTCAGGGGGTCTTCATACCCCACATGGCGTCCGCTAATGAGTGCAGCTAATTTTGCACTCAAAAATTCAAATGGCGCTCCTTGCCTTCCGAGCACTGCCGTGTGTCCAAAGATTTGATTTCCACCACATATGAGGTATCTGCGTATTCAGGAGAAAATGCACAATACATTATATGGTGCATTTTTTCCTGTTACCCTTGTGAAAAAAAAAGCTACCTAGTTGAAGCAACCGTTTTGTGGTAAAAAACATTTTTTTTTCTTTTCACGGCTCAACGCTATAAACGTCTGTGAAGCCCCCAGAGGTTCAAAGTGCTCACCAAACATCTAGAAAAATTATTTGAGGGCTCTAGTTTCCAAAATGGGGTCACTTGTGGGGGAGCTCCATTGGTTAGGCACCTCAGGGGGTCTTCAAACCCGACATGGCGTCCGCTAATGAGTGCAGCTAATTTTGCGTTCAAAAATTCAAATGGCGCTCCTTCCCTTCCGAGCTCTGCCGTGCGCCCAAACAATTGATTTTTACCACATATGGGGTATCAGCGTACTCAGGAGAACATGCACAATAAATTGTATTGTGTACTTTCTCTTTTCTCCCTTGTAAAAATGAAAATTTTATGGCTAAAGTAACATTTTTGTGTTAAAAAGTAAAATTTTCATTTTTTCCTTCCACATTGCTTTGGTTCCTGTGAAGCACCTAAAGGGTTAATAAACTTATTGGATGTGGTTTTGAGCAGTGTGAGGGGTGTAGTTTTTAGAATGGGGTCACTTTTGGGTATTTTCTGTCACCTAGGCCTCTCAAAGTCACCTCAAATGTAATGTGGTCCCTAAAAAAAATTATTTTGTAAATTTTGTTGGAAAAATGAGAATTTGCTGATGACCTTTGACCCCTTCTAACTTCCTAACGGAAAAAAAATTTGTTTCGAAAATTGCGCTGATGTAAAGTACACAAGTGGGAAATTTAATTTAGTAACTATTTTGTGTGACATATCTCTCAGATTTATGGGCATAAATTTTCAAAGTTTGAAAATTGCAAAATTTTCAAAATTTTCGCCAAATTTCCTAAATTTTCACAAATAAACGCAAAAAATATCGGCCTAAATTTACCACTGACATGAAGTACAATATGTCACGAAAAAACAATCTCAGAATCGCCAGGATCCGTTGAAGCGTTCCAGAGTTATAACCTGTCAAAGTGACACTGGTCAGAATTGCAAAAAATGGCCCGGTCATTAGGGTGTTTTAGTGGCCGGGGGTGAAGGGGTTAACATTATATATAAACTACACACTATAGTCACCTAAATCACCTTTCAGCTGTCATGGTCCTACAAATAGCACATGTTGGTATTTGTAGTCCCACTACAATTGAATTGTGGAGCAATCAGGTAGTAATTAATGTCTGATAAAATAGATAAGTGCCCTATGGGCAGATGAGCAGTTAAGTAATCCACCGATCCTGCCTGAACAAATGAAATCATCAGCAGTTTAAGGTTTAACTCTTCTCCAAATGTTCATCCTCTTTTGTAATTCCAGGAGTCAACAATTAATGCTGCTCCATTAATCACTACTAATTAACTTTATTGATTGTCTGTGCTTGGGGAAACGCACCATGGGGTCGCCATGCAGCAGGGACGAATTACATGTTCATAGGAAAATACTTGAGTTTGCATTCGCTTTAAAAATAACTTTAAGGTTACCTTCACACACATTTTTGGCCATAAAAAACTCCCATAAAATTGGGAGCATTTTTGCATGCAATTTTCTTGGCATTTTTTCATGTAGTTTTAAGCCTGCTTTAAATGTTACGATTGTGCATACGATATCGTATGCGATCGTAACCGCCCCCATCGTATGTGCGGCACGTTCAATTTTGTTGAATGTGCCGCACAAACGATTAACCTCCGTCACACGTACTTACCCGTCCATACGACCTCGATGTGGGCGGCGAACGTCCACTTCCTGGAGTGTGAGGGACGTTCGGCGTCACATCGATGTCATGCAGCAGCCAGCCAATAGAAGCGGAGGAGCGGAGCTGAGCGGGACGTAAACATCCCACCCACCTCCTTCCTTCCGCATTGTGGGCCGGGAGCCGCGGGACGCAGGTAAGATTTGTTCATCGTTCCCGGGGTGTCACACACTGCGATGTGCACTACCCCGGGTACGATGAACAACCTGACGTTCAATTCATGAGGAATGAACGATGTGCGTGCGATGAACGTTTTACCGTTCATTCGCAATCGCACGTAGCTGTTACACACTACTACAATGTACCTTACGATGCCGGATGTGCGTCACTTACGACGTGACCCCGCCAACACATCGTAAGATATATTGTAGTGTGTAAAGCGGGCTTTAGTGTTTATTTTTTTTTCTTGAAAATCAAACGTGTTAGTTATCTCCTTGATAATGTAGCCCCCAACGAGGCAACAAATCCAAATTAAAAAAAACTATGAAGTAAAGTGTTTGTGAATCGAGCCTGAGAGTAGGTCTGCACGTACTGGAGTGCCAATCTTCCATCTTTACTTTCTGGTTAAGTTCCCACAATAAGCCTGTGGTGAGTTTTTGATGCTGAGTATTTTCATAGTGCAAAAAAACACATCTTATGGTTCCAGCAAAGTAAATGGGATTTATAAATATCTCATACCCACTTGTGCTTTTTTTCTGCAGTGTAAACTATTTGTTTTAAATTCACAACACATCAAGACGCAGGAGGAGGAATATACTGAGCACCCGACCCACAAAGGCCCGCCCCTGATGCACACGTCTATCAAAGTGAAGTGCATTTCTGCAAATTTGATTAAAGATATTTCAGCAACCAAGCATCCGATCTTTCTACAACAGGTATGCCTGGACTCAGCATCTTAGTGCCAGTATGGTACTGCCTTTACTTCATATAGTAAAATCCCGGTGGTTGTTTCCCTTTAACTACTCCTCTACTTGTTTTGCCTCTTAGCTCCCAGAGTGCTGTGGTATAGGAGACTAAGGAAGACTGTTCACAACAATAACCTTCTAGTTGATTTGTTGCATAAGATGAACAATCAGACTTGTACTCGGATGATTTGGGGCTGGAGGAGATAGAGGACACAGTTCAGAGACCTAGCTGTATTGATGGCTCTGTCCGTCATGGCAATAGGAGCACTGGCAGTAGCAGCCAAGGTAGTATTAGCAGTCAGGACAACTCTAGAGATGGGAAGCAGGTGGTGGTAATGAGCTCAGGATAGATCACACACTGACGAAACGGTTAGCAAAATCAGAGCTGACAATAATGGTGGATATATTAGGTTGCCAAAGAGGTTATGTCGTCAGAGAATTAAGGTGCTGTCATCCATTATAAAGAGTGAAGCTGACAGACAGTCAACATTCAACACATCTTCAAGAGGCAGATCTGCTTCGTCTCCAGTCAGCTTTGGTGCAGGTAAGTAGACACTTGCTGTTGGTGGAAGAGGCTCAGTAGTGCCTGGTCGTAGTTGTGGTGGCAAGTCCTATGTGCAGGCACCTCGGAGGTTGGAATTATTTTCCATGTTACCGTCCGACAACTATTTGCAGTATGTAGGCTTGGCATGAGGAAAATAAGCCATGGGCATCCAGGTTCAAACAGAGTAGGAACTACATTTCTCTATCAGCACATTAAGTGGCATTTCCTGTTCATGTGAGAAAAACAAGCTTGTCAGCAATATGACAAAGGCTCAAGCTGTTATATTCCTATAGGGGTGTCGCCCCTATGAATGTATAAGCACACTGTGACTTTTAGAGACTATGCTCCCCATGTTCTGTGTTTTGTGGACTAACCAGCAGAGAACGCTCTCTTCTGTACTGTGTAGTTGGACTTACCCTGCCCAAAAAGTGCAGGAAGTAGAGAAAGAAACAGAGGAGAACTTAGAGCGGGAACAAGAGAAGTTGGGTCACTTGAGAGAGTGAGAGAAGAGATGTTGCCTGATAAGTTTCCGAGAATGGTGGGTGGGGGAGAAGCTTGGTGCCAGGATATGAGAAACAGACTGCAACCTGGACTATGGCAAAGCCCTCATAGACATCGAGCCAGTACCAGGCGGAGAAGCTCTTGATGTCAGCGATCCTGTAGCTGAGAAGAGATAGAGTCCAAAAGAGGCAAAGAACACCGGGTCTGTGGGAGAACAGAAGTTACCGCCTGTCCTGGAAGGAAAGTGCGCACCGATGGGCCATCCGAGCTTTGTGGTATCGAGCTCCCGGGAGTGGACTTGTTCACCCTCAACAATACTGTGAGTCATTTACCAGAGTGTGCACTCGATATGGTTTAACATAGGCCTCAGTAGTTAAAGATCAGTAGCTGCGCGGCCCATTTAGCAGAGGCCAGTTAGGTTGTTAGTGTAGTGTAGTTTTAAGTAAATTCTCCTTGAAAATTCTACTGTTGTATTGCAACTTGTAATAGTTGGGAGGACACAGAGTTGGTGCGGCCTAGCTAGAAACTGCAGTGTTTGTTAACCATACTGTTGTGAAACTATTTTCCACTGTTAATTCACACATATATTCCTTGTATGTTATTAAAGCAGTTCCCTTTTTTCTGCACCCTCACCTTCTGTACCGTAATTGAACTCTGCCTAGTGGTGATACCGCTACCTCTGCTACATTTCTCTTCTCACTCATATTTCTGGTAGCCAAGCCACAACTTCAAGCAGCACCTGGACAGTGTCATTACCGTTATCCACAACTACTGTTTGTTGTACTTCAACTACTCCTCTGCCTCCTTCTCCATGGTGCCATCATATATCCATTCCTAATAACGGTCTGTCTATGCACCAACATCTACTGCTGCACCAACCTAACATACATCAGCAAACAGACATGAATCAACTGAACAGCCACGTTCAATCATACCTGGACTATGTCCTTTCCTCTGCAGACAATCAAGCCCTGACCCCATGAACTTCTCTGTTGGTAGATTGGACAAGTGGCAAGAGCTTGCCCAGTTTATCATGGTTGTACTGTCTTGTCCAGACTCCAGTGTACTGCCAGAGTGGGTATTCTCCATGATAGGTGGTTTTCTCATACCCA
This sequence comes from Anomaloglossus baeobatrachus, assembly GCF_048569485.1. Classification (NCBI taxonomy): domain Eukaryota; kingdom Metazoa; phylum Chordata; class Amphibia; order Anura; family Aromobatidae; genus Anomaloglossus; species Anomaloglossus baeobatrachus. Next base: position 568,765,971 of record NC_134356.1, read on the forward strand.
AATGGAGCAGATTGTCCTCCACAAATATGGAATACCTTACATTTCTAAAAATGAAATGGACATGAATCAGTGCTGATTTTCAGACAAGAATTGCTAATGCCAATGGATAGACTGTTCGTTACATCTGTCTGCTCATTAGCGATGAGCGAATATATCGTTACTATGCATTACTCGCATGAATAGTGCAATATTCGCAATATCCTTTACTCAATGAGCACTTTGCTCCTTGCCTCGCATGCTTCAAGTCTCCTCCCTGCACATTTTGCACCTGATTTTCAGCCACTAAACATTATGGGATTGCTTGCCAAACACAGTACTGCTGTAGCCATCTTTGCTACTGGCATTACTGTGATTGGCTGGCCGGATATGGCTACTGGCTATATGACGCCATGTTAGGTGCATTTGATGCAGAGCGAGCATTGCTGTTGGAGAAGGGACAGTATCAGTGTGTGGCAGGACTGCTTGAAGGTTAAACAAACAGCTAAATCACAATACTGGTGCAAGCTGAGCATAGTTCAGGGCAAAGTACTGGAATAGAGTACAGTTTGTTTAAAAAGGAATTTAGGCAGGGTTGATTGTTTTAAATGACATACTGCCACAAATAAAATGCCATTTTAAATGTATCATTCTAAAATTGCTGATATCTGAGTTTGTTAGTACAGGGAGAGATTTCGGAGTACGGTACAGTATGTTTAAAAGGTATTTAGGCAGGGTTAATTCCTTTAAATGACCCACTACTGCAACAAAGAAAATGCCATTTTAAAGGTATTATTCTAAATTTGCTGCTATCTGAACTTGCTAGTTCTTAAAGCGGTTAATGGAGTAAGAGCTATAGCGTGTTTAAAAAAAGCCACTTAGGCAGGGTTGATTGTGATAAGTTACCTGCTGCACCAAACAGAATGCCATTTTAAAGCTAGAATTCTAAAATTGCTGCTATCTGAACTTGTCAGTGCTTATAGAGTGTAATGGAGTGAAGGCTACAGAGTGCTTAAAAAAAAAAAGTTAGGCAGGGTTGATTGCATTAAATTACCTGGTGCTGCCTGCAACAAAATGCCATTTTAAAGAGAGAATTCTAAAATTGCTGCTATCTGAGCTTGCTATTGCTTATATAGTTAAATGGCGAAAAAGCTACAGAGTGTTTAAAAAAAGCCAGTTAAGGCCCCGTTACACGCAACGACATATCTAACGATATATCGCCGGGGTCACGGATTCCGTGACGCACATCCGGCATCGTTAGCGACATCGTTGCGTGTGACATCAACGAACGGCCGTTAACGATGGAAAATACTCACCAAATCGTCCATCGTTGACATGTTGTTCATTTTCAAAAAATCGTTGATTGTTGAGGACATAAGTTGTTCGTCGTTCCCGAGGCAGCACACATCGCTATGTGTGACATCTTGGGAACGACGAACTACAGCTTACCTGCGGCCACCGGCAATGCGGAAGGAAGGAGGCTCATCTCCGCCCCTCCGCTTCTATTGGGCGGCCGCTTAGTGACGCTGCTGTGACGCCGCACGAACCACCCCCTTAGAAAGCAACTTTGCTAAGCAGGTAAGTCCGTGTGACGGCTCCTAACGATATTGTGCACCACGGTACCGATTTGCCCGTGGTGCACAAACGACGGGGGCGGGTGCTTTCACCAGCGATATCGCTAGTGATATCGCTGCGTGTAAAGTCCCCTTTAGGCAGGGTTGATTGTGTTAAATTACCTGCTGCCCAAAACTGAATGCCATTTTAAAGGGAAAATTCTAAAACCACTTCTATTGTTCCTTATTAGTGCTTATAGAGTTTAAAGGGGTTATCCGGCTTCTTTGACTTTTTTTTTTTATTTCTCTATTGGGCTACATTGGGCAGGTAAGTAGATAGAGACCACTTACCTGCCCTGCTGTCAGCCCCTCTCCCCCGGCTCAGAGCGGTCATGTGACCGCTCCTGCTGCGATTTTGCCGCTTCCGGTCATTTCATGTCAACATGGGCAGGACCATGTTGACATGCAAATGTGGAACAGCATGTCGCCTCCCTGCTGTGTGTCTACAGTGTGATGAGCCCCGCCCCCTTCCCTGCACCCTCCCACACATTCCCCCGCACCTCTTTTACTCTCCAGTAACCTCCCCCTGCACTGCTGTGGGTTTGTGACCTGGGGGCGGGGCCTGGCGGCGGCTGCCGTGGTGTCAGCGCCGGCACCGGGCCCCCTGCCCAGGATCGCACATTCAAATGTACCGGCATCACAGATCACCGATGCCGGTACATTTGAAAGTGCTGATGAGAAGCAGTGCAGCGCTGCTTCTCATCACTGTCCCTCCGGCTGTCTGTGCTCTCTTCAGCACAGCGGTGACGTCACTACTGTGCTGATATGTCCAGAGCACAGACAGCTGGCGAACGTGCAGGAGCGGCGGGGACCGAGGACGGGTGAGTATGTACTCCCTGCTACATGTGTTCCCTATGGGGGGGGTGCGCAGAGCCATATGTGTGCATGGGCAGAGCCATGTGTGCGTGTGCAGAGCCATATGTGTGCGTGTGCAGAGCCATATGTGTGCGTGTGCAGAGCCATATGTGTGCGTGTGCAGAGCCATATGTGTGCGTGTGCAGAGCCATATGTGTGCGTGTGCAGAGCCATATGTGTGCATGTGCAGAGCCATATGTGTGCGTGTGCAGAGCCATATGTGTGCGTGTGCGGTACAGAGCCATATGTGTGCGTGTGCGGTGCAGAGCCATATGTGTGCGTGTGCAGAGCCATATGTGTGCGTGTGCGGTGCAGAGCCATATGTGTGCGTGTGCGGTGCAGAGCCATATGTGTGCGTGTGCAGAGCCATGTGTGCGTGTGCAGAGCCATATGTGTGCGTGTGCCGAGCCATGTGTGCATGTGCAGAGCCATATGTGTGTGTGTGCAGAGCCATATGTGTGCGTGTGCAGAGCCATATGTGTGCGTGTGCGGTACAGAGCCATATGTGTGCGGTGCAGAGCCATATGTGTGCGTGTGCAGAGCCATATGTGTGCGGTGCAGAGCCATATGTGTGCGTGTGCGGTGCAGAGCCATGCGTCTGCGGTGCAGAGCCATATGTGTGCGTGTGCGGTGCAGAGCCATATGTGTACGTGTGCGGTACAGAGCCATATGTGTGCGGTGCAGAGCCATATGTGTGCGTGTGCAGAGCCATATGTGTGCGTGTGCAGAGCCATATGTGTGCGGTACAGAGCCATATGTGTGCGGTGCAGAGCCATATGTGTGCGTGTGCGGTGCAGAGCCATATGTGTGTGGTGCAGAGCCATATGTGTGCATGTGCGGTGCAGAGCCATATGTGTGCGTGTGCGGTGCAGAGCCATATGTGTACGTGTGCGGTACAGAGCCATATGTGTGCGGTGCAGAGCCATATGTGTGCGTGTGCAGAGCCATATGTGTGCGTGTGCAGAGCCATATGTGTGCGTGTGCGGTACAGAGCCATATGTGTGCGGTGCAGAGCCATATGTGTGCGTGTGCGGTGCAGAGCCATATGTGTGTGGTGCAGAGCCATATGTGTGCATGTGCTGTGCAGAGCCATATGTGTGCGTGTGCGGTACAGAGCCATATGTGTGCGTGTGCGGTGCAGAGCCATATGTGTGCATGTGCGGTACAGAGCCATATGTGTGCGTGTGCGGTACAGAGCTATATGTGTGCGGTACAGAGCCATATGTGTGCAGTGCAGAGCATACGTGTGCGGTGCCAAGCCATATGTGTGCGGTGCAGAGCCCGATGTGGGGCTGTTATTTGCAATGCTGTAGTGATACCAGGTCAGGTGCTGGGGCAGAATATACTGACAGGGAATGTGTGTGCAGGGGGCGGGCAGAGGGCGAGGCTGGACACTGGGGAGGGGCTGGACACTGGGGTGGGTGGTGAGTGGTGACAGCTCTGACTGAGGTTTTGCACAGGAAGTGGTCATGTTTGCTGGATCTGAATGTAAACAAGAAGCTGCAGAGAATAAAAGGATAATTCAAGAGGAACAAAAGTTAGAAAACAAAAAATAACAATGTAGGTGTGATTTATATGACAATACAGCACAGATAAACTCAAAAATTTTTGTTAAGCTAATGTCGGACAACTCCTTTAATAGAATAAGGTTTAAAAAAGCCAGTTAGGCAGGGTTGATTGCGCTACATTACCTGCTGCAAGATCAATCAAACAGTCCCTTAAAGGAATAATTCAAATCTATTCTATTCTGTAAGAATAGTTTTCTAAAGGCCACTTTACACACAGAGATAAATCTTTGGCAGATCTGTGGTTGCAGTGAAATCATGGACATATTGTTCCATTTGTACACAGCCACAAACCTGGCACTGATTGTCCACAATTTCACTGCAACCACAGATCTGCCGCAGATTTATCTGTGTGTGTAAAGTGGCCTTTAGTTGCATACCTAATTAAATATATTAAAGTCCAAGTGAAATCTAGTGTACTTTTGAGTGATACCATCACGACATGGAAAATTGTTTAAAAAATGTATAAACTCCCATTTGGGGCTTCAAAATACATTTCACTTTGGAGTGACTCAAGGTTTTTACAAGCGAGCCAAAACAAATTGTATTCACAACGGAAACAGAGAGACGTTGTTAAGGTGAGAGATATGTTGGATGTAGAGAGGGAGATTTCTAAAGTGGCAGGAATTTTATCCAAAATATAATTTGGGTGGTCATCAATTTCTCCAATATAACCAGGTAGTGCAGCATCACTTTATCCGGATAAGAGACTTGGGTAAAGTAGAGAAACAGGGACACTTTGATTCACTGGTAGGGGGGTCGAGAGATTGCGATTCACTGTCAGAAATTTACAGTAAAATGAGGATGGAAACGTAAACAGGCTGGAGTGAAGAGATTTTCTCAGGTTGGGCCAATGCCATACAGGACCCAGATCTACACGATACAATTCTAGAGGGGTCAAATAAGGTAGGGAAGGTGATGAACAATGAGCAGTGGAGAGAAATGCACTTTAAATTAATACATAATGTGACATACGCATTTATTCTATCCTTTTAAAACTCACTTGGACACTACATAACTGCCTGCCCGAAGTGTAGCTTACGGAAAGCAAATCTATTTCTCTGCATCTGGGAATGCCCGAATATTCAAAGTGTGTGGGGAGACGTTATTGATTCCATAAAAAATTTTGGAGTGTGGCGATCCCTAAAACCCCTCAGACCTGCATTCTACATTCTGTTGACGCACGGGAGGGAGAGGAGGAGAGAAGACGAAATGTCCCGTTAATAATTCACAAAGTATTACTGGTTGCAAAAAATGCATTCTCAGACATTGGTTGGGAAAACAGACGGCAAGGGTATTGGAAGTAGTAGAGACAGTAAAGAAACTGATGATTTATGATAAAATAGAAACATGGAAACAAAAAGAAAAAAAATACGGAAATTTAAAAAAATGGACAGTCATTGATTGTAGTTTTACGCAGTCGGAAATTTCAAGTCTAGTAAAGGTGTTTAGAAATACAATTTGGTATTGTATTGAAGACCTGAGGGCAAATTTAGGGAAGTTACAAGTTACTTAGAAGGATTAGATAGTTGGGTAGTTCTTATTGTTACGGGCTCTGAAATAATTGTGGTTATCAATAAATGTTTTAACATAAAAAAGTTTAAAAAGGATGAGAATATGATTAAATGAACAATTTATATTATGTAATGTTTGATACCTTTTCTCATCAAATAAAGTTTGTTTAAAAAAAATAAAAATGTTCAAGTAATGGCTTAGGGGACGGGGAAGTAGATACGGTGCTGATGTTGGTGAACGCCGTGGTCGTGGACGTAGCCATGTGACAGGGCAAACTGTGCCTGATTCTGAACCGGGGAGTCAACCATTTACCGGATCACCAGAAACTGGGTACTCAGACCCTGTCCTAGCTTAGAAGCCACTGAGTATAGGCAAATTAACTGATTGCAGTCTGGACCTCACGGGTTCATCCTCACCCAAAGTCCCGAAAGAAGGCAAAAGCCCACCGATACCGGGTGAGAGCCACCGCCAAGGGCCAAACATCTGATGGGCCAGCACCTGCGGGCAACCAAGGGCTCCTCCGGCAGCTAAAACGCCGGGGAGCGGGCTACCACTGTCCAGGCAGGGGAGCCAACAGTCAAACAAGAGGTGCAAGGGAAAGGGGCCACCATCAGCCTCACAAGGGACAGAAGCAGCCAGCTGCGGGACCCGACCAGACCCGAACTTTGGTTTACCAGTGACTCTGAGTGTGAATTATTCGTGAGTACACCAGTGCCATCCGGGCACGACACTGCACCGCAGCACGGCACCCTGCACCCTGACAACAACACTGCCGCCAGTCCTTCCCAAGCGGGCCCCGGGACACACCGCCCCTACCCACCAAGGGGCTAACATCTAGGCTGCGGCCGCAACACCGATCCCGGGAATACCCTCCACCTCCAGCCGCAGTGGTGGTGCATCCCGTCACCTCGACCCATGGGTGGCGTCATGACCCGTCCGACGACAACGCGGCCCCCGGCTGCGGACCTCGTCCCACACCACCACCACCCCACTGCCTCCCCTTAACAGAGCGACGTGGCCCCCGGTCCGGAGGCGCTCATGCCACCGACAACCCGAGCCCGGACCTCGAGTGGCTTAGCCCGAGCAATGGAGAGCGGCCGGGCCCCTCTCAGGGCGGTACATGAGCACCACCAGCATGCTCAAGCACTTGTCAGCCAAGCACTCCACTAGGTAGCTGAAGCACCTTGGTAGAAAACCATTGTCTGAGGGTGAAACCACTGCCACTCTACATAGGCTGCATGTTTCCAAATCTGCTGTCCATGGAGCAGGTGTGGATGCCTCGTCCCCTGAACCTGTTATTGCACATACACAACCAACATCAGCAGCCATGTCCCCTTCCTTGTCCCAGTGTAGCATTTAGTTGTCCCTACCCCACACTTTGGAAAGGAAGTGGAAATACTCAGCCATCCACCCACAGGCTCAAACACTAAATAGCAACATTGCCAGACTGCCACCCTTGAAATGTTGCAGTTTCATGTTGTGGAGGCTGTCGTTCCACAACCACTTGGCGGCGGCTGTCCCTTGGTACTCTGTCCCCAGCCACCACTATTTCTGCCTGTGTGCTGTTCATGCCTTACACAATCACATACGTGTCCAATAACATCAACCATGCTCTGACCAATGCAGTTACTGGGAAGGTCGACTTAACCACAGACATGTGGACCAGTATTTGTGGACAGGGACACTACATTTTCCTAACGGCACACTGAGCAAACCTGATGGAGTTCGGGACAGGGTCAGATCCTGGAACACCACATGTGCTTTTGATGCATAGAATAGCAGGGCCACATTCCATCAGGGTTTCCCTCTCTTTGTAAAGCAGTTCTTGCACCCCCTCCTCATCCTCCTGCTCCTCATCGGCAGCTGAATTACTCTCCCCATCAGTCCCAAGCTGAGATCACTGCAGCACTTCCTGGGCAAAGCAGCAAAAGACTCTGGTAAAACTCATCTGTTTAGGTGATAAACCACACACTGCAGCAGAGACCAGACAGATCGGTGGCTCTTGCCGTTGAACCTAGAACCAGGCCTGGTCGTCTGCGATAATGGGCGTAAGCTTGTGGCTGCTCTTCAGCTTGACAACCTGTACCATGTTCCATGCCTTGCCTATCTGCTTAACCTAGCTGTACAGCAGTTTCTGAAAACATACCCAGACTTGTTGGAGCTACTTGTAAGGCCCTGTGCGCACTAGAAAAAGGAATTTTCTTAAGAAAATTCCGGAGGCTCAGTAAGATTACCGCACCTGCGTGAAAATACCACACTGAAACCACATTTAAATACGCATGCGTTTGTTGCGTATTGCTGCGGATTTGAATGCGGATTTGGTGCGGAAATGCTGCAGCCAGCGTCGGACTGGCTACTGGAGGAATCTTCAGTAATACCAGGCCTGGCCGCAATTACCTGCAATTAACTCCGGAGTTGTCACTAGAGATGAGCGAACCGGTCGCGGTTCGGCTCGAGGTCGGTTCGCCGAACGGAGGTCCCATTCGAGTTCGGTTCGTCGAACGTTCAACGAACCGAACTCGAACTGCATAGGAAACAATGGCAGGCAATCACAAACACATAAAAACACCTAGAAAACACCCTCAAAGGTGTCCAAAAGGTGACAAACAACTCACAACACAACACAAACACATGGGAAAGTGACAAGGACAAATTCTCATGTGAAAACAAAACAGCGTTACGAGGAAAAAGAGGACGAGACACATATATAGGCATGGCATGCCCTTCTAAAATCATGTAAAACACCGCAAGGTGACTCCAAGCGGAGTCTCCCTTTTTTCCAAAAATTGTGCCTCACACACACCCACCCATTCAGTGGCAGCACTTGTGCCCTAGTTCTACACTTCACAGCTAGATTTGCATCAAGCACATTCAAAAATACGCCATACTTAACCGTCCCCAGGATGACACCGGGGTAGGTAGCAAACTCTTTCCTGATCCCAGCTCTGTTCATCTTGGATCATTTTTAAAAAACACAGCAAGCAAGAGTTACTCCAAGCGGAGTCTCCCTTTTTTTCCAAAAATTGTGCCCCACACACACCCACCCATTCAGTGGCAGCACTTGTGCCCTAGTTGTACACTTCACAGCTAGATTTGCATCAAGCACATTCAAAAATACGCCATACTTAACCGTCCCCAGGATGACACCGGGGTAGGTAGAAAAGTCTTTCCTGATCCCAGCTCTGTTCATCTTGGATCATTTTTAAAAAACGCAGCAAGCAAGGGTTACTCCAAGCGGAGTCTACCTTTTTTTCCAAAAATTGTGCCCCACACACACCCACCCATTCAGTGGCAGCACTTGTGCCCTAGTTGTACACTTCACAGCTAGATTTGCATCAAGCACATTCAAAAATACGCCATACTTAACCGTCCCCAGGATGACACCGGGGTAGGTAGCAAAGTCTTTCCTGATCCCAGCTCTGTTCATCTTGGATCATTTTTAAAAAACGCAGCAAGCAAGGGTTACTCCAAGCGGAGTCTACCTTTTTTTCCAAAAATTGTGCCCCACACACACCCACCCATTCAGTGGCAGCACTTGTGCCCTAGTTGTACACTTCACAGCTAGATTTGCATCAAGCACATTCCAAATCCACAAGCATTTACTCTCCCCAGGATGACACAGGGGGTAGTAAATTCCTAGTGGATCCATGACTTGTTCATTTTGATGAACTTTAGTCTGTCCACATTGTCAGCACACACCCAGCAGCACTGAAGACACGTTCAGAGACAACGCTGGCAGCTGGACACGACAAAATCTCCAAGGCGTAACTAGAGAGCTCTGGCCATTTTTCTAGATTTGAAGCCCAAAATGAGCAAGGCTCCATTTGCAAAGTCATGGCATCGATGTTCATTTGGAGATACTACTGTATCATCCTTTCCAGCCGTTGACTATGTGTCAGACTTGTTGTCTCTGGGGGCCTTGCAAAGGAGGGTCTAAAAAAATTATGAAAAGATTCCATAAAATTGCTGTTACCAGCACCAGATACAGTCCTACTGGTATGGGTAGACTGTTGAAAATGACGAGACCGTCCCATGTTTGTCAAGTTTCAACTGGGAGATTCACTCCCTGCACCTGCACGGTTGTTTGGTGGAAAAGCCGAGCTAAGATCGAGTAACAGCTTCTGCTGATACTCCTGCATACGTGCGTCCCTTTCTATGGCTGGAATCATGTCACAAAATTTGAACTTGTACCGGGGATCTAATAGTGTGGCAAGCCAGTAGTCATCATCACTTCTAATTTGGACAATACGAGGGTCATGTTGGAGGTAGTGCAACAAGAAGGCACTCATGTGTCTTGCGCAGCCATGCGGACCAAGTCCACGCTGTGTTTGTGGCATAGAGGTGCTACCCGTTCTTTCTTCCTCTGACATCTGCCCCCACCCTCTTTCAACTGAAATTTGACCAAGGTCTCCCTCATCCGCTGAGTCTTCCATGTCCATGGACAGTTCGTCCTCCATTTCTTCATGTTCTCCTGCACCTTCCTCAACATTTCGCCTGCTACCATGCGCCCTTGTTGATCCCTGTCCCCCATGATCCCATGCCTGCCGCGTTGGTGATGATGAACGTCTGGACCTTGGTGATGTTGTTGTGTCTTGCGCATATGAATCCTCCTGTAGTTCCTCCCCTTCCTGTTGTCTCACCCCCTGACTCCGAATAGTGTTTAGCGTGTGCTCCAGCATGTAAATGACTGGAATTGTCATGCTGATAATGGCATTGTCAGCGCTAAACATATTCGTCGCCATGTCGAAACTGTGCAGAAGGGTGCATAGGTCCTTGATCTGAGACCACTCCATCAGGGTGATCTGCCCCACCTCTGCATCTCGTTGGCCCAGGCTATACGTCATGACGTATTGCACCAGGGCTCGGCGTTGCTGCCACAGTCGCTGTAACATGTGGAGAGTCGAATTCCAGCGTGTCGGCACATCGCATTTCAGGCGATGAACCGGCAGGCCGAAAGACTTCTGGAGCGATGCAAGTCGCTCAGCTGCGGCGCTTGAACGGCGGAAGTGAGCAGACAGTTTTCGTGCCCTTGTCAGAAGGCCATCTAGGCCGGGATAGTGTGTTAAAAATTGCTGGACAACAAGGTTCAACACGTGAGCCATACAAGGCACGTGTGTCACCTTGCCCAGGCGAAGGGCCGCACCCAGGTTTGCAGCATTGTTGCACACGGCCTTACCAGGCTGCAGGTTGAGTGGAGACAACCATTTATTAAACTCGGACCGCAGAGCTGACCACAACTCCTCAGCTGTGTGACTCCTATTACCAAGACATGTCAAGCTAAAGACCGCCTGATGCCATTGCGCTCTGCTGCCAGCATAGTAATGAGAGGTGCGTGATTCCTTCTGCGCAGTGAGAACGCTGGTGGCCTGACCAGGCAGGCTTGGGGCGGAGGTGGAGGACCCAGATGAGGTGAAGGAGGCAGAAGCAGTGGCGGAACTTGGACAGACAGAGGATTGACACACAAGTCGTGGGGACGGCAAGACTTGTGCAGCAGACCCTTCACCATCTATCACCATAGTTACCCAGTGCCCAGTCAGCGACATGTAACGTCCCTGTCCATGCTTACTGGTCCAAGTATCAGTGGTGAAATGCACCCGTTCACACACAGAGTTTCTCAAGGAAGCGGTGATGTTGTGTGCGACATGCTGGTGTAGCGCGGGCACACCTTTCTTAGAGAAGTAGTGGCGACTAGGCATCTGTTACTGGGGCACAGCGACAGACATAAGGTCTCTAAAATTCTGTGTGTCCACTAGGCGGAAAGGCAGCATTTCGGTAGCCAAGAGCTTACAGAGGGATAGAGTCAACCTCTTAGCTTTGTCATGGGTCGCAGGAAATGGCCTTTTATTTGACCACATCTGAGGGACAGAGATCTGGCTGCTGTGTGTAGACGGTGTTGAGTAGGGTGTCCCTGGAAAAATGCAGGTTTGTGAGGAAAGTGCAGGCGGAGACATGATGTTGCCTTCATCCAACGTTGGTGCTATCGATGTCTGAGAGAGCTGTACACACTCACTTGTTTCCCCTTCCAAACCAACTGACGACCTACCAAGCAAACTGCCTGTTGCGGTTACACTGGTGGAAGTTGTGCGTGGAAAACCAGGTCTGACAGCTGTCCCCACAGTCCTAGAAGATGAAGAGCGCGCGGTTGCACTGGAAGGGGCAGGCCATGGATGGTTCGCTCCGCTAGGCCGCATTGCAGCACGGTGAACTTCCCACCGGGACATATGATATTTATTCATGTGACGATTCATGGAAGAAGTTGTCAAACTGCTGAGGTTTTGACCTCTACTAACAGAATCACGACAAATTTTACACATCACATAATTTGGGCGATCTTTTTCTATGTCAAAAAAGGACCAGGCTAGGCAAAGCTTAGAGGGCATGCGACCTGCTGAGCCCCCCCCGACTAGTGCTCAGAGGCAGAGTGGTGGCTGATGATGCAGTTGTAGACGTGCTACCAGTGCTCCGACTCTGTCCAGGAAGGCGCAAAGTAACTTCGTCGTCGGTTGCATCCTCCTCCACCGCCTCTGTTGACCTCCTCGAGTGCCTGACTGGGGGTTGACAGTAGGTGGGATCTAGAACTTCATCATCAATTGTTGTGTTTGCACTCCCCTCCCCCTCAGACCGAGCCTCTTCTTGCCCTGACCGAATATTTAAGTTGTCATCCCAATCTGGTATATGCGTCTCATCGTCATCAGTATGTTCCTCATTGTCTATAACCACAGGTGTTACAGTTTGTGACAAAGGGTCAACATTATGCTCAGAAACTTGGTCCTCACGGCCTGAATCAGAGTCACAAAGGTTCTGGGCATCACTGCAGACCATTTCCTGGTCTGTACTCACTGTAGCTTGGGAGCAGACCTCTGATTCCCAGGCTATAGTGTGACTGAACAGCTCTGCAGACTCAGCCATCTCAGTTCCACCATACTGTGCAGGGCTGATGGAGACTTCAGAGCTGGGAGAAAGCAAGTTTGATTGGGATGACAACTCAGAGGACTGGTGTTTTTTGGATGCGGTACTTGAGGTGGCTGAGAGGGCACTTGTTGGACCACTTGAGATCCATTCAAGCATTTTCCTTTTTTGGCCATCATCTACCTTTGTTCCTGTTGTTCGTGTCCGTAAAAAAGGGAGCACATCGGATTGTCCACGGTAAGTAGTAGACATCTTACTTTTGCTGGTAGATGGTCTATCTTCAGCAGATGTTAATGGAGCTTTGCCACCTTCTCCACGGACAAACCCTTTTTTTCCTTTTCCACCACGCCTCTTCCCCTTTCCACCAGCATCTGTCATTTTGCCACTCATGTTGATTGCGACAAGATTGTGGACTGAAAATGTGGTAGTAAAAATTGAGAGGTGGTGTAGATTGCAGCGGTGGTCTAGCTTTATTAACAGCAGAATAATAAAGAATAATTATCCCTGACAATGCAACTACGGCCCTTAAACTGGCAGTATAAATTACTAGTATAATGGCTTAGTTATAATGAGTTTGAGTGTGCAATGCAGCCAGACGTGCTGCAAATATCTTTGCACTACTGGGACTATACAGAAGTCCAATAGCCACGTTTAGAATGCCACTAAGTTCACTCAGTGTTTGCTAGTATAATGTCTTAGTTATAATGAGTTTGAGTGTGCAATGCAGCCAGACGTGCTGCAAATATCTTTGCACCACTGGGACTATACAGAAGTCCAATAGCCACGTTTAGGATGCCACTAAGTTCACTCAGTGTTTGCTAGTATAATGGCTTAGTTATAATGAGTTTGAGTGTGCATTGCAGCCAGACGTGCTGCAAATATCTTTGCACTACTGGGACTATACAGAAGTCCAATAGCCACGTTTAGGATGCCACTAAGTTCACTCAGTGTTTGCTAGTATAATGGCTTAGTTATAATGAGTTTGAGTGTGCAATGCAGGCTGACGTGCTGCAATTATCTTTGCACTACTGGGACTATACAGAAGTCCAATAGCCACGTTTAGGATGCCACTAAGTTCACTCAGTGTTTGCTAGTATAATGGCTTAGTTATAATGAGTTTGAGTGTGCAATGCAGGCTGACGTGCTGCAATTATCTTTGCACTACTGGGACTATACAGAAGTCCAATAGCCACGTTTAGGATGCCACTAAGTTCACTCAGTGTTTGCTAGTATAATGGCTTAGTTATAATGAGTTTGAGTGTGCAATGCAGCCAGACGTGCTGCAAATATCTTTGCACTACTGGGACTATACAGCAGTCCAATAGCCACGTTTAGGATGCCACTAAGTTCACTCAGTGTTTGCTAGTATAATGGCTTAGTTATAATGAGTTTGAGTGTGCAATGCAGCCAGACGTGCTGCAAATATCTTTGCACTACTGGGACTATACAGAAGTCCAATAGCCACGTTTAGGATGCCACTAAGTTCACTCAGTGTTTGCTAGTATAATGTCTTAGTAACAATGAGTTGGAGTGTGCAAAAGGCAGGAGGGTACAGTGGCAGGGTTGTGGGTCTCTGGGTAGAGGAAAGGAAGCCTGCCTTTCTATCCCTCCTAATGGGGAAATGCAGCGAGGAAATCCCTGACCTTAGCTACACAGACGCTGTCATCTTGTGTAGCTGTTAAACTCTGTTTTCACGGACCTGTCACCTATGGCTCTGACCCTGCCGGTATTAGCCCTTAAATGGACTGATAGAAAGTGCTATCCCTATTCTGTACAGCGCTGTGTATAGAGCGTACACAGCAGTATTGGACATAGGCGCTGCGCCAGCGGTGACTGACACCAAGGACGCAGAAGAGATAATGGCGTCCGGACGGGCAGATACTCGTTTTTATAATGCAGGGACATGTGACATTGACATCCTATCACACATGCCGTTGCTTCTCTGGCTAAAAGTACACTTAGCTGTGTGTGTGTCTGGGATTGGCTGACATGCTGGCCCGCCCCACTACACGCGCGCGCTTAGGGAAGGAAGACAAGGGAAAAAAAAAAAATTGGCGATCGCCATTATCCATACAGCAGTGATCTGAATGCGCTGTTCCCGCACACTATACACTGAAATTTCATAATAGTGTGAGTCACAGAGTGACTTACACTATTACAGCGGAAAGCCAGCTAGTAATTAGCTGGTCTTTTTGCTGCTAGAACCGTTCTCGAACGTATCTAGAACTATCGAGCTTTAGCAAAAAGCTCGAGTTCTAGTTCTATCTAGAACAGCCCCCAAAATCACTCGAGCCGCGAACTGGAGAACCGCGCTCAACTCTAATTACCGGCTCCAACATGTCCATTGGACTTCCAATCCGCCTCCGAACATAACAGCTACGAAGTGAGCATGGATGTCTGACATCTGTGAGGTTCTCCAAAATTTTGAGAACTCCACCAAGATGGTGTGTGGATATGATGCCATAATCAGCCTAACTATCCTACTGCTGAGTCTACTGAAACGCTCACTGATCACTCTGAAAGAGGAAGCTTTGCATGCTGAGCAGGTGGCTATGAAGCAAAAATATACAATAGGTGATACTACCCAGATTCATCCCATCTTCTTAGCAAAGACTTGCTGATAATCAGTCGGCGGATACTGAGCAGGAGGTGGAACAGGAGTTGCTTGTTTGCACTACAGAGGGGTTTACCAACACCAGCTTCTTGTTTGTTCAGCTTAGATGGCCTGAAGAGGAGGAGCAGAGTCAGGATGAGGAGATGATGGATAGTCTTCGTCCTGGTGGGGACACTAAAAGTTTGCATCTTGGTAGTTTGGCACACAGCAGAGTTCATATCCTACTGGCCTTTCCCAAACCCTCGCATGATATGCATTTTGGCCTCCACCAAATACTAGTTGTGCAACTTTCTCAATCCATAGTACAAGGAGAAATTTCCATTTCTCCTTCTGATGGCAGAAAGGGCTAATAAAATGCAACAATATCAGAAAGCCATTGTTGAGCAGTTGCTGAAAAAATTCCCCTCAGGCAATGCTGATGGCAGAGCTCCCGCTTCTTTGGCCAACCAAGGATTAGAGAGGAGGGATACACACACCAGGTACAACATAGGCAGGCCTACAATACACAAGACCTGGGACAGTTTCCTTAAACTGTCCCAGCACCAAGGGACAGTTTTGTGGGGTACTCTGACAAGGAGGTTGAAGTTGACGTAGATGTTGAAGTACTAAGATGACCATACCAGCGTCCTCCATGATTCCTCAGTGCCATATAACTATTGGATGTCAAAGGAAGATACATGTCATGAACTCACCTTGGAGGTGCGTGCTGGTCTATCATGCCTCTAACGTCTTGTCTGTAGGGGTTTTTAGTGCTGCTGGGGCCATCATAACGGATAGGCACGGCCACCTGTCACAGGAAAATGCAGACAGGCTGACTCTTATAAGATTGAACATGGGCTGGATTTCCCCAGACTTTGTCATCCCACCAGATATTAATTTAACAGACCCTAAATGAATCTGTGGCTTCTGAGCTCCATTTTTGTGACACTGGATGAATTCGGGTGTAACAAACAGGACCTGAATGCAACACAGAGTAATGATGCAGTGGTGACTTTGCACTGTATTTTTTTGTTTACAGACCCTATCGATAGACAGCCACACAGCTTCTGTCTCTCCATAAGACTATACTACTTTGCTGTTGCTGGGTTTGGCTAGTACTGGTCCAAGACAGCTAGACATCTCCTTGCCTGTCCCATCATTATCTATACTGTGATGTTTCTGCCACTGCCATTTCCACTGGTGGTAGACAAAAACACACATCAGAAAGTGGTCTATTACTATACTATACTGCTGCAGGAAAGGAACCCTGTACAGGGTAAATAAACCTAAAACAACTTATATCGATAAGTTTTGGACCGTTAAGAGTCCATAGCTTAAACCACTAGCAAACCTATTACTGCTTCCAAAAAGGATTACTTTTTTAAAGGTTTGTTAAAAATCTATAGCTTCTTTATTTTACAAACATCAAGCCTTCACAAAGGAATATATTTTGGATCACCACTTGTCAAAAAGCAATGGCTTCTTCTGTGTACACCACCTATATATAAATATAGGCACAGCAATAATCTACCCCAAAAAAGGTATAATTTTTAAAAAAATTTCAATTGTTCATTCCATTTTTAAAAACATAAAAAATCTGTCAGTATTACTATACTATATTGCTGCTTGAAAGGTACCCTGTATATGGTAAATAAACCTAAAACAACTTATAATGATAATTTTTGGACAGCTGTTTAAGAATCCATTGCTTCTTCATTTTCAAAACACCACTAGTAAACCTATTACTGCTACCAAAAAGGAGTAAGTTTTGGAAGGTTTGTTAAAAAGCTATAGGTTCTTTATTTTCCAAACACCAAACTTGTTACTATTATCCAAACAGGAATACATTTTGGATCACCACTTGTCAAAAAGCAATGGCTTCTTCTGTATACACCACCTATATAAAAACATTGGCACAGCAATAATCTACCCCCCAAAAGGCATCATTTTTAAAGTGCACCAATCACCAGGATTTTACAATACAACCAAAAGCCAGTACGATACTAGCACTATCAGGCTGATTCTCTACATACCTTTAGTTGTCAGCTAGGATGTATAGGTTTTGAAACACAAGCAAGTAAAGTTTGTAAAATCAGCAGCTTTTTGATTGACAGCAGCTGGGGTGGGTATTCATAGTTATCCCCTCCCCCGGTTATTTATGCTAACTCTATTATAGAATCAATTTACTAAGTGACTAGAAGGACCTGTGCTGATGTCATACCCATGTGACCAGAAGAGGAGAGGCCTCAGCCAACATAACTGATATCAGGAACCAATATTATTCTGCTGGTTGAGGCCCTGCCCCTTCTGGTCACATGGGTATGACATCAGCACAGGTCCTTCTAGTCACTTAGTAAATTGATTCTATAATAGAATTAGCATAAATAACCGGGGGAGGGGATAACTATGAATACCCACCCTAGCTGCTGTCAATCAAAAAGCTGCTGATTTTACAAATTTTACTTGCTTGTGTTTCAAAATCTATACATACTAGCAGACAACTAAAGGTATGCATAGAATCAGCCTGATAGTGCCAGTATAACACTGGCTTTAGGTTATATAGGAAAATCCTGGTGATTGGTGCGCTTTAACAATTTTTCAATTTTTCATTCCATTCTTAAAAACAAAAAAAATCTGTCAGTTTATGTGTTATTGGTCTGCTATTTATCACCAGTCACCATTTGTTTCATAGCTATACAAGAGCTTGAAAGCCCGCGATGAGCTTATAGCAGGCGTCATAGTATTACACACATTTACCAAAGCTAGTGACTGTAAGTCTCAATTTATATATCTATATATATAATTGCCTTATTCTGTCTGTCTGTCTGTCTGTCTGTCTGTCTTGCTCCAAAATTGTGTCCTTACGGTGACACAAAGCGGATTGGCCGCTGGCCTCGCCATGGCCCTGCCCCCCCGCACGGATTGGTCGCTCGCCCTGGCTCCCCCCCCACATGGATTGGCCGGCTGCTCGCACAGGCTCCGCCCCCCACACGGATTGGCCTCTCGCCCCGGCACCCTGCACGTATTCGCAACTCGGCCACGCCCCGCCCCCCTCACGCAATACACGCTCGCTCTGGCCCCGCCCCCGCACGCATCCCCTGAACTGACACGGAGACACCGACTCCCAGGTGAGTACTGTACCCCCGGGAGCCCACACCAGCATACGCCGCCAACCCAGCCGACACAAACCCTCGCATTGCTGGGGTTTCCCGCCGTATGCTGGTGTGGGCTCCCGTGCGAGTGGGGGACAGGATGCGCTGGTAGCCATGGTAGCATAGTTACCAGCGCATCAAGGTCCTGCAGTGGCGGAACATCCACACGCACACACATAACAACAGACACACACACACACACATCAGATCACACTCACTCTCACACACACCTCACACACACATCAGATCGCATCCACACACTCACAGCATCCGGCGATATCGCTTGCTTCTCGGCCGCGATACTGTGCTGCAGTGAGCTTTCAGGAACTGCCGGAGGATCACATGGCCAGAAGCATGTGGTATCTCCGGATGTTGTGAATGTGAGCGCGTATGTGCAATATCGTCAGTGTGTGTGTGTGTGAGTGTATGCGATCGGGTGTGTGTGAGTGTATGCGATCGGGTGTGTGTGAGTGTATGCGATCGGGTGTGTGTGAGTGTATGCGATCGGGTGTGTGTGTGTGTGTGTGTGTGTATGCGATCGGATTGGATCTGTGAGTGTCGGCAGAGGAGCACGGCGTGCTGGAGGAGGCTGGGAGGAGAGAGGCTGATCCCGGGGAAGGCTGGGAGGGGGAGGCTGATGCTGGGGGAGGCTGATGTTGGGGGAGGCTGGGAGGGTGTAGGCTGATGCTGGGGGAGGCTGATGCTGGGGGAGGCTGGGAGGAGAGAGGCTGATGCTGGGGGAGGCTCATGCTGGGGGTGGCTGGGATGGAAGAGGCTGATGCTGGGGGAGGCTGATGCTGGGGGAGGCTGGAAGGAGAGAGGCTGATGCTGGGGGAGGCTGATGTTGTGTTGAGGGAGGATGGGAGGGTGTAGGCTGATTCTGGGGGAGGCTGATGCTGGGGGAGGCTGGGAGGAGAGAGGCTGATGCTGGGGGAGGCTGATGCTGGGGGTGGCTGGGATGAGAGAGGCTGATGCTGGGGGAGGCTGATGCTGGGGGAGGCTGGAAGGAGAGAGGCTGATGCTGGGGGAGGCTGATGCTGGGGGAGGCTGGGAGGGGGAGGCTGATGCTGGGGGAGGCTGGGAAGAGAGAGGCTGATGCTGGGGGAGGCTGATGCTGGGGGAGGCTGGAAGGAGAGAGGCTGATGCTGGGGGAGGCTGATGCTGGGGGAGGCTGATGCTAGGGGAGGCTGGGAGGAGAGAGGCTGATGCTGGAGGAGGCTGGGAGGAGAGAGGCTGATGCTGGGGGAGGCTGGGAGGAGAGAGGCTGATGCTGGGGGAGGCTGGGAGGCGGAGGCTGATGCTGGGGGAGGCTGGGAGGCGGAGGCTGATGCTGGGGGAGGCTGATGCTGAGGAAGGCTGGAAGGAGAGAGGCTGATGCTGGGGGAGGCTGATGCTGGGGGAGGCTGGGAGGGGGAGGCTGGGAGGAGGGAGGCTGATGCTGGGGGAGGCTGATGCTGGGGGAGGCTGGAAGGAGAGAGGCTGATGCTGGGGGAGGCTGGAAGGAGAGAGGCTGATGCTGGGGGAGGCTGATGCTGAGGGAGGCTGGGAGGTGGAGGCTGATGCTGGGGAAGGCTGGGAAGAGGGAGGCTGGGAGGAGAGAGACTGATGCTGGGGGAGGCTGATGCTGGGGGAGGCTGGAAGGAGAGAAGCTGATGCTGGGGGAGGCTGATGCTGGGGGAGGCTGGGATGGGGAGGCTGGGAGGAGAGAGGCTAATGCTGGGGGAGGTTGGGAGGAGGGAGGCTGGGAGGGGGGAGGCTGAGGCTGGGAGGAGAGAGGCTGATGCTGGGGACAGAGAGGCTGATGCTGGGAGGAGAGAGGCTGATGCTGGGAGGAGAGAGGCTGATGCTGGGAGGAGAGAGGCTGATGCTGGGAGGAGAGAGGCTGATGCTGGTGCAGCATGGGGGATGGAGCACGATGGGGGGTGCGCAGCATGGGGGATGGAGCACGATGGGGAGTGCGCAGCATGGGGGATGGAGCACGTTTGGGACTGCGCAGCATGGCGGATGGACCACGTTTGGGAGTGCGCAGCATGGCGGATGGAGCCTGTTTGGGAGTGCGCAGCATGGCGGATGGAGCACGTTTGGGAGTGCGCAGCATGGCGGATGGAGCACGTTTGGGAGTGCGCAGCATGGCGGATGGAGCACGTTTGGGAGTGCGCAGCATGGCGGATGGAGCACGTTTGGGAGTGCGCAGCATGGCTGATGGAGCACGATAGGGGGTGCGCAGCATGGGGGATGGAGCACGATGGGAGGTGCACACCTCCCCCCAACACACACACACACACACAACACACCACACACACACTGGGAACCACAAACACCGCCCTACACAGACACCCACACACACAGACAACGCTGCACACACACAACACCCAACACACAAACACTGCGGCATACATAAATATACGCACATACCACGCAACACACACACACTGCACAAAACATACCTCCCCCCAAAACACACCACACCCACACAAACCGCGCAACACACACACACGCAACGCTACAGACACACAGCGCTCCACAAACAACGCAACACACGCAACACACATACAACACCGCTCTCACCCCCCGCCACACCCAGACAACACCCAGAACATGTACAGCGCCCTACATAAACACTTGGTAACTACAGACAACAACATCTATATATCTATATATATATATAACAAAAATCATACATTAACTACACAATACGTAAATTCTAGAATACCCGATGCGTAGAATCGGGCCACCTTCTAGTATATATATATATATATATATATATATATATATCTGTCAGATGACAGCTGCTCACTCACAATAATCAGTGGCTGTCATTTGGCTATTATTTCAACTTTCTTGCATAAAGCCTTGTACAGCGTTGTACCCTTAGGGAATTATTTTCAGACAGTGATGTTCAGTTTAAGATTTATTTAATTTAACCTTGTTAAAAACTGATACGGGATTGTACCTTCATCATTATGTACAATTGAGTTAATGTTCATACGGTATACAGCAGTAGGTTTCTGAAAAAGTAGAACAATGAAATCCATTTCCACATCAGCCGGTACTGGTTCACACGGCGGGTCACTTTATATACAGGTTACAGACCTTTCCAATTCACCACAAAGTGTGTTGGTCCAGAGAATTTTCCACCTGCCTCTGACTTTCTAGTTTTCTTTTTCCCATAAAGCCGTCAACCTTTCCAAATATAATTGAGAGACAGAATGAACCTGCTGAAAAGTGCAACACTCAAGCCAGGAGCAGTGGGAAAGTGCCTGAAGATGCTGAAGGCCAAGTAAGTACAGGTTGGAAAGGAATTTCAGAGAGTGTAAAGAATATATGAAGTTTATGAATAATCTTCCACCACTAGGGCTCATCGTAAATATTGCAACACGATAAGATTAAGTCCAATGTAGCATTTTCACTGCACCGTGGGGATCCCACAATGAAACCCGCAGAGGCATTTACCAATGCTGATATCATTGCAAAAAAGCAGCGGTGTGGTGCACATTTCACATTCTGCAGGGTAAAGGCTAAAATTCACATTGACATCCGCAACATAAATTTTCATAATGCGGATATCAAACAGGCAGCTCTTGTCAATTTAACTGTGGATATATTTTGCACCATGTGCATGAGACCTCTTAAAATCTCACTGTAGGCACTGCAGGATGCAGCAGATTGTCCTGCAAGCAAATACACGGCAAAGCTTCCTCTGTGTTTCCAAAATGTAGAAGCTTACCCTAATAATACAGACCTACAAGTGCATCTCAATAAATTAGAATATCCTCAAAAAGTTAATTTATTTCAGTAATTCAATACAAAAATGGAAAAGCATATATTGTATAAAGTCATTACACACAGAGGGATCGATTTCAAGTGTTTATTTCTGTTAATGTTGATGATTATGGCTTACAGCCAATGAAAACACTAAAAGTCATTATCTCAGAAAATTAGAGTAATTACCACAAAACACCTGAAAAGGCTTCCTAAGCACTTAAAATGGTCCTTTAGTCTGGTTCAGTAGGCTACACAATCGTGGGGAAGACTGCTGGCTTGACAGATGTCCAGAAGGCGGTCATTGACACACTCCACAAGGAGGGTAAGCCACAAAAGGTCATTGCTAAAGAAGCTGGCTGTTCACAGAGTGCTGTATCCAAGCATATTAATGGAAAGTTAAGTGGAAGTAAAAAGTGTGGTAGAAAAATGTGCACAAGCAACTGGGATAACCGCAGCCTTGATAGGATTATTAAGAAAAGGCCATTCAAAAATTTGGGGGAGATTCACAAGGAGTGGACTGCTGCTGGAGTCAGTGCTTCAAGAGCCACCACACACAGACGTATCAAGGACTTGGGCTACAACTGTCGCATTCCTTGTGTCCAGTCATTCTTGACCAATAGACAACGCCAGAAGCGTCTTACCTGGGCCAAGGAGAAAAAGAACTGGACTGTTGCTCAGTGGTCCAAGGTGTTGTTTTCAGATTAAAGTAAATTTTGCATTTCATTTGGAAATCAAGGACCCAGAGTCTGGAGGAAGAGTGGAGCAGTCACAATCCAAGATCCTTGAGGTCTAGTGTGAAGTTTCCACAATTATTGATGGTTTGGGGAGCCATGTCATCTGCTGGTGTAGGTCCACTGTGTTTTATCAAGATCAAAGTCAGCGCAGCCATCTACCAGGAAATTTTAGAGCACTTCATGCTTCCCTCTGCCAATAAGCTTTTGAAGATGTAAATTTCATTTTCCATCAGGATTTGGCCCCTGTCTACACTGCCAAAAGTACCAATACCTGGTTTAATAACCACAGTATCACTGTGCTTGATTGACCAGCAAACTCTCCTGACCTAAACCTCATAGAGTATCTATGGAGTATTGTTAAGAGGCAGATGAGAGACACCAGACCCAACAATGCAGACGAGCTGAAGGCTGCTATCAAAGCAACCTAGGCTTCCATCCTCAGCAGGGTATTGAGTGCATTTACTGCACAGACGTTTCAGTAGGCGCCAACATTTAAAGTTTAAAATAATTTTTTCAGTTCATCTTATATAATCTAATTTTCTGAGATAATGACTTTTGGGTTTTCATTGGCTGTAAGCCATAATCATCAACATTACCAGAAATAAACACTTGAAATAGATCACTCTGTGTGTAATGACTCTATATGATATATGCGTTACCATTTTTCTATTTAATTACTGAAATAAATTAACTTTTTGATGATATTCTAATTGATTGAGATGCACTTGTATATATGGTATATTGAGCTTTCTAATGGAGAACACCTGCATAATATGTATAGGCAGCGGTGAGCAAAGACAGAAGAGGGTAACTGTGCAGGAACAGTCTTTGGGCCCTTTGCTGTCCAATAAAGCCTAATATTGCACAATTACACCTTCTTTGGAGGTGGTAGTGGCCCCTTATTCTTGGACCCCTATTTGGCTGCACATGTTGCACCAATGGTATGTCTACCCCCCGCAATTAGGGTTTGTGCACATACAACTGATTTCCTGTGTAATTTTCATAAACGAAAATCTGCAGCAAAATCCACAGATCAATTGCAAAAGGTGAAATCTGCTATAAAAACAGTTTTCCAGTGGAAGATGGAAGGATGTGAGATGGATAACTTCAGTTCAGTTTGGGGGCTTTTTTGTGTTTTTTTTTTTTAATCATTGTTTTGTATTTTAGCTCAAATTGTATATGAACATTCATTGCCAAAGCCTAATAGCAAGAATATCCGTACCTGATCACAGGGATGGGATCCCAATTATTGGGTTCTTGTCATATAATTACAATTTTTTGTGTTGTAATCACTTGTTTGTCTATTGATTATCGTGTGTTTTGCTGCCTATATCTGGTTAAAAGGCATATGGAATTGTGAGACTATTCTGTTTCTGTTCAATCAGTGGCATATCTACATTTTACTCACTTATATCTATAATAGAAACAGAATACAATACTGTTATGGTACCCTGACAGTTGGGAGGTCGGGGTGCGGAGACTGCCATTACTATGCATGCTCAGTGACTTTCTTTCTGGGGCCCACTACACTTGTTCACAAATTTGCCTATGCTTCTATATAATAATAAACTGGATAGTTTGTTAAATGAAAAAATAAATTCCTCCCTTGTCTGTATGTAGTAACATAAAGGAGACAGTTGCACTCTGCAGGGCTAAGATATGTGGAAGAATGAATATGAGAATATAGACATACATTACTGCTATGAAAAAAGATGTAAAAATTAAGATTCTTGGCACACAAAAATGGCCAGATTTTATGTGAACCCAACAGCCAGCGGCAAGGTGACCTCATTTTTGTTGGGTCCCTATCACACTAATGCTTCTATTTTGGTTAAAAAAAAAACTACTAAATTTATCGGTGGAGATGCAAATGGAGAATTAAAACTGCCAGCGGCTGAAGAGCAGGAGTGCTCAATCAGAAGGCATAACCATGTAATCTAAGAAAAAGATTGATGGCACATCCTATTTTTCTAATGTGAACAGGTGCAAACTGAATATGCAACATAGTAACAAAAAGGAGACAGTTGAACACTGAAGTGCTAGGATATATGCTGCATTAAGTGTACTGGGCTAAGTACTGCAAATGAAGGTGGGTAAAGGGGTGCTGGGCCCTTGTTCTCCTGCCCTGAAGACACCGATTGTCGTTATAAAATATTAATGCACATTGTGTTTATGCTTCACTTGCAAATGAGGCTACCTAATGGCCAGTTTTGGGTACTGACCCTTAGCAAGGTATTGGAGGTTGCCTAGAGATAGGTACAGTGAAACAATAAATAGTTAAGAATACTGGGAGGAGTTGGCTACAGGGTATAGCTGGGCCTGAGCCAGTTTTTCAGAGAGTGAAGAGCAAAGTTAAGTGTGTGAAGAACCAGGAATGTGCAAGCCAGCTAAATACCGCAGGTCCAGAAAGTGGGTGACTGTTGTAAGGCCAGACAATAGTAAAGACCTTAACACCGGACGCACCTCTATCCTACTGTAGTGTCTACCAGAACCCAACCCGGGCAACTTAGGTTGAGACTGTTTCCAGCGGTACAAGTCCTATAATGGAGGAAGCCTGACATACACTTGGGCAAACAGGAGAAACCCAGTAGATGAGCTTTGTCCAATGGTTGTTGTAAACCGTTAGCAATAGTGGGACCCCAAGGGTTGAAGGTGACCATGGCTGTGCCGGACGCCATGACTTTACTAAGTGGAATTGTGGTTCCAGTCAGTGAAGAGGGAGAGGACATTGGAACAATTGCAGTAGTCCTAGGAACTATGGAGCAGTCTGCTGACAAAGTGTGCTTTAAAATCAAATGTTCCGTACCAACAATATTGAAGTTTTGCATCCACAGTAATGATGTGAAAGTGTTAGGAAGTGTTGAATAGGAAAATTGAATACGTGTCCATGAATACCCAATGGGAAACACCTGGTTTGTACAAGGACCTGAGCAGAGGTATGGCTTGCACACACAAAGTCTACACACCCCACCAGGAACCCCGTCAATCTCCCCTTTCCCCTTGCTCTGTAGAGAAGACTGAGGTGCAGGCAAAAGAGAGAGAGAGCTGAGCCGAAACAGAGAGAGCCCCTTGCCTTCAACTATGTCAGGCACAGCCCACGCCTCTCTCCTCCTTTCTACATGTGGTTGGGGGCCCACCAGGGCATTCACCGGTTTCCCTGTGGGCTAGTCCAAGCCTGTACATGTCTATATATCAGTATCAAAGTTGTAACATGGGCAAGAGTCATTTCATTATAGCCCTACATCATGCCACTTCTACCAGTAGTAGTATTGTGTAGCTTGTAGGAGTGATTTGCTCTAAACCCAAGCTTCATTTATATCTACCTGTACTTGAGAATTGTATTTTTAGCATTGCGTTTTGGCTAGGAAGCGTTACCTAAAATAACATTTTGGCACGGCATAAGATGTCTTGTCTTTCATTTCCCCCTCCATGGGTTTCTCAATAAAATGTCTTTCTGCTCATCTCATCCACCACTTGCATCAGTTCTTATTGGGTTTAGGAAGGGGGGAGAATACAATTAACCCACACTGAAGGAAAGCCAGTGAAAGTTGACAAATGAGATGCCGGTTTCAATTCTTGCAGTTCAATTAAGCTAAAAGCCTTTCCCTCTTCAATGCTCTGCAGTCCTTGCAAAGTCTGTTTGCAGAGGAACTAATGCAGAATTCCCCCGATGTTAAGCAGCATCTTCATAATGGCCATGATTTAGCTGGTCTCCCTGGCAGTGATGCTGGGCTTTAATTAGAAGAGATAATGTCAGGACCTACTCCCCATTCAGACCCATCTCATACACTCCAACACATTTTAGGAATGTTCTCCGCACATCCTGCTTGTTTCAGAACATCTGCCAAAAAGCCGATCTGGCAGCAAACACGGATTAATATACAAGTGTTTATTTCTAAGTGCATTGGGAGCAACCTCCAGGGGGGCAATTACATGGCAATGATTGCTCCTACACCTACAGACACATTCTGCAGCAGACACCTGTAATATAATCAATATTATCAACAGCAATTTAATATACATTATCCATACCTATTACCTATATAGTTTATAACTGTAAAACTACTATCCCTGTAAAAAAAAAAAAGAAAGGGGGGAAATACGTAACCCCAGACCGATCCACTTATTATACAGGCAAAGTAGGGTTTATTAAGGAAAGTGTGCGGTGAGGTGAGAAAGCTGTGCTATCTTGTGGCAGAACTGTGATTACATTTAATGTGTTTAGCTAATTTAATCATATAAATAGCTTTTAGGGTATAATTAAATAAACACGGTTTGCAAAGACTAATTCCTACAATAGTTCATCAATTATTATCCCTAGTTGTTACAGCTAAATGGGGAGCAGAGAAAGCCAGAAGGGCCCAAAGGCTCCTTTACAACCAAACAGACACTAATATTTTATATATATATATATAACTAGAAGGTGGCCCGATTCTAACGCATCGGGTATTCTAGAATTTATTGTGTAGTTAATGTATGATTTTTGTTATATATATATAGATGTTGTCTGTAGTTGCCAGTGTTTGTGTAGGGGCTGTAAATGTTCTGGGTGTTGTCTGGGTGGGGGTGTGTGAGAGCGGTGTTGTTTGTGTGTTGCGTTGTTTGTAGAGCGCTGTGTGTCTGCAGCGTTGTGTGTGTGTGTGTGGTGCTGTGTGTTGCGTTGTGTGTGTTGCATTGTTTGTGGAGCGCTGTGTGTCTGCAGCATTGTGTGTGTGTGTGGTGCTGTATGTGTTGCACAGTTTGTGTGGGTGTGTGTGTGTTTTGGGGGGGAGGTATGTTTTGTGCTGTGTGTGTGTGTTGGAGGAGTAGTCCTGGAGGGAGAGGAGTATAATAGTAGGAATAGTCCTGGGGGAGAGGAGGATAATTGGAGGAGTAGTCCTGGAGGTGAGGAGTCCTGGGGGGAGAGGAGTGTAATTGGAGGAGTAGTCCTGGGGGGAGAGGTGTATAATTGGAGGAGTAGTCCTGCGGGGAGAGGAGTCTAATAGGATGAGTAGTCCTGGGGGGAGAGGAGTCTAATAGGAGGAGTAGTCCTGGGGGAGAGGAGTACAATAGGAGGAGTAGTCCTGGGGGGAGAGGAGGATAATAGGAGAAGTAGTCCTGGGGGAGAGGAGTATAATAGGAGGAGTAGTCCTGGGGGGAGAGGAGTCTAATAGGAGGAGTAGTCCTGGGGGAGAGGAGTATAATAGGAGGAGTAGTCCTGGGGGGAGAGGAGGATAATAGGAGAAGTAGTCCTGGGGAAGGGGAGTATAATAGGAGGAGTAGTCCTGGAGGAGAGGTGTCTGATAGGTGGAGTAGTCCTGGCAGGAGGTGTATAGGTGCCCAATGTGTGTGGGGGGGCGTGGCCGAGCGGGGCAGACGTGGCCAAGCGGGGAGGCGTGGCCAAGGGTGTGGGGGCATGCCCGAGGGTGTGGGGGCGTGGCCGAGGGGGCAGAGTGTGGGGGGCGTGGCCGAGGGGCAGCGCGTGGGGGGGCATGGCCGAGGGGGGCAAAGTGTGGGGGCGTGGCCAAGGGGCAGAGTGTGGGGGCGTGACCAAGCGTGGGGCGTGGTCGAGCGGGGAGGCGTGGCAGAGCATGGGGCGTGGCCGAGCGGGGCAGAGTGTGGGGGGCGTGGCCGAGTGTGGGGGGGGCATGGCCGAGCGGGGCAGAGGCCGTGTGGGAGGGGCATGGCCGAACGGGGGCGTGGCCGAGCGTGGGGGCATGGCCGAGGGGGCAACTATGCAAAGCGGTTTCCATAGTTACCTGATGTGTATCATTGTTATCAGCGTACGTGTGCCGGGAGTCAGGGTATGCTACTAAGCATGGTACACATCAGGTAAGTATTCAAAGAGACAGTGCTGGGTCACTTGTTGGTCTCCTGCTGTGCAGCACGCATCAGCGTGTGACAGCGGGAGACCAACGATCTGAATGGGCAGGGAGCCGGCATACGCTGGTAACCATGCTACACAATATTACCCGATGTGTACCATGGTTACCAGCGTACCCCGCCCCCCGCACGCACGGGAGCCCACATCAGCGTACGCCGTCAACCCCAGCAATGCGAGGGTATGTGTCGGCTGGGTTGCCGGCGTACGCTGGTGTGGGCTCCCGGGGGTACAGCACTCACCTGGGAGTCGGGGCTCCGTGTCGGTTCGGGGAATGCGTGCGGGGGGCGGGGCCAGAGCGAGCGTGCAATGCGTGAGGGTGGCGGGGCGTGGCCGAGTTGCCAATGCGTGCAGGGGGCCGGAGCGAGAGGCCAATACGTGGGGGGGGGGGCTGAGCCGAGGCGAGCGGCCAATGAGACGCTTGTCACGGTAACGACAGAATTTTGGAGCAAGACAGACAGACAGACAGAATAAGGCAATTATATATATATAGATTCCTTGGTAGGTGGGG
The DNA here is from genome assembly GCF_048569485.1 of Anomaloglossus baeobatrachus. NCBI lineage: Eukaryota > Metazoa > Chordata > Amphibia > Anura > Aromobatidae > Anomaloglossus > Anomaloglossus baeobatrachus. The sequence continues at coordinate 568,795,019 of NC_134356.1, forward strand.
AGCCCTGGCCCAAATTTTTATAAAGAAAAAATTCCAGCTTTTGCATAAAGGAGAAGAAATATAATAATAGCTGAAAAATCCATATTATATTGGGTCAATTAAAACAAACGCATTTCAGGCATATTGTGCCTTGGTATCATGAGTAAGGGCACAATATGCCTGAAATGTGTTGGTTTTAACTGACCCAATAAAATATAAAAAAAAATTGTTTAAAAGAACTGAGAGTCCTCAGTGGTTGATACCTTTTAATGGCTAACTGAAAAGATGGTAATATATAGCAAGCTTTTGAGACTAGGTCTCTTCATCAGACTGAGTACTGTGCCTGATGAAGAGACCTAGTCTTGAAAGCTTGCTATTATTACCATCTTTTCAGTTAGCCATTAAAAGGTATCAACCACTGAGGACTTCAGTTCGTTTAAACAATTTTTTTATCTCTACTGGCTAACACGTGACAAAGATATATTTTACCTGTATCAATAAAATATGGATTTTTAAGCTATTTATTTATATTTATTCTCCTTCATGTGGAAGCTGGAATTTTTTCATTTGTTTTTTCCTTAATACTTACCTGGAGAGCTGCCCAAGGATTCATCCGTGCACCGGCTTCAATTGGATATCTTAAAAAATGCAAGGAGGGGTCTTTTTTTCTGTTTTTTGGTACCCAATTTTTACAAACAATTCTGAAAAATGTGAGTATGTCCTGACAAATAACACAGATACGGGGGACAACAAACTTCACAGACACACCAGAAACAAACACCAGGGGGACTACAAAAAGGTGCAGAGGAGGTAAATAATGTAAGGAGAAAGTAACTAAACAATGGGGTATGAATGAATTCCGAATAACCAGCCCACTTTGTTGGGAGAAGAGGCTATTTTTCGAGGTGGGGAGTGGTTATCAGCGGAAACATCTGAGCAAAGGTAAAGTTATTGCTGCTGGCAAGCAAAACTGACTTTAACTCCGTGCATGCCAAAAGTAAAAAACACATTTAGGGCTCATGCGCACGTTGCGTAATAGCATGCATTTACGCTGCGTATTGCACTGCAGTGTAAATGCATGCGTCCTGCGTCCCCTGCACAATCTATGTAGATTGTGCATGATATGTGCTCACGATGCTTTTATGAACGCAGCGATTTGGATGCCAAAATTTTGTCCCCAAAAACGTGCATTCACAAAAGCAGCATGTCAATTATTCCGTGCGCTATAGATGCAGCTCCCCTCTGTCTATGGTGGGGGCAGCAGCCAGAGCGCATGAAATCGGCTTTTTTTGTAATGAAAAACTGCATCCATTATGCAGTGTTTCTGCAGCGATTTGAAGCGCACATTGTTACGTGCGCATGAGCCCAAAATGTGTATAGTCTCAGATGTTACGAAAGAGACTCCGAACCTGAGCCTGTCAATAATCTTCAAGAGAGACAACCATGGCACCTATGGTATTTCATTTATGTAGCTTATCATTGCCGGTTTGTCTATACAGATGGGCCCCGGCCTTCTCTGCCCCCGTCTACATTGATGTCATTTGACACTAGGTGGCTTTACACTTGTTTTGTTTTAATCAAAAACAGTGCTCCAAAGTTCCCTGTGCTATTTCTATGTACTATTACTATTACTTTTTACTTATTTTTACAGCAGGGTATGTGCTTGTTATGTTTCTATCTTACGTTTTGTCTGTTGACTCGCCACAATATGAACATGCTTCTATGCAGTGTAAGTATGCTAATTTATTCTGCGGCTCATGTTTTTGGAGTTCCCAGTTACTATTCTGAATGATACTTTCCTTATTTTTCTTTCCCTGGCACCAAAAGTGCTGGTGACATGAAAATAAAGTCTTCCAGACCTTGTACACTATGAGTAACAGCACAGGAGCTCCGCGAGAACATAGATGTCTGACATTGTCACCCTTCAGCCGCATCCTAATTTGTGCAGCAGCTAAGAAGTGATAAATAATTTGGTTATAATTCATAGTCGCAATGCATCAAAAGGAATTAATGAAGCAAGAAGTCTTGATTAAAAGTATCATACAGTTTTGTGTTTGCAGTTCCTATGCAGACCAACAAACCATCTGTAGGATAAATTGTCCAGTCATACTTAAGCGGGCTTTACACGCTTCAACAGATCTTACAATCCGTCGTCGGGGTCACGTCGTAAGTGATGCACATCCGGCATCGATAGTGACGTTGTTGCGTGTGACACCTACGTGCGATCAAGATTGAACGCAAAAACGTTGATCGCATACACGTCATTCAGTTCCTAAATATTGTACGTTTTGTTGTACGAAACGAGTATATTGTAACATGTGGCACCCTACTAACGATCTGTCCAATTGAAATTATCAACGTCATATGCTATGAGGGTGTATCATGACACGACATGACTAAGGCCCCCCCCTAAGCTAATTGTTCGCACCTGCATTATGGCTTGTTCTCTCTTTAATAGGCTTTCGCTACTGCAGTAAAATACTGCATTTATGTATGAATCTGTTCCTGTGGTAGACTCTTTTGCGTGCGCTTCTGTGTCCTTTGTGCATTTTTTTGGTGTGTCACACATTGTGATTTGATTTTGTTTTGTTTTTGACGGTAGTTTTTAATTCTTTAATATTTTTCTTTTTGATTCTGTTTTTTTGGGCTAAGTTTGCTTCACTTGTTTTTGATATTGTATTTGCGTGATAAAGAGAAAAAAAAAGGGTTAACCAAGAGGGAAAAAAAAGTCTCGTCCATTCTGGAAAAAAGGGGTGGGCTATGCTGACGTCATAGCACACATGATCTAAAAGATTGTACAACATATTGATCAATTTTGCATAGATTTCATAACTCAGGTGTGACGGCAAATATACGACCTATGTACGATCTCGGCAGATCGTATATGCGAACTGGGCGTGGCACATCGCATACGAGATCGCACACCTAATTGTAAGGTGTAAAGCAGGCTTTACTCCCTTACCTCAAGCTTGCATAAGGAATACAGGTTTGCAAGAAGTAAGGGACATATATATAGGAGCAGTTTAATTTAGCTGTCTGTAAAGATGAACCAACCTTCAATGTTTGCCACTACTTAAAGGAAACCAACTAGCAGGATTTCTCTAAAGTACAGGCAGTGTTGTACTGGCGCTAGGACGGTGAATCAACCTTATCTTCAGTTTAGAGATTGGATGTTTGATTGCAGAAAAAAAAACATTATCAAAGGTCCAGAAATTAGTGCATTGGTTGAGTTGCATGTGCATCGGGGCTGGACTATGTGGGTTGAGTCATCAGTAATGATTCCCCTGACTGCCTGCCTCCCTTCTATTAAATTTCTCTCCTCTACTGCCTTTATTAACACTATAGCTGGCTCGTATTATTTTCAATATTTTCTCCAACTCTTCAATAAAGTGGCTCTGGAATCAGTGCATGCGCACAACTCGATCTATGGCGCCATTCATAGTCATATCCACAGTGTCCTCAGAAAAATGGTGCTGGAGAACGCGGTATGCACATGCACTGGTTCTGGCTCCATTTTATTGAAGAGTTGGAGAAAAGCTTTAAAGTAATACTGTACACTCGCTGGCTATAGTGTTAATCATGGTGGCAGAGAGGAGAAATTTAAAGGAGTGGTTCACCACTTTTCATTACTGGCCACGTCAATATTATGTTGAGAAACAAAGTTTCTCTCAAATACCATGTGTTGCCAATATTGCCTTTGAGCGGCACTATTGTGGTCCGCTCAAAGGCAATCAGGCTTCGTGACGTCTGATGTCCAGTGATGTCACGTCAACTGAGGCGGTTCGCTGTCTTCTTAAGTGACTAGGCTGTGTGCAGCTTTTCACCGCTCATCACAGCCCAGCATCACAGCCCAGCATCTCCCTGCTCTCTCTTTCACTGCAGAGAGCCACAACCAGAAGCGACGCTGGGCTGTGATGAGCGGTGAAAGGCCACCCACAGCCCAGTCACTCACGGAGACTGGGGCCAGTCGCGGTGATGTCAGGTCAACAGGAAGATGACCTGACATCACCAGACATCAGAGGTCACGGAGCCCGGGGTTCACGTGAAGGGGGTGAGTGTACCGCAATAGCTCCGGTCACAGGCAATATTGGCAACACAAGGTATTTGAGAGAAACCTTTTTCTCAACATAATATGATGTGGCTCGTAATGACAAACGGTGAACTACCTCTTTAAGCAGAGGGGAGGCAGGCAGCCTGGGGTGGAAGCATTACTGAAAACCCGACCCACCAAGACCACCCCAGTGAACATGACACTCCAACCAATAAATTCATTTCTGGACCATTGAAAACATGTTTTTCTGCAATCAAACATCTAATCTCTAAACTGAGGGTATGATTTGATTCACCATCCTAGCGCCAGTATAGCACTGCTGTACTTTATATGGGGAAATCCTGCTGGTTGGTTCCCTTTGAAGGGTTCTTCCCATCTATCTGGTGATACGGTAGAATATCTATAGGATATGCCATCACTTCATGATAGTCCGACTTCTGGGATGCCATCTAATCCAGAGAATTAAGGAGTTGCTCATGGATAGTGTTTTCTGAAAGGTGAGTGAAAATGTAACCTTCAATAAAATTATTTGATAATTGTTTAGTACACAAGTCTCTGATTTATTTCTTAGGATACTGAAGACAACTCTAGCAAGCTCGATAAATTCACGGGGCTCCAATTTTCTAGGGGACACAGAGACTGGAAAAATAAGTTAAAATGCTCATGATTATTTACAGTCTATAATGGTATTACTTGGGAATGAAACTGTTGTGTTATGGGTGAACTATATGGCAGTATACTATGTGGATTTTTTAAAGGGAACCTGTCAGCTGTTTTTGTCTGTCACACTGCTATTAGCTCTTGATAGTTCTGATCCAACTGTGTTCTTGGCCCAAAATAATGTGTCATTTTGCAGAAAATTATGTTTAAAGAGGACCTTTCAGTTCAGAGAATCTCATCTATTATCACTTCTTGCATTTTGCTAAGATTTTTCTCAAATACATGTCATTAGCAAATCAGTATATTTCTCTCAGTATTTACAGCAATGCGGGTTTTAGTTTGTACCAGAGAGCTCAAAATCTGGTAAGGTTCTCCTCTCTGGGATGTGTCCTCTATGAAAACAGGAGCTGATTCTGTACTGCATCTGTGCAGTCGTTTTACTATTGGATCGGCAGAATTTAGGATAAGCATTTCAATCTGCCTTTATCTGTCAAGTTGCAAGTCCACTGGATACAATGTAATCTGTTTGGGTGAATTTATGAGAAAATAGGTTAATTAATTAATTATACCAAACATGTTGAATTGTATCAGCAATGCATCTCTTTAGGCCCCTCTCACGCGTCAGTGAAAAACACACATTTTTCACTGACGTGATATGGCCCTCTGTGTGCTGTGATTTTGGCACACGTGTGATCACTGATAGCACACGGAGATCAGGGACTTCTATACTCACCTGTCCATGCCACTGCTGTCCGTGGTGCTAAAGTCTCCCTTGATACTGTGCCCAGTTGCTGCTGTCTCCCAGCTGCTGCCATTTCCAGGTCGCGGTGCAGTGAATATGCATGAGCATAATTAGCCAGCCTGGAAGCAGGAGACAGCAGCGGCTGAAGACAGCATCACTGGAGACGGGTGAGTTGAAAAAGCTTTTATTTTAAATGTACGTGTTTTCTCTTGTATGTGTTACACAGATCACACCACTGTGTGATCCGTGTGACATCAGTAGTGCCAGAGAAAAACAGACTGGTCTCCATGCGGAACACACGCACGCATAGTCAGTAAAAAATCACTGATGTGTGTGCAAACTCATTGATTTTAATGAGTCTGCGTATGTCCGTGATTTTGGTACGTATAAAAACAGTAACATACGTACCAAAATCACTGACGTGTCAAGGGGGCTTTAAGCAGTGAATCAGCAAAATGCAAATCAGCAAAAGTTAACTTTCCCCTCAATCAGTATCCTGAACTCTAATTTATACTGAATATTGTTATATATCAAACCTGTAGTATGATGTCCTGGTGTATTATACAACCAACCTAAAGGAAAAGGACATAGCTGTTTGTGAAGGGTTAATCTGAAAGGTTGAATTTTAAGGATTGGTATGAGTACCTCACTACTTACTGTACAAAGGCAGCAGCCGTTGCCAAATCAGATATAGAAGTAGCAACAGAGGTAAATCTATAGCATTCTTTCTTCTCCCTGCTTCATAATATGCAGATACTGTCTATTTTTACATTACCATATATATTACAGAGACACTCATGTGTGCACATGCGCTATGTTCACACTAGAAAAATGATTTTTCTTAAGAAATTTCTTAAGAAATTTCTTAAGAGTGAAGGATTAGTGCACCTGCGTTAAAAAACGCACCAAAAACGCACCTGCGTTTTTGCCGCGTTTTCGGTGCGTTTTTACCGCTGGTTGCTCCTTGCATTATTGTGCCAATTATCTATGGCAAATAACGCAGTTAGCTGCAGAAAAGAAGTGAGATGCTCATTCTTTTTCTTAAGAAAATCTACTGAAAGAATTTTCTTAAGAAAAAAACGCAGCGTGCGCACAGCTAATTTTTTTTGCCATAGGTTTTGCTGGGGAATGTCTGCAGAAAGGTTACAAGAATTTCTCAAGAAATTTCTGCAGCAAAAACGGACCCAAAATGCAGGTAAAAAACGCAGTGTGTGAACATAGCTCCAAATTCAGTCTCCTTCTCCTAAAGGGCCAGAGCTATTCCATTTTTCTAAATTCAAGTATACAGCTTGTATAACAGTGTAAATTTGGTGCCCTCTAAACAACTTGACACATATCCATTAATGTTTAAACTGCTTGCAACAAAAGTGAGTACACCCTTAAGGGAAATTGGCCAAATTGCGCCCAAAGTGTCAATATTCTCCATGGCCACAATTATTTCAAGCATTGCTGGTGGATGTTCGAGACCTTGTACAGCTCCACCTTTCATTTAAGGATGTCACACAGATGCTTAACAGGGTTTTAATCTGGAGACATGATTGGCCAATCTAGCACATTTACCCTCATTGTTTTTTATCAAGGCAGTGGTCGATATGGAGGTGTGTTTTGGCTCATGTGGCATATGGTCTGAACACTGACAGGCTCACCCCCCCACCTCCGCTTTAGCCTCTTTAGTACAGATTAGCAAACCTCAGACTCAAGGCTCGGGGTTCAAGCTAGGAAAAAAACGTGTAAATCTCCCTGGTGAGTATCACGCTGTGCTGGTGTCTGAGTGATGCGCAGCATGTGAGCACTGCGTGAAGTGTGTGATCGACTCAAATTTGACTTGCATTGACTTACTTTTCATTCTGAGATGTAATGCTCACAGAGAAATGTAAAAAAAATAAAGCACTGCCCACCGACCTCTGGAAATGCTTTGCTTGCAGCCCACAGCAAAACACTTCCGGAGGTGGGTAGGCGGTGCTTTTTTTTTCAATTTCTCTGTGAACATTACGTCTCAGAACGCAGAATGTAAGTCAAATTTGCGCCGATCACACACTTCACGCAGCACGCAAAATGCTGTGCATCACTCAGACACCAGCACAGCACAATACTCACCAGGGAGATTTTCACATCATTTTCCAAGCCCAAACCTCGAGCCTGAGGTTTGCTTATTTCTACTTTTTAGCAATTCTGGCAGCACTCAAACATCTATTTTGAAAAGACAACCTCTGGATAAGAAGCTAAGCCCATGCACTCAACTTCTTTGGTCAACCATGACGAGGCCTGTTCTGAGTGAAACCTGTCTGGAAAAACTTCTGTATGGTCTTGGCCACTGTGTTGCAGCTAAGTTTTAGGGTGTTGGCAATCTTCTTGTAGCCTAGGACATCTTTATGTACCACAAAAATTATTTTTTTCAGATCCTTAGAGAATTCTTTGCCATGAGGTGCCATGTTGAACTTCCATTGATCAATATGAGAGAGTGCATGAGTGATAACAGTAAATTTAACACACCTGCACCCCATTCACACCTTCAACCTTGTAACACTAACGAGTTGGGCCACAATTCCAGACCTTTGTAATGTCCATTGCAGGATGCTAGTGACCCGCCCCAGGGCCGTGGGGTACTCGGTTCCGGGTGTTGGTTAATGGGATTATGTCACGGGGGCCTGTGCCCGGTTCCGTGGCCCTGGTGGTCGCTGAAAGTCAATAAATAATAAAAATAAAAAAAAATAAATAAATAAATAAAAAAAATAATAAAGAAAAAAATAAATAAATAAATAAATAAAAGTATTTCGTGACGCCACCTACGGTTTCAGTAAGGTTACTGGGGCTGCAGGTCAGACCTCTGGGGTGATGGTTAGGCAGCCAGTTGTTTACACTTCCCGTAGGTGAAGCGGGGTCCCCAGGGCAGTTTTAGTAGTTTTTCTTCACAGCCTTTTCATCTGTCACTTTAGTGCAGCAGCCTTTGGCTCCTCAGATGAAGAAATAAAGTGCGTCACACCAATTCATTAACTCTGACCAGATTTTACTTGCCGGTGTTAAAAAGGGGTTCAGTTTCTGATGTTACAGTTTTTGGGTGATCTGGGAACAGTTCAGGATCTCTGCACCACGTCAGTTGTGAGGCCTCCCTGCTGCGCTATGTTTCTCCTTGGTACTAGGCTGCCTGTAGCTATACCTTATCCCTCTCTCTCTGTCTTCACCTGTATGGCAGGCGGCGGGAGCTTCTCTAAGGGGCACTGTTGTACTCACTGTGGTCCCTAAGCTCTGTGTAGCGGCTTTGCCTTCAGGTGCTGCTGCGGCCAGGAGATCTGCAGTCTCCCTGGTCCCCGGTCTTTATTGCTGGGCAGATTAGATCCCTCACAATCTCGGATGCCGGTGTCCGATAATCAGCGCTGTTCCTTGGGGATGAACCGGTCAGGCTCCACCTCCCCGGTCTCTCCTCTTTTGCCTCACTCTTGATCCCTCAGGCGGTCACACAGTTACTTGTGCGGGCTAAGCACTGCCCTCTCCATTTTGAAGTCTTCCCTCACTCTCTGCTCACACAGTCTCCTTTTCTCCAACTGTCAACTGTCTCTCTGATTCCGCCTCCAAACCTGGCTTTAAAGGGGACCTCACCTGAACTCGACTTGTAGAGCTCCCCCTCCAGGCTTGGAGTGGAAATGTTGTATGTGGGATTACCTGATGTGGAGATCCTTCCCTGCCCAGGTACAGGTATATTTGTGGCAACTGAACCCTGGGGTGCCACATTCCCCCTTAGTTAAATTCAGTACTCCTGGACTGGAAACACAAACTTATAAAACATTAGCAACAATAAAGAGTAGTACAAAGTCTTAAAAAAATAAAAATTACAAAAACCAATAAAACAGAAAAATGCAGTCCTTCCGCTGCAAAATGTGAGTATGGTATATCTAAGAAAGTTTTTGACCACTACCAGTTCTGTGGTCCATTGGTCCATAAAAGTTCAAGAAGATGCAAAAGTTCATGCAAAAAGTCCTGCAGGCTCAACACGCTTGACGGTTACGGATTTACTTAGTTGCAATAAACAAATAAATAAAATATTTTTACATTTTGCTAACTACTACACTTTCTATTTAATATTCTTCTATATAACGGGACGGGGGCTGACCAAAGTTGCTACGGCTAGACCTACGTAATGCCTTTGTCACAACTGGTCGATGCAGTGTACTGGTACCTAGTGCTGGTGCTATGCGTGCACTATCTACTAGTCTGCATGAGGATCTACGCAATATTGGTATGCGTGAATGTTGTCTTAGTCTTACCATAGGACTGGCAGGATACCCAATACCAGGGTTCTCTGGTTCTACTGCGACAGGTAGTTCTTCTGAAATGTTGACCGGTTCTTCCAGTCTTTCTGGGACTTCTATTGGTTGAGCGCCAGTCAATAATGGTATAATTATGGCTCCATTGTACTGAGGCCAACTTTCAGGAAAATCACCAAGTACTGTTCTTATCTTCTCTTTCTTTTCCTCTTTAGGTTGAGGTATACACGGGATTACTTATTTTTGCTTCAACTGTTCAGGACATTTTTTAAGGTGGTCTCTAGAAACTGCCGCTGACGTTTTTCCCTTATCCTTGCTGATTAAGGAGATTTTCTTGTTGTCAAATTTAGAGGGCAATACTATGTATGGTTCTGCTTCCCACTGGTCATCAAGCTTATGGGTCTTTCTTTTTCTTTTTACAACCATCTCTCCAGGTATTAAAGGAGCAGCTGGTGCATTCTTGTTATAATCTTTCTCTTGCCTTTCTCTAATTTGGTCTAGGCTTCTTTCTACGCACTCCTGTACCTTTTTGTACTGCTCTTGGCGCTTAGTGTCCCAATCAGCTTCAGGTGAACTGGTTTCAGGAACAACAATTCCCATTTCTAAGTCAACTGGTAACTTCCCGGGTCTTGCTCTCATCAAGTATGCTGGCGTGCAATTGATGGAACTCACAGGGATGTTGTTGTACATGTCCACTAAATCAGGCAACTTCTCTGGCCACATGCTTCTTTCTTCCAAGGGCAAGGTTTTCAACAGGTCTATAACCACCTGGTTCATTTTCTCACACATGCCGTTTGTCTGTGGGTGATTCGGTGTGGTTCGGATTTTCTTACATCCATACAGGTTGCAAAACTCCTGGAACACTTCAGCTTCGAACGCAGAACCTTGATCCGTCAACACCTGTTCTGGGTAGCCATGTGGTCTGCAGAAGTAAGCTTGAAAGGTTCTCGCTGCGGTTCTTGCTGTCAAGTCCTTTACAGGTACTACCACCAGAAACCGGGAATAGTGGTCCACCATAGTGAGGGCATACGTATAACCGGATCTACTGGGTGTCAATTTCACATGGTCCAAGGCTACAAGTTCCAGCGGCTGCTTGGTGACAATTGGTTGTAGTGGAGCTCTTTGACTGTCACGATCCTTTCTTCTCAGGTTGCATGGGCCACAGTTTCGGCAGCAGTTCTCAATGGTAGTTCTCATGCCAACCCAATAGAATCTGTTGCGTAACAGTACCTCAAGCTTATTCCACCCGAAGTGTCCTGCTCCGTCATGGTACGCCTCCAGCACCATCTGAACATCTCTCTTCGGTACCACTATTTGCCACACCCTCTCATAGGTTCGGGGATTGATGTAATGTCTGCATAGCCTACCCCTGTAGATGAACAATCTGCTCTTTTCCTTCCACAGGTGCTGCGCTTCCGGTGGGGCATCTGGGCTAAGACTTGAGTCTGGTTGGATTATTAGCTCTTTAACTAGGCGAACAGCCGGATCGCAGTCTTGGGTTTCCTCCCACCCGTGGTAAGGTAACGGGTTCAGCGTGGCCTCTTGGCGTTTGCCTTTAACACCTTGGTTACACTGGGATGCACTGTTGCGGTGAAAAGCCGGCAGCTCTATCTCTTCTAGCTCATCCGAGTCTTCTCCTGCATCTGGTAAATAAGGCATTTTCAACAATGCATCAGCGTTAGCGTTTTTGCGGCCTGCCCGAAATTTGATGGTGAAGTCATAGTTTGACAACCGGGCCATCCATCGCTGCTCTAGTGCACCTAGTTTTGCGGAGTCCAAGTGAGTAAGCGGGTTGTTATCCGTAAATATGGTAAACTTCGCAGATGCCAGGTAGTACTTGAATTGTTCAGTGACGGCCCAGACTAAGGCCAGGAATTCCAGCTTGAACGAACTATAGTTTTCTGGGTTTCTCTCAGTAGGACGGAGCTTCCTGCTTGCAAAGGCAATTACACGTTCTTTGCCATTCTGCACCTGCGACAGCACAGCTCCCAATCCCACATTACTGGCATCTGTGTACAGCACGAATGGCAGATTATAATCAGGGTAGGCTAGGATTTCCTCACCGGTCAAGGCCCACTTCATGTGCTTGAAGGAGTCTTCTTCTTTCTCACCCCATTCAAACGGAGGGCCGGAAGGCTACCAGGAGATCTTGCAAAGGCGTCACTATTTTCGTGAAGTCCTTTATGAACCTCCTGTAGTATCCTACCAGCCCCAAGAACTGACGCACCTCTTTGACGGTTGTTGGCTTTGGCCAGTCTCTGATAGCAGTGACCTTTTCAGGGTCTGGTGCCACACCATCCGCACTGACCACATGCCTAAGATACTGAACCTTCGGCTTCAGCAAATGGCATTTTGAAGGCTTTAGTTTCATACCAAACTTTGACAATGCTTCAAACACCTCGGCCAGGTGCTCCAGATGTTCCTCATACGTCTTGGAATACACGATGACGTCATCAAGATATATCAGTACAGTCTCGAAGTTTTGGTGCCCCAGGCAACACTCCATCAGCCTTTGGAACGTGCCGGGTGCATTGCAGAGTCCAAACGGCATGCTGTTGAACTCACACAGACCCATCGGCGTTGTGAATGCGGTCTTCTCTCGATCTTCTTCTGCCATGGAAACCTGCCAATACCCACTGGTAAGATCCAAGGTGGAAAAGAAATTAGCAGCTTTCAGTGCAGCAAGTGATTCCTCAATGCGGGGCAATGGGTAAGCATCCTTGTGTGTTATGCGGTTTATCTGCCTATAGTCAATGCACATCCTCATTGTGCCATCTTTCTTTCTTACCAGGACAAGTGGGGCTGACCAGGGGCTACAACTATCTCTAATAACCCCAGATTCCTTCATTTCCCATAACATATCTTTAGCACACTGATAGTGAGCTGGTGGTATAGGCCTGTATCTCTCTTTTATAGGTGGATGGTCTCCCGTGGGTATGCGATGGTGTACCCCTTTTATCCGCCCAAAGTCTAATGGGTGCTTACTAAAGACCCGTTCATATTCCTTCACCACCCGATAAACTCCGTGCCTTTGGTAAGAAGGGGTGGAATCAGTGCCGACATGCAGCTTCTGACACCAGTCCTCCAGCTGTCCCTTGGAGCTGTTGTCCTCCACCTGGTCGGACGGGGTCAAGGGTTCCACTGCCTGAATTGAGTTGTTGTTGACAGTGAACAACTTGGCAACAGTAGCATATCTGGGTAGCTTGACCTCTTCCTCTCCATAGTTTACAACTCGTACAGGTACCCTCCCTTTGCGTACATCAACTATCCCCCTGGCTGTCAGGACTGTGGGCCTACTATCTGAGTATATGGGCTCTACCATTGCCTGGTAATCCTGCCCTCTGAGGCCTATCGCTGCCCGACACCAAATCATCACTTCACTTCTTGGGGGTAACACAATGGGGAATGGGTCGCTTACCCGTACACTGCAGATTTCTCCACCAGACAACTCTACCTGTTGTCTCTGCAGAAGGACCTTGATTTCTTTCTGTAGGACCCTCTGCTGCCCGATGCTGGCAGTTTCTGCAACCTGCTGGAGCAAGAAAAGAACTTCTCCTAGACAATTTTCAACAACATTAGTACCTAATATCGTTGTTGGATTTCTTTCACGACAATCAGTATCCACCACAATAAGTCCTTGGCCCTTTAGCTCCTCCCTCCCCACCTTTATCGTCACCTCCTTGTACTCTACTTCTGATACCGGCTGTCCATTAGCAGCATATATAGTAAGGTCTGGGTCTGGGCGAGTGAGCTCAGAATCGGCCCAAAATCTTTTGTAAAGGATATGCGGGATCGTCGTCACCTGTGAGCCAGTGTCCAATAGAGCAAGTGTGGGAATGCCATCTAGCACGATATATAGGAATGGTCGTCCTCCCACATATCTATCGCGCCAGTTCGATGGGCCTGGTTGTTTTATTCCTGGTGGCCGGCCCGCTGCCCCAGGAGTCGCTGGTTTAAAGGACATAACCTGGCAAAGTGGCCCGCCTCGTTACAACGGCGGCAGATAGGTTGTCCTGACGAGTCGTAGCGGTCGTTGGGTCTTCCTCTGGGCGGTGGGTTCCTCCTTCCTCGCATCCACGGGATGTCCTCAGGGCTGTCAGCCAACTGGATCCTCTCCGACGACTGTGGTTTCTGCTGGAGTTGCAAGGCCTTTAGGAGCATGGCCACATCTTTTGTCAGCTGCTGTACCTGGGAACGCAAGTCATCAGAGGCACCAGGTATTACAGCCTGTCCATTGATTTCTGCTGGAGTTAAGGAAAGGGACGCCACCTTTGAGGGAGAGGTGGTGGCTTGCCGCGGTTGAGGTGCGGGGTCTGTAGTCACAGGGACTCGCAGTGCTCTAATGGCCCGGTTCTTCAGAGTTACAAAGTCTAGACTCGGATGCTCCATGACCCATAGACGCAGCTGTGTTTGATGAATTGGTGAATGTAGCCCCTCAAGAAATTGTTCAATTAACATTTTATCTTCCTCTCGTGCACTTTCAGGGTCTACCTGCATTACAGCCTGCAGCACCTCCTGAAGGTTCAATGCATAATCCTGTATGCTATCCTGCGGTCTTTGTTTGCAGTTGTAAAACCTCATTCTTAGGGTACCTTCACACTTTAGCGATGCAGCAGCGATCCGACCAGCGATCTGACCTGGTCAGGATCGCTGCTGCATCGCTACATGGTCGCTGGTGAGCTGTCAAACAGGCAGATCTCACCAGCGACCAGTGACCAGCCCCCAGCCAGCAGCTACGTGCAAGCGACGCTGCGCTTGCACGGAGCAGGCGTCTGGAAGCTGCGGACACTGGTAACTAAGGTAAACATCGGGTATGGTTACCCGATGTTTACATTAGTTACCAGCACACACCGCTTAGCTTTGCTCTCCTAGCTACAGTACACATCGGGTTAATTAACCCGATGTGTAATGCAGCTACATGTGCAGAGAGCAGGGAGCCGCGCACGCTGCTTAGCGCTGGCTCCTTGCTCTCCTAGCTACAGTACACATCGGGTTAATTAACCCGATGTGTACTACAGCTACATGTGCAGAGAGCCGGAGCCGGCAGCACAGGCAGCGTGAGAGCTGCGGAGGCTGGTAACTAAGGTAAATATCGGGTAACCACCTTGGTTACCCGATGTTTATCTTGGTTACAGCTTACCGCAGCTGCCAGATGCCGGCTCCTGCTCCCTGCTCGCTTCATTTCGTCGCTCTCTCGCTGTCACACACAGCGATCTGTGTGTCACAGTGGGAGAGCGCCTTTGAAGAAAACGAACCAGGGCTGTGTGTAACGAGCAGCGATCTCGCAGCAGGGGCCAGATCGCTGCTCAGTGTCACACACAGCGAGATCGCTAATGAGGTCACTGCTGCGTCACAAAAAACGTGACTCAGCAGCGATCTCGGCAGCGAGCTCGCTGTGTGTGAAGCACCCCTTAGCTCAGCTACAGTACGAGTTTCAAAAGCAGCTTTTAAATTAGCAAATATCTGGGTTATTGTCCTTTTATCTGTATTCAGCCAGGATTTAACCTCTCGCTGTGCTGCACCTGTCAGTTGCCCCAGCAAAACAGACACTTTTTGCTTGTCAGTCATAGAGTATATATCCAGGAAATTGCACATCTTTTCTCTAAATTCAGCTAGGGTATTGGGCTCCCCAGCATATTGCGGTAACCATGCCGCCCCTGGGACATACGGCAGAGCAAGCGGCATGATCGGGGCTACAGCTTCAGGTGCTGCAGCTGCTCCAGCGGCATCAGCATCGCCTTGCATCTCCATCCTCACTGTGGCGCAGTTAGTTTTTCAAATGCTCAAAATGGCGGCAAAGTTCAGTTATTATTAAACAGTTTTCAAGGCACACGTTACCCAGGCTTACTGGGCCTTGCCCAGATCCTGTTCGTGACGCCAAAAGCTGACCCGTCCCAGGGCCGTGGGGTACTCGGTTCCGGGTGTTGGTTAATGGGATTATGTCACGGGGGCCTGTGCCCGGTTCCGTGGCCCTGGTGGTCGCTGAAAGTCAATAAATAATAAAAAAATAAATAAATAAATAAATAAATAAAAAAAATAATAAAGAAAAAAAAAATAAATAAATAAAAGTATTTCGTGACGCCACCTACGGTTCCAGTATGGTTACTGGGGCTGCAGGTCAGACCCTCACAATCTCGGACGCCGGTGTCCGATAATCAGCGCTGTTCCTTGGGGATGAACCGGTCAGGCTCCACCTCCCCGGTCTCTCCTCTTTTGCCTCATTCTTGATCCCTCAGGCGGTCACACAGTTACTTGTGCAGGCTAAGCACTGCCCTCTCCATTTTGATGTCTTCCCTCACTCTCTGCTCACACAGTCTCCTTTTCTCCAACTGTCAACTGTCTCTCTGACTCCGCCTCCAAACTTGGCTTTAAAGGGGACCTCACCTGAACTCGACTTGTAGAGCTCCCCCTCCAGGCTTGGAGTGGAAATGTTGTATGTGGGATTACCTGATGTGGAGATCCTTCCCTGCCCAGGTACAGGTATATTTGTGGCAACTGAACCCTGGGGTGCCACACTAGCATGCACATCTGAGATATCACTATTACGAAAAATACGAGCCACCTTCACCGCCGTGGTTGTTGTGCCATAACTGATAGACATTGTGAGTAGTCAACTTTTTGACTCCGATATCTTGCCTGGACATGAATGTGTCACGGCCTGTGATGGAGGTGTCACAACTGGTTGACAATCCAGTGGCAAAGAGTGGTAGCAAATCCCAGAGATTGGCAGCACGTGTTGTTATCTGACAGTTCCCTGTTTCTACAGCTACAGACTCTATGGCCCTGGGAAACTGTCAGTTTTACCTCTCGGTTTCCAGCCTCTCACTTCCTTTATTAACCTCCCCCTTTGGTAGTTTGGGTTCGGTTTATAGTTTCCTCCTTGCTGACCTCTGGAGAAGTTGTCTTCTGTTGCTCCAGACTTCTGTGGCTGCAGCTGTTCAGATAAGTGTTTGTCTTGTGCTATCTACCAGCGCTCTGGTGGTTGCAGTTGTGTTTCCCCTGTATTGTTCCCTTGTGTCTTCCTTTAGTGCTAGTGCTGTGCTCTTGTGTATTCCTTTAGTGTTAGTGGTGTTGATGTAGCGCTCATACCCTCCATTCTCACTGAGGGCCCATTTGCCAGGGTAAGACAGGGCCTCAGGTATTCCAGCTTGGCGACAGGTGCAGAACCTATATAGGGTCAATCAGGGCAGTAAGGGTGAGCTGCAGATTGTAGTCAAATATCACCACTTTCCCCATTCCCTACCTATAAGTCATGACTTTCCCCTTCCTGTGTGTTGTCTTATACAGCTGGTATAGCCTCTCTCCCCTGCCGTGACACCACCTCTTGGCTTTTGAATGGATGGTCTTCATTTTGTGTTGTTATAACTGTCATGGTACTCACATGATGCAGTTTGACAATTTTTTTTGGCCAAGAGACCGATAGTGATGAGCTGAATTATGCTATTTCTCTTTTCTAGGGAAATCTTCTTCATGACTGGTCCTCAATTCGAACCAGTGACCTTTTGGGTAAAGAAAAAAATGTATGCTCATCAAGTGCAGGTAATATCTTTCTGTAGTATTGTATTAGATGGAGCCCACTTCTTCACCGCAGAACAAGCGGCAATACAACAAAGAAGAAAAAAAGAAATCCAGGTCCTCCATAAATAAAAATTTCTGCTTTATTTTATTTAATCCATAAAATATGGGTAGGGCGGAATATAACTATTCATACGTGTTTCAAGCAGATGCTGTTGCTCACTGAATTCACTGGATTAAATAAAATAAAGCAGAAATTTTTATTTATGGAGGACCCAGATTTCTTCCTTTTTTCTTCTTTGTTGTATTGCAGGTGACCTTTACCTAATAACACACTGAGTAATTAGGGAATGTAATTTGTAGTATACAGGAAGAAAAGGATTTTTCCACCACCAGGAACAAAACAGTAACAATGTAGTGACAAGACAAAAATCTACATAACTAATCATATACTAAACAGTTGCAAGTCAAATTAATGTATGAGATAACCAAGATGATTGTTTATGAAATGAAAGTAGTCTCAGATTTGAAGCTGTAGTGAATGGTGAGATATGGAGCTTGAAAATCAAAAGTTCAAAACATTGTTACCCTTTTGCTGATTAGTGTATATACTGTACATATTTGAGAAAACTCTAAATGGTTCCCTTAAAGAGTATTATTTAGTATATGGAATATTTTTTGCTCACATTTACACTTACATACTGTATTCACACAATTTAAATATACATAAAATGTAGCTTTAATGTGGATATTTTTTTGAGATCAAGTATTTCAGTCTGCCTTTTCATTGCTTTCTTGCCTCAATTTTTTCCCAAGTCTATTTCAATTTTCCTCTATCCTTCTTACCATGTGTGATAGTCTAGAATTACACTCCCTGGCTCCAGTACAAATTATGTCCTTTAATAGTTTATCCATTTAAGAATGATATGAAGTTAAAACAGATTTATAATGATTTATTATGTTACATGATTTATTTTCTCTCATTGTCTAAATTCAAAGTACAAAGCACAAATGTAATTGTTAAGTTTCTTCTATTTTTGGTTAGGCGCTTTGCAAAATATAACTAAAATTGACATTAAAACACTAAACATAATAGATTACTTTAACAGTTTACTGTTGCTAGATTTTCAAGTTTTCTCTGAAACATAATTTAGAAAAGAAATTTAGGCCTAATGCACACTACAATATTATAGGTCAATTTCTTACAAATTCGTAATATGGTGCCCATAAACTGCTAGGTTGTACCTAGATGTTTTTATTACTTAATTGGGCTAAATTCTTAAGTAATTTTTAAAGAGCATTGAAGATTATGCCTAATTATTATATAGAATTTATTGGAGAAAAGGTTACACTTAATCATATATATAATTTTTTATATTTTTTATTTTTCAACCTATGTCACTGGAAGACTAGTGGCAAATTAAGCCTTGTTTACAAAAAAAGAATAATAATTTTAAAGTAATTAGTGACTGTGACGGGGTGTACATCAGAGCAAAGAGAGACAACAGGCCGAGGATGATCCAACAGGTTTACTAACAGGAATACAGGAACAGCACACGACAAGTCCAAATAAAACAGATTCGGGGGCACCTCCCGATAATCCAAAGTGCCAGATCACAACGTAATAGTCCTTTTCAGAGTCCCAGAAATCCCACACAATCCACTGGACGGCGAGGTCTGTCCGCAGATTCAGATCTCGCTCCCTTCCTCTTCAAAAGCTCAACTCCCAACTGCATTTAGAAACAGGAGTGAATTGTTTGAGCTCGTGGGCCCGCCCCTCAAGGGTAGGGGTCTATGCAATGGTTGGGCCCACTAGAAGATTCTAGAAGGTTGGCTCCGAGATGTCTACAGGTTTGTGTAGTTGGCGTTATCCACTGCTTACGAAACAATGAGAAGTTCCCCTGGCTGTGTGGACAAGAGATAATTGCATTATGGGCCCAGAGACACAGGAGATGGGGGGAAGGTATGGTTACTTACATCCCAAGACATTTCAAAGTGTTCAGTAAGTACAACCAAAGGAAAGTGACATCACATCCTGACATAGTATTACAGCAAATACAGTGAGAAGGTAAAATACATCATGACAATTCCTTCCCCTCCCAACTTGTGTATGTACTAGGGACCTCTACAGGTCGCTGGTTAAGTACACACAGGCAGAGCGTTACTTACATGTGGCTTCATGCAGCCACGAATTGGCATCGTAGCTCTCCCACATCATTGCCCAGGAGAACAGCTGCAGGCAGACCACCCATCACCCCAACCACACATCGCCTGACCCCAAAACCAAAGTTCAGATCCACAGTGGCTGTGGGAATAGTCCTCCATTGTCCACCAGCCAGTTCAATAACAATCCCAGGTCCTCTATGGATTGCCTCAGGCCGAACCACTCGGGGATCAGCCAGTGTGAGGAAAGCACCCGAGTCACAAAATCCAACAAGTCTCTGTCCATCCAGCACAACCTCCTGCAATTGCTTACCTCGATGAGCAGAAGTCGTCATAACTGCGGGTCGCACCCCGTAAACTCCTGGTGGTGCAACATGGGGGGCTGAGTCACTAGGCCAGTCCTCACATAACGGTGCCACATCTTCCTCCATGGCACTGGGCTGTAAATAATTAACAATCCGATTGGGTGCAGGATCAGTCCTCATTTGAACAGCTGGGCAGGAGACTTGCCGATGCCCTGGCTGTCCACATTGATAGCATCTGAGCTGGGTCTCCCTCCATCCAAGGCGTCCTCTTGGGTAAGGGGTAGGGGAACTTGGAGGCCGGCTCCCACCTGAAGGTGCTGTAGGGGTTTGAGGATGATTCCTCCATGGCCTGGCTGGGCATGAGGCCTGCAAATGCCCGGGATGCCTACAAACATAACACCTGCGCTCTGTTACTTCCTCTCCCCGGCGTATTCCAGAAAGTGCAGTAGAAGCAACTGGAGGCACATTAACACGGGTATCAACATGTGGTGGCTTAGAGGAACGGGGAACAATGGGGACAGAATAACTGGGGGCATCCGGTGTTGTGGAGCTGTTAGGCGTCTCTCCATCCTCCAACAGAACCCTCCACTGAGGCTTGATGGTGAGAGCCTCATCAGCGAGAGCAGCAGCTTCCTCCACTGTCGCTGGTTTTCTCTCACGCACCCATTCCCGGATCTCAGCGGGGCACTGGGCAAAGAATTGTTCTTTTAGGATGACCTGCAGGAAGGTCTCCCAAGATAAGGCCTCCTCTGCCTCCAGCCAGCGATTACATATTTGTTTGAGTCTATGAGCATATATCTTAAAAGACACTTCCCCATCACAGGCTAAAGCACGGAACTGAGTCCTGTAAGTGTCTGGGGTCACAGCATAATGTTCTAGAATAGTCTGTTTAATATCCGCATACTCACAGTTCCACCGAGGGTCCATAGCTCTATAGGCTTCAGCAGCTCCCCCCTCTAGGAGCCCAACCAGATGCCGGACACGCTCCCTGTCCAGGACTTCCATTAATCGACACTGATGCTCAAAGTCCTGGAAGAAGCCCTCAATGTCGCCTGCAGCCTCATTAAACGGCTTAAAGTCTTTGCGGGACACCCTGGGAAGTTCCCTCATGATGGGTGCTGGGGTTACAGTCTGTCTGGAACCTCTCGCGGCTTCCACAGCGAGCTCCTTATCCAGCAGTGCCATCTCCTCCATCCTGCGCTCCTTCTCTTTAGCTCCACGCATGGCCTCCCTCTTATCTTCTATGGTGGCCTCATCTCCAAGCAGTGCCATCTCCTCCTTGTACCACACAACCCATTGACTTTTTTGGGTATTCACCTCCGGCTGCCGTCTTTCTTCCGTTTGCTGTGAGAATCCTTCCTCCACGTCATTTTGCGAACAGACTCCTTCTAGCGCCTCAATCAGCTGCTCCTTGGAGAGTCCTTTGAAACGAACTCCTACTTCACGGGCCTTTGATTGCAGGCTCCCCAAAGTCCAGGTCTTGTACTCTGCAGTGCTGGTTCCTGATGTTGAGCCATTGTCCTCCATTCCTTCTGCTCTGATCCCAGCACTGCCAACCAGTTTGTGACGGGGTGTACATCAGAGCAAAGAGAGACAACAGGCCGAGGATGATCCAACAGGTTTACTAACAGGAATACAGGAACAGCACACGACAAGTCCAAATAAAACAGATTCGGGGGCACCTCCCGATAATCCAAAGTGCCAGATCACAACGTAATAGTCCTTTTCAGAGTCCCAGAAATCCCACACAATCCACTGGACGGCGAGGTCTGTCCGCAGATTCAGATCTCGCTCCCTTCCTCTTCAAAAGCTCAACTCCCAACTGCATTTAGAAACAGGAGTGAATTGTTTGAGCTCGTGGGCCCGCCCCTCAAGGGTAGGGGTCTATGCAATGGTTGGGCCCACTAGAAGATTCTAGAAGGTTGGCTCCGAGATGTCTACAGGTTTGTGTAGTTGGCGTTATCCACTGCTTACGAAACAATGAGAAGTTCCCCTGGCTGTGTGGACAAGAGATAATTGCATTATGGGCCCAGAGACACAGGAGATGGGGGGAAGGTATGGTTACTTACATCCCAAGACATTTCAAAGTGTTCAGTAAGTACAACCAAAGGAAAGTGACATCACATCCTGACATAGTATTACAGCAAATACAGTGAGAAGGTAAAATACATCATGACAGTGACATAGTGTTGAAAACCTCAATTCACTGGTAAAATCTGTCTTCAGTGAACACAGAGTTTCCCATAACTAAGGCTTTGTCCGCACGCTGCATCTTAGTGCATCTAAAGTGCATCTTTTTATCCTATGGTCACAGAAACACAGCTTGTGGCCCAAAAAAAACGCATGAAAGAACACGTGGTTTGCCACATTTTTGCAGCATTGTTGTTAATGCATTTTTAAAAGGAGAAAAAATATGATAGGATAGGATAATTGGTAGATAGCTAGAATAGATGGCTAGAAAAAATAGAAAGGATAGATAGAAAGAACAGATAGAATAGATAGAAAGAAATAACAGAATAGCTCGATAGAGCGATAGCTAGCTTGGCCTGCTGTTTTTTTAATTTGATTTTCACTTACAGATTAGTAATGGGGGGGGGTCTCACAGATGCCTCACATTACTAATCTAGGGTTTAGTAGCAGCTGTGGGCTGCCATTAACTGCTTATTACTCTGATTGCCACTGCACCAGGGTAATCGGGAAGAGCTGGGTTAAGTGACAGGACTGTCGCATCTAATAGATGCTGCAATTCTGGTTGGCTGCAGGCTGCAGGCTGATATTTTTAGGCTGGGGGTGCCCAATAACCATGAGTCTCTCCAGCCTGAGAATGCCAGCCCCCAACTGTCAGGCTTTATCTTGGCTGAATATCAAAATTAAGGAGACCGCACGCTGTGTATTTCAAATTATTTATTTAAATTAAAATAAAAGCCGCATGTGGTTCCTCTTATTTTGATATCGAGCCAAAATAAACACATGGCTGGGGACTGCAGCATATAGCCATGGCTTTATCTTTATTGGGTATCATAATATGGGGGGACCCTACACTAATTTTTTTTAACTATTTATTTATTTATTTTACTGAACAATATAGATCCACCCACCGGCATCTATGATTGGAAGTGTCAGACACGCTGTCAATCAGCGTGGGGGAGCGCCTGACTGCATCCAATCACAGACGCCGGTGGGCAGGGGAAGCAGTGCATATTCAATGAAGGTAATGAGCAGCCCGGGAAGTGAATGAGTGGCTGCGAGAGCAGTGTGACAGCTGCGCCGGTGACTCAGTAAGTATGAAGAGCTTGCTCCTACCTCTTTGTGCAGGATTCTGGCTCCCATAGACTTATATGGGGACTAACATCTGGCCAGATACCAGTGATCAATCCCTTGCCGACCCAGAGTCAGTGGGAGATTGATTTGCCAGTCCTCTGAAATGCAGGGACAAAACACAAAACGAATTGACATATGCTGCATCTTCAAAACTACAGCCAAAAAAAGATGCACTGTGCGGACAGCAAAATAGAAATCTCATAGACTTTCTTGGGGGAAGGAAATGCATGCATTTGGGTGCATCATTGTGACCATAAAGATGCACCAAAATGCAGTAAAAGATGTAGTGTGTGGATGAGACCTAAGTTTGGAGATACCAGCTGGTGATCATAAAGTTTTATAGAGAACTTTAACTTTCATTTTTGGAGAACTTGCAGCAGAATGTCTGTGTTTGCCTCTAGCTCCTCCCTCATCCTCCCTCCATAGAATTTTAAAATCACCAGCTGTCAACACTTATCTCAGTAATGGGAAAATATGTATGCACCAAATACAGATATTACCCATGACTTTAGAGTGAAAGATCATTACAGGAGAAGAATGAAGATTTAGCTGATAAGATATGTTACAAAGTTGCTTATTTTCATGTGTACTATTGATTTATGAAATAACCAGTGCTAGGCATCTACTGTGACAGCAAATAAAAGAAGAGAAGCTTTGGAAAAAGCATAGGTTCAAATGAAAAAAAAAAAATTACTTCTATCCAAATTTAGTGAATGTAGCAATAAGAGGCTAAAATTTAACTTTTAATTCTAAAATATTAAAAGCCCAAGAGGGATACATGTAACCATGAAACTCCAGTGCTCTAGAATATGAGATAATAACTTGTCATAGCACAAGGAGTCAATGATGTATAACAAACATAACAAAAAAACACAAAATACATAAATCATGAATTGAGTAGATTATATCCACCCGTAGGACAGTGGTCCACTTACTAGGGAAGAAAAAATAATCAAAAAAACTCAATATACCTAAATCAAGAGCTAAATATTGGTCCTCAATGGAAAGACCAGTACAATTACTATTGCTCAATATACAAATAAATGAGAACAATCTCACCCATGTTCAGTGGTCTAGGGCAAAACAGGATCTCCTCCGTGTAGGTCCTCTTTGTGTCGTCAGGTTGTCACTGACCCTACATAAACCTAGGAGATAGATTAAACCTGTTGCCCAAACTTCTGTCCTGACAAGGACAGACCACAGCTGGCCCTCTCTATATACCCCTACACCGATCCTATCCACGTCCCGACGCGTTTCGTCATATAAGACTCATCAGGGGACTCCGGTGTTTAGATAGAGGCCAGAGGTCCTAAGCCCTCGCTCCCAGAATAACATGAAGGAACCAGAGCCACAGTGACAAAGGGTATATAAATGGTAACGGTCCAATAAGGATTATAGGTCAATTAAGAGACTCACCAGTGGTGATTCAGTTACGCAGGTGGATGTATATCTAATATGATGCATATTGATGTCCCATGATGACGCCACCTCCTGTATCAACCTCGTGTACATGTGGAACGCAAACAGCGTCCACGTTAAGATCCCAGCAACGCACTTCCGGTCTCGCAGCGATAAACCGGAAGTGCGTCATAACAAGGGCGGGACCATTGCTACACACTAATATGCACGCTCCAAGCCACAGGCCCAGGGCGGCGTTCAATCCGCCTACCGGAAGTGAGGTAACGCGATCAAAAGGCGGTGGGAGTGGCAAAAGCGTCATGCAGACGTCAAACCACCCACCGCCCATTCAATGAGATCACGGATCATGATGACACGCCCTACACTCCCAGCGCTCAGGATGCATGTAGGGAAGCAAGCCCCGGTCCACTACACATCCCGTGCACCGGATCGAGTAACGGCATCACATTCAAAGCAAAAAGAGGCGCAAAACACATCATCCTCAGGATAGGGGCACCATGCAAATCGCAGTACTCATGCCCCAATAAAAACACAGAACCCGATAGATGGGGGGTACCTCACTAGCACATGAAGAGGGGATCATGGGGCAGGATCACATTGCTAAGTGCACCTATCTGAAAATCACCACACATCCTAGTATGAGTCATCTTAATAATCTTATTCAGTGTAATCAGCTTTCATCACACATAGAGTTATAGTCATGTTACCCAGATATTACAAGTGTGTAAAAATCCAGGATTCCACATATATGGAGGGATTATTCACTGTATTTACTGTCCCTCCAGGACTATACAGGTTACATCTACTTCAAAGAAATTAATCAAGGTTATCATTGGCTAGTGATTCTCCTAATGTCTAGATAAAGCTGGCAAATTGAAGCTGTTCATTTAGGCCCCCCGGGGACGAGGTGCCTAATCTAAATATCCATTTCGTTTCCTGTTGGAGAACACACCTGTCCCAGTCGCCACCCCCGTTTTGGTCTGGGGACGACATCAATACCCACAAAACGGATGGCAGTAGGATTGCCACCATGTTTAGCCCAAATGTGTCTGGCTAGTGGTTTGTCCCTCTTGTGTTCGATGTCGCCAAGGTGGTCTCCAATTCTTCGCCTAAATTCACGGATCGTTTTCCCCACATACTCCAAGCCACAGTTACAGGTAGCTTTGTAAATCACTCCTTGAGTGCGACAATTTATGAAATGACGTATTTTAAAATTCCTGTCCAGCACCATACTTCTGAACGTTTTCCCAACTTCCAGGTAGGGGCATGCTATGCATTTAGAGCATCTAAAGCAGCCCTTCACCTCCCTGGACAGCCAATTGGTCTCCTGGTGTCGTTCAAAGTGGCTGTGCACCAGCCTGTCACCAAGGGATCTCCCTTTTTTATAGGTGATCAATGGTCGTTCAGGCAAGGAGGGGCCCACATCTCTATCCATTAAAAGAATAGGCCAGTGGTTCTCCAGTATTTTACGGACTTCAGTGGCTCCGTTGTTGAAAGTTGTGATGAAGCGAGAGAAACCATTCTGCTCCAATGGCCCCTCCCGGTCCATCAACAATTCCATTCTAGGGGTGTTTTTCGCTTCATTATAGGCTCTTTTGAGTATCTCCCCAGGGTAGCCCCTCTCTTTAAAACGGTCACGGAGCTCCCTTGATTGGCTTTCAAAGACCCTTTTATCCGAACAGTTCCTCCGTAAACGGAGGAACTGTCCTTTGGGGATCCCCCTCCTCATGTGGAAGGGATGACAGCTCTCCCACATGAGGAGAGAGTTGGTGGCTGTGGGTTTACGGTAGGTTGAGGTGGAGATCTCACCATTCCCACTTTTCTGGATAAGAATGTCCAGGAAGGGGAGATTGTCTTCCCCAATGACGTGTGTAAAGGTCAGCCCAATATCGTTTTGATTAAGGCCCGCTACATAGTTAGACAGTTCCATCCTCGACCCTGTCCATACAATCAGTATGTCATCTATGTAGCGGGCCCATATCTCAAATTTAGATGTAGAATCTTCCATTCCTTCCACAAAAATCCGCGTCTCCTCCCACCAACCCAGGAGCAAATTGGCGTAAGAGGGGGCACATGGGCTCCCCATGGCCGTGCCCCTGAGTTGGTGGTAGATCCGCCCATCGAAGGTGAAGATGTTTCTCGTCAAGCAAAACTCCAAAAGTTTCAGGACGAATCTGTTGTGCTCCCTAAACTGACAGCCCCGCGTATTCAGAAAATAATCCACCGCCTCGAGTCCCTTCGTATGGGGAATAGAGGAGTAGAGAGCTTCAACGTCCACACTTCCAAGAAGAGTGCCCTCACTAACTGATATACCGTCTAGATCCCTCAATAAATCTGGTGTATCTTTCACAAATGAGGGTAGGGCTGCGACAAATGGCTTAAGAATTCTATCCAAGTATGTTCCACAATTTTGGGTCAGGTTGTTGATCCCAGAAACTATTGGCCTACCCTTCAAGGGGCAAAGGCCCTTATGAACCTTTGGTAGGCAATAGAAGGTCGCCATTGTTGGTTCTTTTGGGAGAAGAAACTCATACTCAGTTTTACTGATTACTTCTTTGAAGTAGATGTAACCTGTATAGTCCTGGAGGGACAGTAAATACAGTGAATAATCCCTCCATATATGTGGAATCCTGGATTTATACACACTTGTAATATCTGGGTAACATGACTATAACTCTATGTGTGATGAAAGCTGATTACACTGAATAAGATTATTAAGATGACTCATACTAGGATGTGTGGTGATTTTCAGATAGGTGCACTTAGCAATGTGATCCTGCCCCATGATCCCCTCTTCATGTGCTAGTGAGGTACCCCCCATCTATCGGGTTCTGTGTTTTTATTGGGGCATGAGTACTGCGATTTGCATGGTGCCCCTATCCTGAGGATGATGTGTTTTGCGCCTCTTTTTGCTTTGAATGTGATGCCGTTACTCGATCCGGTGGACGGGATGTGTAGTGGACCGGGGCTTGCTTCCCTACATGCATCCTGAGCGCTGGGAGTGTAGGGCATGTCATCATGATCCGTGATCTCATTGAATGGGCGGTGGGTGGTTTGACGTCTGCATGACGCTTTTGCCACTCCCACCGCCTTTTGATCGCGTTACCTCACTTCCGGTAGGCGGATTGAACGCCGCCCTGGGCCTGTGGCTTGGAGCGTGCATATTAGTGTGTAGCAATGGTCCCGCCCTTGTTATGACGCACTTCCGGTTTATCGCTGCGAGACCGGAAGTGCGTTGCTGGGATCTTAACGTGGACGCTGTTTGCGTTCCACATGTACACGAGGTTGATACAGGAGGTGGCGTCATCATGGGACATCAATATGCATCATATTAGATATACATCCACCTGCGTAACTGAATCACCACTGGTGAGTCTCTTAATTGACCTATAATCCTTATTGGACCGTTACCATTTATATACCCTTTGTCACTGTGGCTCTGGTTCCTTCATGTTATTCTGGGAGCGAGGGCTTAGGACCTCTGGCCTCTATCTAAACACCGGAGTCCCCTGATGAGTCTTATATGACGAAACGCGTCGGGACGTGGATAGGATCGGTGTAGGGGTATATAGAGAGGGCCAGCTGTGGTCTGTCCTTGTCAGGACAGAAGTTTGGGCAACAGGTTTAATCTATCTCCTAGGTTTATGTAGGGTCAGTGACAACCTGACGACACAAAGAGGACCTACACGGAGGAGATCCTGTTTTGCCCTAGACCACTGAACATGGGTGAGATTGTTCTCATTTATTTGTATATTGAGCAATAGTAATTGTACTGGTCTTTCCATTGAGGACCAATATTTAGCTCTTGATTTAGGTATATTGAGTTTTTTTGATTATTTTTTCTTCCCTAGTAAGTGGACCACTGTCCTACGGGTGGATATAATCTACTCAATTCATGATTTATGTATTTTGTGTTTTTTTGTTATGTTTGTTATACATCATTGACTCCTTGTGCTATGACAAGTTATTATCTCATATTCTAGAGCACTGGAGTTTCATGGTTACATGTATCCCTCTTGGGCTTTTAATATTTTAGAATTAAAAGTTAAATTTTAGCCTCTTATTGCTACATTCACTATTAATTGATAAGTGGCCTCCCTCTGTTTGA
Organism: Anomaloglossus baeobatrachus; assembly: GCF_048569485.1. Taxonomy (NCBI): domain Eukaryota; kingdom Metazoa; phylum Chordata; class Amphibia; order Anura; family Aromobatidae; genus Anomaloglossus; species Anomaloglossus baeobatrachus. The sequence goes on from NC_134356.1 coordinate 568,823,544, forward strand.
GGTTTGCTGACAGTACTATCCAAATTTAGGCTGCAATTTAAGTGCAGGCTGCAAAGTAAGTGCATAGCATAGTTGAACACAATATCAAAGTTCTGGTAACTGTGTAACTGTTTAAATTATTTGGGGTATTATCTATCTGTGCTATCTCTGTTACTGTGAAAAGGAGAAAAAGGAGGAGATCTTTAGATTTGTGTCAGGTGATTCATTGTTTGCATTGCCAGACGATTAGAGAACTAGAAATTCCAGTCACAACAAGGGCTCCTGAGAGGGTGTGGCTGCAATTTAAGTGCAGTCTGCAAAGTAAGTGCATAGTTGAACACAATATCAGTTTACTCAACAGCATAGTTTGGTGTTACCTTTCTAGTTTTCCATTGTTTTTAAAAAGAACAAACAGGTGTGGTATCACACCACCATGTTATCTGATTCTGTGCTGCAGTAGATCAAAGTGAGGTGGAAAATCCCCAAAGGCTTAGTGTAGCAGTGCTCACTAAAAGGAAGCCAGTCCAGAGGAAATCCATGAGGAAAAAGATGAATAGTGGCACACGCTGTCACATAAAAGTCCTTACTTTATTGCAGGTGCATAAAAGCTGAGCGGATCCGGGACCGGATGCTGGCACTCAAGAGGACAATGGCTGTTTTGTTCAATCGCAGTTCTACGGGTCCATGCAATACAGGTAACGTAGGTCCGCCTCCTCCTTTAAGAGAAGCACCCGGTCTACGTCACTGCAATTAAAAACAATAACAGACGAATGCTAAGTACAGAAATTAAGGCAAAGAATAACATTAGAAATCCGCCAAAAAATATAAACAGGAAAAATTACAAAAAGACATAAATCATTACGATCATTTAATCCCAAATTGCCCTGAGCATGATATTTTATAATCAGTCTTGCCTCAATTCTTAATAGAATCCCGAGAAGGGACTGTGATTTGGGCTCCACATTTTAAAAAGGATATTCAGAAGCTAGAGTCAGTTGAAAGGCAGGCAACTAGTTAATTGCAAGGAATGGAAGGCCTCACATATGATCAGAGGTTGGAAAAGTTGAGCTTGTATAGCTTAGAAAACAATATATATGTATAAACACGTGTGGTAAATACAAAGGACTAGCACATGACTTATTCCTTCCAAAGAAAATACTAAGGAACAGGGGGCATACACTGCGAGAGGAAGAAAGGAGACCCCGGCCGCTAAATAGGAAAGTGTTCTTTACAGTTAGAGCAGTCAGACTGTGGAATACCCTACCGCAAGAGGTAGTAATGGCAAATACTATAACAACTTTTAAAAAAGGGCTGGATGATTTCCTTAGTACACACAATGTTGTTGGTTATAAATGATTTAGTAATGAAATGTATAATTGGTGGAGGAAGGTTCAACTAGATGGACCTAGGTCTTTTTTCAACCTATCAATCTATGTAACTATGACACTTGGACTATTATGTATAGTGTTGGATACTTGTTAATAAAAAGAGCTAACCTCAAGCCAATACAAAGGAGTGTGATTAAGTTAATTAACTGAATGGGTGTTATGTCTTACCTGATAATGTGGATCCTTGAAGCTCTTGATCCTGATGAGCAGTTGCTATGCAGCCCGACCAGATGACGTTCGTGCAGCATGGAGATTCACATTTAATATGGAAGTTGCGTTGGCTTAATGGAAATAAATGCAGCACATGGGAAACACAAGATCTGATGAAGCAGAAATGAGAAAACAGCGGCAGGCGTGACAAGGTTGTAGACCACAAGGAAGCAAAAGAGACTTGGCGAAGGTCAGTTGAGTAGCAGAGTACTATTAGTATGGCATCCTTCACACATTCGTGTCTCCGGTACATGTGATGTTCGTTATCACACGGACTGGAGACAAGGACATATGTAGACCCATTAAAATCAATGGTCTTGCACACACGCATGTCCGTGTACTCCACACGGCAACATGTCCATTTTCTGCTGACAGCAACATCAACATTAACAGAAATAAACACTTTGACTAAACATTTAGTCAGCCACGAGTTGTGCAAGTTCTCCCACTTAAAAAGATGAGGTCGGCCTGTAATTGACATCATAGGTAGACCACAACTATGAGAGACAAAATGAGAAAACAAATCCAGAAAACCACCTTGTCTGATTTGGCAAGATTTTTTTTTGCAAATTATGGTAGTATTTAGTCACCTAAAACATGCAAGATTTCTGACTCTGACAGACCAGTAACGTCTTCTTTAAGAGGCTCCTCTGTCCTCCACTCATTACCTGCAGTAATGGCACCTGTTTGAACTTGTTATCAGTATAAAAAACACCTGTCCACAACCTCAAAACAGTCACACCCCAAACTGCACTAAGGTGAAGACCAAAGAGCTGTCAAAGGACACCAGAAACAAAATTGTATCCTTGCACCAGGCAGGGAAGACTGAATCTGCAATAGGCAAGCAGTTTGGTGTGATGAAATCAACTGTGGGAGCAATAATAAGAAAATGGAAGACATACAAGACCCCTAATAATCTCCCTCAATCTGGGGCTCCACGCAAGATCTCACCCTTTGGGGTCAAAATGATCACAAGAACGGAGAGCATAAATCCCAGAACCACACAGGGGGACCTAGTGAATGACCTGCTGGGACCACTGTAACAAAGGCTACCATCAGTAACACACTACGCCACCAGGGATTCAGATCCTGCAATGCCAGACGTGTCCCCCTGCTTAAGCCAGTACATTTCCGGGCCCGCCTGAAGTTTGCTAGAGAGCATGTGGATTATCCAGAAGAGTATTGGGAGAATGTTATATGGTCTGATGAAACCAAAGTATAACTGTTTGGTAGAAACACAACTTGTCATGTTTGGAGGAGACAGAATGCTGAGTTGCATCCAAAGAACACCATACCTACTGTGAAGCATGGCGGTGACAACATCATGCTTTGGGGCTGTTTCTCTGCAAAGGGACTAGGACGACTGATTCGTGTACATGAAAGAATGAATGGAGCTCTGTATCGTGAGATTTTGAGGGCAAGCCTCCTTCCATCAGCAAGGGCATTGAAGATGAAACGTAGCTGGGTCTTTCAGCATGATAATGATCCCAAGCACACCACCAGGGCAATGAACGAGTGGCTTCGTAAGAATCCGATTAGGTGGCAAAAACCCGGTGACAGATTCCCTTTAACACATTATTTGACTCCTACATTATTGTTTTGGTAGGCAGTTGAGCTGTAATGTTAAATTCAACAGGTAAGCAATATTATCCCTTATGTTCCAAGGATAGTGTATTACTTAAAGGGGTTGTCTGTGACTTTAACATTAATGACCTATCCTTAAAGAGGTGGTCCACTACTCCGCACTAGTGGCCACATCGATGTAAAGCTCATAAAGAAGGCTTTTCTCAAAGACCTTGTGTAGTCAATTGTACCTCTGAGTGGCACTATTACAGTCCACTCATCCTCATTACATGACTCCCAGGCTCCGTGACCACTGAGATCCGGTGATGTCACGTCAATTTCCAGTTGACCTGACATCACCAAGGCCGGCCCCTGAGTTTCTGGGCTGTGGGTGGAGTTTCACCACTCGTCACAGCCCAGCATCGCTCCTGCTTGCGTCTCTCTGCAGCAAAGGAGAGAGCGTGCGAGATACTGGGCTGTGATGAGTGATGAAACTCCGCCCATACCCCAGTCACTCAGGAAGACTGGGTCCGCCTTGGTGATGTCGGGTCAACTGGAAATTGACAAGACATCACCACATCTCAGCGGTCACGAAACCCGCGGGTCACATGATGGGGATGAGCAGATCACAATAGCGCAACTTAGAGGCAGAATTGACTATGCAAGGTATTTGCGAAAACCCTTCTTTATGAGCTTTACATTGATGTGGCCACTAAAGGTGAGTAGTTGACCACTCCTTTAAGATAGGTCATCAATGTCTGATCGGTGGGAGTGCAACACCCGGCATCCCTACCGATCAGCTGCTCTCGGTGCCGCCACCTGCTGGAACTACTCAGTTTCAGAACTGCACAGCACATCTCCGTCAACTGTATAGTATCCGCGGCTGAGTGTTACTGTTTCTGGAAGAAAATAAAGCAGGCTTCTTTTCTGATCTTATACACTTGCTTTATTCTTCTTTTCTTTTGGACCTTTCTCTTATAGGCTGCCAGATGTCAACCTAATTATAGAATGTTTCTATTAATACCTGTATAACATTGATGGAATTTTTGTAAAGATTCTACAATCCCATTGACACCCTAAAGTGTGTATAAAATGTGTATATTATAAAGATATTATGTACATTTACCCACTAGTATTGTGACTAATCTGCCCACCATTAGTTCACTATGTCAGTAACTTTTCTTATGCTTATGCTAACTATTCTGCTGTTAATTGAGCGAATTCTTGGATTTATTTCTTGCCTCGTTTGGAAGCCAAGAACTTCAGAGCTGTGGTATCATGAAAGTTTTATCAATAAGAATAGGCTAATCCAGCCGAACGTGGACAAATGAGCCCTTAAATAGTGAATGGTTTCCTCTTGTGGTCTCATTTAATGCTCACTGCCCGTATGCCGTGTTTTCAAACTGCATGAAATAAATCGGCATGAAAGAGGCAGCACGTGTAGAAGGGATGGGAGGGGGGATCTGAAAGCATCATCTGTGTGAAGTGTTCCTAATTGCATTTATTAAAATTGCCTTTTTTTCATCTTAATTAAGTTGCTTTCAATTATTTTGCAACCCTCCCCTGCCTGTGGGAACCGCTGGAGCCAGCGTGAATCCACACACGAATGTTAAGGAAGGCAATTTAGACTTTATATTTTTGCTAAGGTAAGAAAAAATTCCACTCCCCAGAAAAAAATATCAGTTATTCCTCCCACAGATCCCTCTTTCCTCTGCTTGAAGTTTTGCAAAAGGAATTAATAAAACTGAAAAAAAAACTCCGAAAAAGTCCTTGTACTGTTGTCCAAAAAGGTGTAACAAACAGCAGGGCTGACGCGCGGATCTGACAGATAAACACGTTTGTTAGAATTTAGTCTTATGAAAAAAAAAAATAGATTAACATGATAGAGTTTTAGTTTATCTAAATCCATGTACGGTAACTACTGTATATTAGGATATTCTGTTTGGTGTATAAACTCTCTGGAAAATGGTTCTACCAAGAAAGTGAAATTACCTGTTTGGTTTCCTTAGGTTGGAAATGCGGGAAAGTTTCCAATTTTTTTATGTCATGCGGGAAATATGAACAAAAAGAAAAAATATTAAGGGGACCAGGAACATTAATTCTCTTCAGCTAATATTCTAGAAAAGGTGGAAAATGTAAGATTTGTGGAGGCTGATTGATTACATCAATTTCTCCTAAATTTCTTTGAAAAGTCATAATATTTTCATGGAACTCTGAGTTGTGCAAAAATATTGCAACTTTTGGTGTTTTGTAGCGCCCCTGAAGCCATCAGGCAGCTACAAGGTACTGCATCCCCACCAGGATGCAGGGCCTACCCCCAGGGACACAGAAGACCAGTGCCGGTAACAATAAAAACATTCCAGTTAATCCCTGTTTTACCCCCAAATTCCCCATAGACCGGTACCAGACTAGGGTTGGACCTAATAGATGGCCACTTAGAGGTGGAGCTGATCCAGTCCACTAGATGACCAGGTGGGAGGGGCAGACAGTGAGACAGTAGTGGAGAGTGACATCGGTGATGGACGGAGAGCGAGTGGAAGCACTGACAAGAGTATAACGGTGACCTGAGGGCCCAGGTGTGTGGTTGCCGGTGGAGTACAGTGGAGTGCTCCCGGAACCATAGCAGCGACGGGGTACAGAATCTAAGGTCAGGCAAACGCTCCAGGCAGACCTGATAAAATCTGCACAGTGAGGAGACCATCAAGGACCTAACTGACTTTGAAGTTTGGGACTCAGTAGCAACAGGAGAACCGGGGAACAGGACCACAGACTCCAACCCCACAGGGTTCACGCTACCGTCATACGGACTACCATTGAGAGACTACCAGGAGGAGACCCCCAGACGCTCCAAGCCACGGGGACCCACCAACCAAAGACAGGTGCAGGGGAAAAAAGCCACAAGGTCACTAAACCGGCACTCGGACTAAGGGGACCAGCGGTCAAAACCAGCCTTCCTAGGGTGACCAGTTTCCATTTGACTGTGAGTAAAGGAACCAGTTACACTGCAAACCCCTGTGTGGCCTACTTTCTTTCTGCACCCATCTACATCACCTATCCTCTGGGGCCCGACCCTGCTTGCATAGGGCCTAACATCCAGGCTGCCACTAACACCAGCCCCAGTAGTGAGAACTGTACACATGTGGCTCCATCTATATAGCCGCAACCCGCAAGTGGCATCATGTTATAAACTTTCATTTTAATCTCCCCTGTAAATATATCCTTTTTAAAATGCGTCCCCAGGACACGGAACCGGGCAACGGCCACCAAGTGACATCAATACATTGCCCAAGACCGAGTACCCCAAAGCCCTGGGTGACACATTTTCATACCAGTTTCTCTCAGGGCAGGATTGGGGCGCACTTGTGACGTGATGCCTCAGGTAATTCATTCCTTACACCTGAATTCTTACTCTGGTCACTGACTTGACTAAATTTATTTGGAGGCGCACACCACTCGCAAGACTGTATATTCATTAAACGGAATCTGTCGCTAGGATCATTCCTCGTAAGCAATCTATATGGGCATGTAGGTCATAGGAAGCTGAAGAAAGTGATACCTTGATATTTGTGATCTGATGTCTTCTTTCAGAGAAATCCACATTTTTCTTATATATGTAAATGAGCTCTTCCAGGCTATGGGCTGGACACTGATTTTCATGAAAATCTGTCTCTAGAGCTTATTTTTAGTAAAGGGGGGCGCTACCAGTATGAACATAACTAATTGTGATGGGTGAACCCGCAGATATCTGGGATCGGCGGGTCCAGCCATGATAAAGCCGACAACATGCGTTTTAATTAAATTTTTTTGCCAGAAGGTGTAGATTGGGTGCAGTAATATGGTGTAAAAATGTCAGCACCAAATCTGTATCTCTTGGCAAAAAAATGCACAAAAACAGTTTTGACGCCGTTTTGGTATTTGTTGCCAGAAATTTGGTGGTGAAATGTCTGTACCAGATTTCAGCATCAAATTTGCACCTCCTGGTAGAAAACTGCACCAAAACAGCGCAAAAAACGTTTTGTGCATTTTTTTGCCAAGAGATGGACATTTGGTGCTGGAATTTTTACACCATATTCCTGTACCCTATCAACATCTCCTGGCAAAAAAATGTGTTATGATGTGGTATTCATAGAATTATTTTTTTTTTGCCAGGAGGTATAGAATGGGTGAAGGAATATGGTGTAAAAATATCAGCACCAAATCTGTATCTTTTGGCAAAAAAACAGTTTTCTGCCAGAAGATGTAGGTCTTTGAACTCAGTACTGTTGGAGCCTCTAGCTGTGACCGCAGATAACCTTACTGGTGTCACCAATCATTGCTGTGGCTCAATCTGTGCCTGAAGCTCACAGCGAGCGGTCATGTTGTGTGCCGCGCTCTGTGCCTTCAGTAATGTAGTAGGGCTGGAATCGTCATGTGACCTCCTGTGTATTGCTTCGGACTTGGGTATTTTGTGGGTTAATAAAGGGGTGAAAGAGGGTGTTTTTTGTATTTTATTTCAAATAAAGGATTTTTTCAGTGTTTCTTTTTACTTCTTTTCACTTACAGATTAGTAATGGGGGGGTCTCATAGACCCTCCCCAATACTAATCTAGGGGTTAGTGGTAGTTGTGAGCTGTCATTAACCCCTTATTACCCCGATTGCCACCGCACCAGAGTAATCAGGATCAGCCGCGTAAAGTTCTGGGATTGTCGCATCTAATGGATGCAACAATTCTGGGCAGCTGCAAGCTGCTATTTTTAGGCTGGGGGGGGCCAATAAGCATTTTTCCTCCTCAGTGTCATGTGACTCATTAGTGTTACAATGTGTCAGGTGTGAATGGGGAGTTATCGCTCACACACTCTCTCATACTGGTCACTGGAAGTTCAACATGGCAAAGAATTCTCTGAGGAGCTGAAAATAAGAATTCTTGCTCTACATAAAGATGGCCTAGGCTGAAAGATTGCCACCAACCTGAACCTGAGCTGCAGCATGGTGGCCAAGACCATACAGCAGTTTAACAAGACAGGTTCCAATCAGAACAGGCTTCACTATGGTTGACCAAAGAAGTTGAGTTGCCGTGTTCAGCATCATATACAGAGGTTGTCTTCAAAATAGACGTAAGGGTGCTGCCAGCATTGGTGCAGGGGTTAAAGGGGTCAGATGACTGACTGTCAGCACTCAGCCCATAAGCTGAACACTGGAACAAACTGGCCTGCATGGCTGTTGTTCTAAAAGGAAGCCTATTCTAAACATGATGCACAAGAAAGCCTGCAAACCGTTTTCTGAAGAAAAGCAGACTAAGGACGTGCATTATTGAAACTATGTCCTGTGGTCTGATGAGAGCAAGATACAGTCATATGAAAAGGTTTCAGCACCCCTATTAATGTTAACCTTTTTTCTTTTTAACAATTTGGGTTTTTGCAACAGCTATTTCAGTTTCATATATCTAAGAACTGATGGACTGAGTAATATTTCTGGATTGAAATGAGGTTTATTATATGAACAGAAAATGTGCAATCCGCATTTAAACAAAATTTGACCGGTGCAAAAGTATGGGCACCTCAACATAAAAGTGACATTAATATTTTGTAGATCCTCCTTTTGCAAAAATAACAGCCTCTAGTCGCTTCCTGTAGCTTTTAATGAGTTCCTGGATCCTGGATGAAGGTATATTTGACCATTCCTGTTTACAAAACAATTCCAGTTCAGTTAAGTTTGATGGTCGCCGAGCATGGACAGCACGCTTCAAATCATCCCACAGATTTTCAATGATATTCAGGTCTGGGGACTGGGATGGCCATTCCATAACATTGTAATTGTTCCTCTGCATGAATGCCTGAGTAGATTTGGAGCAGTGTTTTGGATCATTGTCTTGCTGAAATATCCCTCCCCTGCGTAACTTCAACTTCGTCACTGATTCTTGCACATTATTGTCAAGAATCTGCTGATACTGAGTTGAATCCATGCGACCCTCAACTTTAACAAGATTCCCGGTGCCGGCATTGGCCACACAGCCCCAAAGCATGATGGAACCTCCACCAAATTTTACTGTGGGTAGGAAGTGCTTTTCTTGGAATGCCGTGTTTTTTTGCCTCCATGCATAACACCTTTTTGTATGACCAAACAACTCAATCTTTGTTTCATTAGTCCACAGGAGCTTCTTCCAAAATGTAACTGGCTTGTCCAAATGTGCTTTTGCATACCTCAGGCGACTCTGTTTTTGGCGTGCTTGCAGAAATGGCTTCTTTCGCATCACTCTCCCATACAGCTTCTTCTTGTGCAACGTGCGCTGTATTGTTGACCGATGCACAGTAACACCATCTGCAGCAAGATGATGCTGCAGGCCTTTGGAGGTGGTCTGTGGATTGTCCTTGACTGTTCTCACCATTCTTCTTCTCTGCCTTTTTCATATTTTTCTTGGCCTGCCACTTCTGGGCTTAACAAGAACTGTACCTGTGTTCTTCCATTTCCTTACTATGTTCCTCACAGTGGAAACTGACAGTTTAAATCTCTGAGACAACTTTTTGTATCCTTCCCCTGAACAACTATGTTGAATAATCTTTGTTTTCAGATCATTTGAGAGTTGTTTTGAGGAGCCCATGATCCACTCTTCATAGGAGATTCAAATAGGAGAACAACTTGCAAGTGGCCACCTTAAATACCTTTTCTCATGATTGGATACACCTGCCTATGAAGTTCAAAGCTCAATGAGGTTACAAAACCAATTTAGTGCTTTAGTAAGTCAGTAAAAAGTAGTTAGGAGTGTTCAAATCAAGAAATTGATAAGGATGCCCATACTTGCACCGGTCAAATTTTGTTTAAATGCGGATTGCACATTTTCTGTTAGTACAATAAACCTCATTTCAATCAAGAAATATTACTCAGTCCATCAGTTATTAGATATATGAACCTGAAATAGCTGTTACAAAAACCCAAATTGTTCTAAAGAAAAAAGGTTCACATTAATAGGAGTGCCCAAACTTTTTTATATGACTGTAAACTTTGGTTCAGATGGTGGCAAGCGTCTGTGGTGGCAATCAGATAAGGAGTGTCAAGACAAGTGTGTCCTGACTACAGTCAAGCATAGTGACACTTTGGGTACAACTTAGCCATTTTCATTTAGGGGTGTACTCACTTGCCAGCCGTTTAGACATTAATGGATGTGTTGAGTTATTTAGCGGGCACACCAAATTTACACCGTTATACAAGCTATACACCGCCGTGGCATTCAAACACCAGCATCTAAAACCAGAGGCTCCATCCACTCTGTCTACTGGAACCCATTTTTTTGACCAACTGGCAATGACTCTGTTGCTACAAGTATTTACCCCACTGAGAGAGCCCCTGATGAATCCCTGGAGAAACTTTTAGGGGGGGAAACGCTTTAGACAGAAGCAATTCAGCTAATTACCATGATTATATTTATGTGGGTCAATTGATCTGTATAAGTTACAATATGCAAATTATGCACCTTATAGTAGATATGCGATTATGCATATTACTTGCACTCTTGTTGATTGGATCAAATATTTACTTAACTTAGAGACATAGGGGATTCTGAGTAAAATGTCCAATGAAATTATTTCTGCTTACATAAGTCACTTCAGATATATCATCGTGTGGCACAGATTTAAGATGGCCGCCACTTCCTGTTCTCCACACACTGCCCTGGTATGCAAGGAATGTTCAAATGTAAGAAGATCACCATGTAAGGAAAAGATCCACTGTCCAACCTAGAGGACCACCCCACTGATGACCTCATGGACCAACCCATTGACCGGCCCACGGATCAGCCCAAGGACTAACCCATTGACCAACCCACTGCCAAATGGACACATACGAGCATGCCCACTGTAGAGCTGACCACGCCCCTTTTCTTAGTCTATTTAAGTCTATCTTTTGTTGAAATAAAGCTCTTGGAGTTGTGCCATTCTCTGATCAAGGAGAGCTTACATCCAACTCTGTCTGATGCTATTCTTTCGTACACGCACTTGATCCATACCAATTAGGTCAGGAGCAGGCAACTAGGGGACACCGGTAGTGTTCACCCCAACATTCTTATGTAACCAATTTGCTACTATATGACTGTGTTTTCAACATAGTGACACGTTATCACACAGTACCTATAGTAACTGTGCCACGCCCATGTCAGCAGCCGGGCTGCTCGGATCCGGATCTGCGGTGACTCGAGGGGCATCTGGACCCACTGGTCGTGCGGTCACTCAAATGAAGGGGGGTAGTTACAGGTGATTGTGTTTAGAGTTCGTGACGCCACCCGTCGTGTGTGGTAATGTGGAGTTCCACCGCTGCAATTGGGAGTACCCGGGGGCGATGGAGTGGGGCAGCCGGATGTTAGGACCCTCCATGGGTAGGGGAGATGCCCCAGAACTCGGGGATGGTGTTCGGGGAGTGCCGTGGGGAGTGAAGGGGGTTACTTGTGTACTCAGTCCAAAAAGCTGACACCGACAACTGGATAAACCAAAGTTCTGGACACCGCTGCCACTGAAGGGTGCTAGTTTGGGTCCCGTCCCCGATGGTGCTGCCTGGTGATCTGTGACCTTCCTTCTGGCACTGAGTTCACTTCTTTGTTGGTCCCTGTAGTATAGAACTAGTCGGGTCCCGCTCCCCAGTGTGGCTAACTGTGGGAGCTTGCTCTCAGGGTTCACGCTTGGGATTTTCTGGACCGTTTTGGTGGAAAGTCCTATCCCCCTCGTTGCGCTAGTACCCCAATTTTGGAGAGTGGAGAGCGGATCTTGAAGCCTCCTTTCTTGTCGGGTAACTTGTCAGGTTGCCTGAAGCTACTACCTGACCTAGGGTCCACGTACCCCATCGTGCCCTGGTCCCAGCCCGGTGATGGTACAAGGCCACCGGCTGTTCTCCTCGACAGTTCCATGCCCCTCCTCACGATCCCCTGCAACCGGGGGTCCAGCTCCTACTAGGCCCAGACCACCGTCTGCTACCTAGTTGCTTCCAAGGAGCCCGGATCCTGACCTCCTCTCTCCTTCACTTCCTACACTTCACTGACTTACTCCTGACACTCCTGACCTCACCTTAATCAACCCCTCCAAGTGGGTGACCCTATGCCACTCAGGCCGTCCACTGGTGTGTCTGGTGGGTGTGGGGCAGAGTGTACCTATGATTTTATTAGCTGTTTTAGGCAACACCATATAGTTGGGGACCCTAAACCAAGGATGAGGTGGATATTGCATGGAAGGGCAGATTTTACAATACCCTGTGACGACCTGATAGTCCAGGGGCGTCACATAACTATAGGTGCCAACCTCCACTGCAAGGAAGGGACAACTTAGGGCAACATCGGCCCAGTCCCCTCCCACTGGATACAGAATCTGTATTATTTTTAGCATGCTTTGCATTTTTTTTGTATGTTCTGTATGTTTTGTGGGATTCACCTTCTTAGAATAAGCATTAGAATAAAATTAGTTTTTTAGGGTTTTTTCTTTTGGTTTTCTACTTTACATTGTATCAACGTATCCTATCTTCAGTGTTGTCCCATGAAAATATATAATAAAATATTCACAAATATGTGAGGGGTGTACTCACTTTTATACTGTATATACAGTGGTGTGAAAAAGCATTCGCTCTCTTCCTGATTTCTTATTCTTTTGCATGTTTGTCACACTTAAATGTTTCAGATCACCAAACAAGTTTAAATATTAGACACAGATAACACAAGTAACCGCAAAATGCAGTTTATAAATGAAAGCATTTATTATTATAGGGAAAAAGAAATCCAAACTTACAGGGACCTGGGTAAAAAAAGTGATTTTGCCCCCCAGACCTCCAAAACATAATTTTACAGTGGTTTATCACATCTTCTTCGGGAAGCTGTGTTCCATTTCCCTAGCCACACTCAGGCCTGATTACTGCCACACCTGTTCCCAATCAAGTAATCACCTGCTGACAAAGTGGAGTAGACCAAAAGATCCTCAAAGGCTAGACGTCATGAAGCGATGCAAAGAAATTCAGTAACACGTGAGAAACAAAGTAACTGAGATCTATCAGTCTTGATTTACTGAGCAAAATAATAGTACTTCTGGCATTATTAATTCCTTTACGAACAAAACCCCTATAAAATTCATATACTCCGCTCAACGTGGACTGACCCTTCAGACCCTTGCGTCACCATTCACTGCATTGTCGGCGTGCGCCCTGCATGTATACCTATACAGCATGATCTATGATTAATAAGAGTACCTGATTGGAGGACCAAGTGATCCTTGATGGCATAAATATAATTCTGTCATCTATGTGATTCAGCTATGGACAGCCCCTGATGAACCTCCGTTCAATTTATGGTCTGGGAGGAGCAACGTGTCGGGCAGTGAGCTGCGTAATGTGGCGAAGTATTGGCCATTGGGCTATGTCATCTACTGGATGTATCCAAAAGTTTGCTGCATAGCAACAAAGACTGTACCTTCAAACCTGAAAAGCTGACTATTTGATCAATACAGTGCTGAATCTTGAGTTCACTAATGAGTGGTGAAGTCGCTTATTAAATATATTGAGGGGTGAAATCCCGTACGTGATATCTAAGGGAAACCCCTTTTGGAGTGCTTTGATATGTGTGTGAGAATCTCACTGTGTATTTCTTAAGGCCTTCACATAGATCAGCAGCACTGATAAGCTTTGTAGCATAGGGCCTGAAGGGTCAGTCCATGTTGAGCGGGGGCGCCACTGCGTTCTCTGACTAGGGTGCCAACCCCCGCGGCCAGGAAGGGGGAGAATAGGGAACTTGCCCGGGGCCCTTCCTGTGACCAAAGTATATGCATCAAACAACTTTGTTTTTAATTTGCACTTTTTGTGGTTTGATTACTAATAAAGTATATGAATTTTATAGGGGTTTTGTTCTTATTGGTGTAGTTGTTGTCTGATACCCCTTTATGAATCTTTTTGAGGTTTCTAACTCCTTTACGATCAAGGAAGTAACTGTACTTTCATGGTGCCTCCCTCTGGCAAGCCCGTGGTAATCCCCACACAACTCTGCTGATGTGATCAGCAGAGATTTGTGGCTAACAGGCACAGGTGAACCATAAATCCACCCACATCTGTTAACCACTTAGTTCACATTGTCAAATACTGACAGCACAATTTAAATGGTCATGGCAGAGATCGTGCCGTTTCCTGACGCCATCGGTGTCTCCGTGACGCAATCACAGAGCACCTTGGTGTTTCCATCAGTTGATGACCCCTGACGGTACCATGACTCACTTCCTGTGAAAGCCAACACAGCGCCAGCACTCACAGGAAAGCAGCATTTCTGCTGATCAGAGCGATGCTGCTCTGATCAGCAGAAATGCACAGATGATCGGACTATCGGACTGTGCAGGCATAAAGTCTGCTAGGGGACTTTTAAAACCAGGGGTCGACATCATTGGTGAAGCCTGTGTGGCTGCACAGGGGCCCAAGAGGTTAGGGGTTCCATTTCTACCTCCAAATCAGGAGGAATTGTGCATTTTCATAAGCTCTTGGGCTACAAAGGGCCCATATATTGTTCCTGCACAGGGGCCTTTTTCTGTCAATGTCTGTTAGTGATTAAAACAAATACAAAATGAAAAAAAAATTTTTTTCAAAAAAGATGAAACAAATTAAAAAAATTAAAAGTTCAAATCACCCCACTTTTGCCCCACTGAAAATAAAACAGTTAAAAAATGAAAAAATCTACACATATTTGGTATTACTGCATTCAGAAATGCCCGATCTATCAAAATATAATATCAATTAATCTGATTGGTACACGACATAGTAAGCAAAAAATTTCTAAATAACAAAATTAAATTTTTTGGTCGCTGCCAAAAAAAAATTTAAAATGCAATAACAGGCGATCAAAAAGTAGCATCTGCATAAAAATTATATAATTAAAAGCATCAGCTCAAGACGCAAAAAATAAGCCATCACTGAGCCCCAGATCCTGAAAAATAAGAATGCAACAGATCTCAGAAATGGCGACAAAAGCGCTATTCTTTTTTCGGACAAACTTCTCCATTTTTTTTTCACCCCTTAGATTAAAGTAAAAATATACATGTTTGGTATCTACGACTCATACCGACGTGAGGCATCATACCGACACAACAGTTTTACCATATAGTGAACACGGGGAATAAAAGACCCCACGAACAATCGTGCTCTTGCACTTTTTTTGCAATTTCACCGCACTTGGAATTTTTTCCCCATTATCCAGTACATTAGATGGTAAAACTAATTATTTAATTCAAAAGTACAATTTGTTTCGCAAAAAATAAGCCCTCATATGGCAATATTGAAGAAAAAATAAAAAGTTATGGCTCTTGGAAGAAGGGGAGAAAAAAACGAGAATGAAAAACGGAAATATCGCGCTGGGGTAAAGGGGTTAAGAATAGTTTACCCCTTCACCTATGCACAAGTGGCCAGCTTGCCGCTGAGTCATCACACATGGTACATCAATTGTAATGTCAGGTCAGACCCATATATATTTGTATTGCGTTAACCTACTACTTCCAGTACGTCTTTAACAATGGTAAGGAGAGAGGTCACAATGGCTTTGCAATAGCAGAGAACCGGGGTTCCTAAGCTAGGGGGTCCAATGCTATCCCTATTTTCAGGGATACTCCTAATCGTGGAGAGGCCCGAGTCTCCTTTCTGATCTTGTTCCTGACCATTCCTGATCTCAATCCCCCTTCCCTTCCCCCCAGGGAGGGATGGGACAGGAGTGGGCTGAAATCACAGAAAAAGACAGACAAGGGAAAAACCTAAACTCACAGCGGGTCCTGTTCAATAACAATCCATGGCTGTAAGCAGGACCCGCTGCCGTCTCCCCTTAGCCTCCTGTTGAACCTCTGAAGGGAGAGGAGAAATGCGTTGAGGCCTGGCAGGCCTGGATTCCTGCTTCTCAGGGAAGTAATTCATCTTTTCTCCCTGTTATACTATATTATATAGAATATGATTGGAGCAATCTTTTCTATTTTGCAGTAATTTGCAGGGGTGTCTGTATCCCATTTTTCTTTCAGCTCCTGGGGTATAATGGGGAGATTATCTGAGCCCCTTGTGATATGACTCTAGGTGACTGTAATATACTTTTGGGGTATACCACCCTGTAACATATGTGGTTGTAAATAACTCTTATGGATCACTACCTTGCATAAAGATCATAGTATCATAGTATCATAGTTTTTAAGGTTGAAGGGAGACTCTAAGTCCATCTAGTTCAACCCGTAGCCTAACATGTTGATCCAGAGGAAGGCAAAAAAAACCCCAATGTGGCAAACAAGTTCCAATGGGGAAAAAATTTCCTTCCTGACTCCACATCCGGCAATCAGACTAGTTCCCTGGATCAATACCCTGTCATAAAATCTAATATACATAACTGGTAATATTAAATTTTTCAAGAAAGGCGTCCAGGCTCTGCTTAAATGTTAGTAGTGAATCACTCATTACAACATCATGTGGCAGAGAGTTCCATAGTCTCACTGCTCGTACAGTAAAGAATCATTGTCTGTGATTATGATTAAACCTTCTTTCCTCAAGACGTAGCGGATGCCCCCGTGTTCCAGTCGCAGGCCTTGGTGTAAAAAGATCTTTGGAAAGGTCTCTGTACTGTCCCCTGATATATTTATACATTGTGATTAGATCCCCCCTAAGCCTTCGTTTTTCCAAACTAAATAACCCCAAGTTTAATAACCTGTCTTGGTATTGCAGCCCACCCATTCCTCTAATAATCTTGGTGGCTCTTCTCTGCACCCTCTCCAGTTCAGCTATGTCCTTCTTATATATCGGTGACCAGAATTGTACACAGTATTCTAAGTGCGGTCGCACTAGTGACTTGTACAGAGGTAGAACTATATTTTTTTCATGAACACTTATACCTCTTTTAATACAACCCATTATTTTATTAGCCCTGGCAGCAGCTGCCTGACACTGTCCACTAAAGTGAAGTTTACCATCCACCAATACACCCAAGTCTTTTTCTGTGTCTGTTTTACCCAGTGTTCTACAATTAAGTACATAATCATAAATGTTATTTCCTCTACCCAAGTGCATGACCTTACATTTATCTACATTAAACTTCAATTGCCACTTCTCAGCCCAATCCTCCAATTTACATAAATCTCCCTGTAATATAAAATTATCCTCCTCTGTATTGATTACCCTGCAGAGTTTAGTATCATCTGCAAATATTGAAATTCTACTCCGCATGCCCCCAACAAGGTCATTTATAAATATGTTGAAAAGAAGCGGGCCCAATACTGACCCCTGTGGTACCCCACTATGAACTGAGACCCAGTCCGAGTACGTACCATTAATAACCACCCTTTGTTTCCTATCACTTAGCCAGTTTTTAACCCAGTTACACATATTTTCCCCTATCCCCATTATTCTCATTTTATGTACCAACCTTTTGTGTGGCACCGTATCAAAAGCTTTTGAAAAGTCCATATACACAACATCCACTGCATTTCCCTGGTCCAGACTTGAACTTACCTCTTCATAGAAGCTGATCAAATTAGTTTGACAGGATCGATCCCTCATAAACCCATGTTGATACTCTGTCATAAGGTTATTTTTTCTTGAGATACTCCAGTATAGCATCTCTCAAGAAACCCTCAAGGATTTTACCAACCGTAGAGGTTAAACTTACCGGCCTATAATTTCCCGGCTCAGTTTTTGTCCCCTTTTTGAATATTGGCACCACATTTGCTATGCGCCAGTCCTGCGGTACCGACCCTGTTATTAAGGAATCTGAGAAGATTAAAAATAATGGTCTATCTATCACAGAACTCAATTCCTGTAGTACTCTGGGATGTATGCCATCCGGGCCCGGAGATTTTTCAACCTTAGTGATTTCGAGGCGGCGGCGTACTTCCTGCTGGGTTAAGCAGGTAATATTCAAGGGTGAATTTATGGTATCACTGGTCATGTCATCTGCCATGGCATTTTCTTGTATAAAAAACGTAGAAAAAAAGTCATTCAGCAGGTTGGCTTTACCCTCATCCCCTTCCACCATTTCACCAAGACTATTTTTAAGGGGGCCAACACTATCGCTTTTCAGTTTTTTACTGTTTATGTAGTTAAAGAATATTTTAGGATTATTTATACTTTCTCTCGCAATGAGTCTCTCTGTCTCAAACTTTGCTAACTTAATTTGCTTTTTACATATTTTATTTAATTTTCTATAATTATATAATGCCTCATCACTACCTACCCTCTTTAATTCTTTTAAGGCTTTCTGTTTTTCTTTTATTGCTTCCCTTACAGCTCTATTTAGCCATAGGGGTTTCCTCCTATTTCTAGCATGTTTGTTCCCATAGGGTATATTTTCTGCACAAGCCCTATTCAGGATGCGCATAAAAGTCTCCCATTTGCTTTGTGTACTTTTATTACTTAGTACATCATCCCAGTTTATTGCACTAAGATCATCTCTCAACCGTTTAAAATTTGCTTTCCTGAAGTTTAGTGTCCTTGTAGCCCCTCTACTAGACATCTTACTAAAGAATACATGAAAACTTATTATTTTGTGATCACTATTCCCCAAGTAACCCCCAACTTGTATATTTGATATGCGGTCTGGCCTATTGGTTAGTACAAGGTCTAGTAGTGCTCCCCCTCTTGTGGGGTCCTGTACCATTTGTGAAAGGTAATTATCTTTCATTGTTATCAAAAATCTATTTCCTTTGCTGGAACTGCAAGTTTCTGTTCCCTAATTTATATCAGGATAGTTAAAGTCCCCCATAATAATTACCTCTCCGAGACTCGCTGCTTTATCAATTTGCTTTATGAGGAGATTCTCTACCTCTTCCATAATATTCGGCGTCTTATAACACACCCCTATCAGTATTTTATTATTCATTCTGCCCCCCCTTATCTCCACCCATAGGGACTCTACATTCTCAGTACCCTCACATATGTTGTCACGCAGGATGGGTTTTAAGGATGATTTTACATATAGACACACACCTCCTCCTCGCTTATTTGTACGGTCATTCCTGAATAGGCTATAACCCTGTAAATTAACAGCCCAGTCATAGCTCTCATCCAGCCATGTCTCTGATATCCCCACTATATCATAATTTTCTTCCAACAATATTAATTCTAATTCCTCCACCTTATTTGTGAGGCTTCGGGCATTAGTGTACATGCACGTTACGTATGACTCTGTTCCTGTATTCCTGCTTACTGTATTAACTGTCCTAACCCTTCCCCCCGTACCACCCCCAATTTCATTACTTGTGCCCTGGTCACTATCTGCACTACATTCCCCTTCTATAAAGTGAATACCCTCGCCCCCCATTCCTAGTTTAAACACTCCTCCAACCTTCTAGCCATTTTCTGCCCCAGCAGAGCTGCACCTTCCCCATTAAGATGCAGCCCATCCCTAGCATAGAATCTGTAGCCAACTGAAAAGTCGGCCCAATTCTCCAGGAACCCAAAACCCTCTTTCCTACACCAATTCCTGAGCCACCTGTTAACCTCCCTGATCTCCCTTTGCCTCTCTAGTGTGGCTCGTGGCACAGGTAGTATTTCCGAAAATACCACCTTTGAGGTCCATGCTTTAAGCTTACAACCTAATTCCCTGAAATCATCTTTAAGGACCTTCCACCTACCTCTAACTTTGTCATTTGTGCCAATGTGTACAATGACCGCTGGGTCCTCCCCAGCCCCTCCCAGTAATCTGTCAACCCGATCAGCGATGTGCCGAACTCGAGCGCCAGGAAGACAACACACTGTTCGGCGATCCCTGTCTTTGTGGCAGATTGCCCTATCTGTCCCCCTAATAATTGAGTCCCCCACTACCAGTACCTGTCTTGCCTGCCCTGCACTCCTATTCCCCCCCTTACTGGAGCAGACACTCCTCTGGCGTTCAGAGCTCATGCCTTGCTGCAGCAATGCTACCCCTGAAATGACATCCCCCTCATCTGCCAAGTTTGCAAACCTATTGGGGTGTGTCAGTTCAGGACTAGCCTTCCTAGCACTTTTCCCTTTACCCCCCTTTCTAACTGTCACCCAGCTACCTACCTCACCGTCCTGCCGCTCCCTACTACGATCCTCCCCCACATCTGACGCAGCAAGCTGCTGCTCAGTGAGCAGCAAACTCCTTTCCATATTGCTAATGCATCTCAGAGTTGCCAGCTGCTCATTTAGATCCAGTATCTGGGCTTCCAAATGTGCAACTTGCTCACATCTCGAACAACAGTATGCACCCTCGAACGGCTTTTCAAGGACTGCATACATGAGACAAGATGTACACTGGATCGCATTAGCAATAGTGGAGCACATTTTCTAGTGGGGATAGAACTAAACAAATGTTAAGTAATTAAACAACTAAATACAAACAATTCTACTCACACTTACTTTTGCTCACACTTTGCTCACTCACGCTCACAATGAAGAAGACAGGCTAAAATTCGCACGCCGCTAGGCGCGCGGTTTTCAGAAGTCTTCCTTCCGGCTGTAACGGCCAAAACCCGGTTCTCCTTGAGCTCGCGGTGACTCTTCACGTATCCCAGAAGGCACTGGGAATATGCAAATTATCCTCGCAAGACTCCTTCCCTGGCTTATTAGGTAATTATTATTAATTATATTATTAATTATTAGGTAATTATTATTAGATAATTTATTAGGAATAGAAGTCTATACGTCTTGTACAGTGCTAGTATCATGAATAGGAATTCCTGGTTATAGATCAGTAAATTGATACCTTCTTGATCTAAGGAACACAATACAGGGAGGAGTATTATCATTTGGGAACTCATATATATTGTACTGTGCAAGGACCACTATAGGGCTTTCCATCCCATCCCTATATCAGGGTCAGGTAGAGGGAGAGCCGACGTGGAACGGGGGCGCCCGGTAACTTATGGTGTCATACCCTCCGTTGTCAGGTAGGGATACACTACCCTTATAGGGCTATATTAGTTTCCCTTCCCTTTCCTAAAGTGAGTGTGTATATAAAACTCCTTGGTTATTTACAAGGATAACGTGATCCATTCTCATTTATATGTTTGTGTGTCTGTTTGTGGGTACATTTTAATGAATATTAATAAAAATTGCACATTTTAAAATAGGGTTGAGATTACATGTTAGTCCCTTAAAATTGGGAAGCCATCAGCCTCACTCGACCCTCACCCTGCTTGTCTCCTTCCAGCTCCTACAGGGCATATGGCTGTGCAGGATGTCGCGCTGCATGATGGTCGTCACTAACAGACCTGTGCACAATGATACTGCTGTATGTACATCACAGGAGTGGCTGGGGGCTACAGTATATAGAAACAGGAAGGGCTGGGGGCTACAGTATATCCATCACAGAAGCGGCTGGGGGCTACAGTATATACATCACAGGAGGGACTGGGGGCATAGACCTTACTGTGGGTCATACATATTACTGGGGAGCATACATGTTACTGAGAGGCATATATGTTACTGGGGGCATATACATTACTGGGGTGGGCAGTATAGAACTCTGGAGGGGTGCATATACAGCTCTGGGGGTCTGCACAAACAGCTCTAAGGGGCCTATACAGCTTTGTGGGGCCCATAAAGCTCAGGGGGGCACCTACAGCTCTTGGGGGCACATAAAGCTCAGGAGGGCCTGTACAGCTCGGGGGGCACATACAGCTCAGGGAGCTCATACACCCATACAGCACAGGGAGGGCCCATACAGCTCAGGAGGGTGTCCTTACAGCTTAGGAGGGGGCACATACAGCTCAGGGGAGGGGCACACACAGCTCATGGGGCCCATACAGCTCAAGGGGGGTACATACAGCTCAGGGGGATATACAGCTCAATGAGGCCCATAGAGCTCAAGGAGGCCCATACAGCTCAGGGAGGAAAATACAGCTCAGGTGTGGGGGCCCATACAGCTTGGGAGGGTATATGCTATGCTGTGGGATGTTGGCGGCTCCTTTTCATCTGTGGGATGAGAGCACACTGGCCGCTAGCTCCACCCACAGATGAAGTTCAATGCACCTGCCTGCAGTGTTCAGCAGTGAATGCTGCATGCAAGTGTGGATTTAAAGGGCTGGCAGTCAGCAAAGTGTGGCTGCCGGCCTGAGCACAGCAGTCCCCAGAACTCAACCAAGGGCCACAGAACTGATGATGGCGAGTGGACCCCCCGACTGTCCAGGGCCCCTGCATTTGCTCGGCTGCACATGGGGCCGACGTCAGCCCTGCATCCAGGTACCTTATAGATGACATTGTCTCTGATTGAAGTAGTTCTCCTTCTTTTCTTCATCTTGTCCACATGTTATGATGATTTTTCACATTCACCGCTAGTCTCTGCAGACTCCCATGTTCTCTGATCTTGTGCAGCACATCCTGGCATGATACTCTTAAAAATAGCAGAATGATTATAACACTCCTGAGTAAAAATATCTGCCCTATGCTGTGCGCCTGAATAAATAGTTGATCTTCACTGTGTTTCCCGCACAAAATATGATGCACACACTGTCCCCTGAAACTGAAAAAGAGGAGATTTAAATTAGACATTAGGAAAAACTTTCTGACAGTGAGGGTAGTCAGAGAGTGGAACAGGCTACTATGGGAGGTAGTGAGCTCTCCATCAATGGAAATCATCAAGCGGAATCAGGATAAACATATTGCTGGGGGTTGGAACCGATGGCCCTTGAAGTTCCTTCCAACTCTACCATTCTATGATTCTATGATTCCCCCCCATACTGTGTCCGCACCCATCCAACCTCACTCCCTATACTGTGTCCACGTAGATTCCCCCCTCACTCGCTATATGGTGTCCTCAAATTTACCTCCTAGCTCACTCTACTGTGTCTGCACTCAGTACTATTACTGTGTCCTCAAATTTTTTCCCCCCTGTGGGTGTGATAACATGATTTGCATGAGCTGATGTCATCGCCCGCTATCCGAAATCTCGCCCATGTGTGTGGCTCATTACAGCAGCATCACTGTGCTTCTGAAATCGAGCGTACGCATCCCAGCTTCAAAGAGGTGCACTGCGCATGATTAGAACAGCTTCTGTATATGCAATCATGTCTTCAGAAGTGCCATGACACTGCAAAAATGGGTCAAGCACATGCGCAAGATTTCCAGGAGCTAAGAATAGGGGCGTGATAACATGGAAAGAGGGCTTACTAGTCTAGAGAAATAACGTTCCATCGACTAGTCAAAGGGCTAATTACCATGGAAACAGCGGAGCTTATCAATACTTTAAAACATTGAGTTAAGTGAATAACATTATTCAGGGCTGGTTAGGCAGGGAATTTAGTCATACTGATGTGAATGCTGCTGGGTTAGAGGGCATAGGGGATCTGACAAGTTCCCTTTAAGTACTGCTGTAGTCTGAAATATGTGTGTTCATGTTATAAATCTACAGCACTCTCTAAATGTAAGTTCCCATGGTTACTATAAAACTTGACTATCAACAGCCCTACACGTTTCCTTAACATAGAACTAAATCTAAGTAAAATCACTAACACTGGAACTTGGCAGAATGTAGTCATATTCCACATTTAAAGGAAACACCACTCAAAATGAATTGAGCAATATGTCCGAATATACAGGGTCACCACCAAATAATACAAAATAATGTACTGTATTCATATAAAATTATTACTATACACTAATAAAAAATACTGTACAGTACAGTAAAGAACATACTGTATAAAGCAAATTAAACTGCATGTTAGCTTACAATAGAATTGTAGGGTGTGCGGGGGGTACACTATAGAGAGAAAAAATGATGTATAAATATGACAACCTTTATTCTAGTACAATACACAAAAAACACCCCCCAAATCTATTCTCCCCATAAATAAGGGCAGAACTAATCCAAATATGGGGTAGGAATACTGCCCAGGCAGATTACAGTACAAGCAATGTGCTGCACTGGTTAGCAGAAAGAATGTACAATACTGTATCCACAAATGCAAATTCATAGACATGCTATATACTATATATTGTACTGTACAATGGTATACAGTATACAGTACATATGTACAGAAAGTTACCTCCAGAGTGAGTCAGAGCGCGGTGAAAGGATAAAACCGGAAGTGTGCATGGTATTTGCTCTTATTGCAAATCATTGCTCTTAGGGGTACTTTGCACACTGCGACATCGCAAGCCGATGCTGCAATGTCGAGCGCGATAGTCCCCGCCCCCGTCGCAACAGCGATATCTTGTGATAGCTGCCGTAGCGAAAATTATCGCTACGCCAGCTTCACATCCACTCACCTGGCCTGCAACGTCACTCTGGCCGGCGACCTGCCTCCTTTTATAGGGGGGGGGTTGTGCGGCGTCACAGCGACGTCACACGTCAGGCGGCCAATAGCAGCGGAGGGGCGGAGATGAGCAGGACGTAAACATCCCGCCCACCTCTTTCCTCCCGCATTGCAGACGGGACGCAGGTAGATGTTCCTCGCTCCTGCGGCTTCATACACAGCGATGTGTGCTGCCTGCTGGAACGAGGAACAACATCGTACCTGTCGCTGCACCGGCATTATGGAAATGTCGGACCCTACACCGATGATACGATAACGATGCTTTTGCGCTCGTTAATCGTATAAAAAAGGATTTGCACACTACGATATCGACTGCGACGCCGGATGTGCATCACTTTCGATTTGACCCCACCAACATCGCACCTGCGATGTCGTAGTGTGCAAAGCCCGCCTTAAACCAAGTTACAAATTTTTAGAAAGCTTTGCTTGTCTTGAAAAATGCTCTCAAACTAAGATACCCTTAATCCAAGGTTCCACTGTATTTAAGTAGTCACATGATTGCTCGATCCACCACATGGAGAGTCAAAGATATTGAAATGTCATACACAACAATGCTAGTGCACACTGTAACTAATACATGTTTCCCTAAAGTAAGGGCGGCTTTGCACACTACGACATCGCAGGTGCGATGTCGGTGGGGTCAAATCGAAAGTGACGCACATCCGGCGTCACTTGCGATGTCGTAGTGTGTAAATCCTAGATGATACGATGAACGAGCGCAAAAGTGTCGTTATCGTATCATCGGTGCAGGCTCCGACATTTCCATAATGCCGGTGCCGTGACAGGTACGATGCTGTTCCTCGTTCCTGTGGCAGCACACATCGCTGTGTATGAAGCCGCAGGAGCGAGGAACATCTCCTTACCTGCCGCCGGCCACAATGCGGAAGGAAGAAGGTGGGCGGGATGTGTACATCCTGCTCATCTCTGCCCCTCCGCCGCTATTGGCCGCCTGCTGTGTGACGTCGCTATGACGCTGCACGACCCGCCCCCTTAGGAAGGAGGCGGGTCGCCTGCCAGAGCGACGGTCGCAGGGCAGGTGAGTGCATGTGAAGCTGGCGTAGCAATAATTTTCGCTACGCCAGCTATCACAAGATATCGTACCTGCGACGGGGGCGGGGACTATCGCGTGCGACATCGCAGCATCGGCTTGCGATGTCGCAATGTGCAAAGCCCGCCTAAGTCCTACCCTGAATATAAAAAAAAATTGATTCATTGATGCATTCCACCACAGGTCCTCAAATTCCACAGTGCTGCTGGCCGGAAGCAGTATGGTACAAACGGATGTTTTTGACCCCCAACCTGTGTTTCTGCAGAAATTAACCCTATCCCAAATATTGGCCCTAGAGCATTTTTCGGCGCAAAAACTAAGATTATAGCATCTTATTTTCATGGAAACATGGTAGTTGTACTTGTACGTGCAGTACTTTGCCAAAATAAGAAGTGTCAGCATGTTAATGGTGACCACATTCAGCAACTATTGTGATCTCAGAAGTCAAACATGACTTAAGCCTGCTTTACACCATACGATCCAGCATACGATATCGTATGCGATCGTACCCGACCCCATTGTATGTGCGGCACATTCAATTTGTTGAACGTGTCGCACAAATGAGTAACCCCCCGTCACACGTACTTACCCGTCCACACGACCTCGATGTTGGCGGCGAACATCCACTTCCTGGAGTGGAAGGGACGTTCGGCGTCACATGGCAGCCAGCCAATAGTAGCGGAGGGGCGGAGATGAGCGGGACGTAAACATCCCGCCCACCTCCTTCCTTCCGCATTGCCGGCAGGAGCCGCGGGACGCAGGTAAGATCTGTTCATCGTTCCCGGGGTGTCACACATTGCGATGTGTGCTACCCCAGGTATAATGAACAACCCGACGTTCAATTTTTAGGAATTGAACGTTTTACCATTCAATCACAATCGCACGTAGCTGTCACACGCTACAATGTAACTTACAATGCTGGATGTGCGTCACTTACGACGTGACCCCACCGGCACATCATAAGATATATTGTAGCGTGTAAAGCGCCCTTTACATCTACCCTATGTTGTCTATGTTATTTTGGAAATTACGCTTTCATACAGATATTTTTCCTGTTGAAGAATGTATTTACATTTTTAGGGTTCACTCTGTTTATGATACAATATGGATTCTCTCTATTCACTGTTACAGCATGGTATCTAGATTGTAAACGTTTGCTCTCTACGTGATACAGTTGCTCCCACACAAGGGAAGAACCTTCTGTATGTAATATCTTTGCCTACAAAGGTGTCAGCTGTCAGGTGTGCAAAGTCCTCGGAGTTTAGGAAATATTTCAAAAGTGACAACTGGAAATGATAAAATAGTAAATCAAATATCCTCCCTTTAATCATAGCATTTATTGATGGTGGCTCTCGATCCTGGACTGTTGGGAGTACATATGTTACAATTGTATTATGGAATACCGATATGTAGAAAAATAGGTGGTAATGTGTAGTCACATTGGTAGAGATTTGTGATAAAATGGGTTACACATCTTTACTGCTTGTGTCTCTCTCTGAAATGCTTCAGTGTCTTGGGGAAAACATCATTTAAAGAGCTTAGTGAGGGACCACCCCCAGCCAACTTCTTATTAATGCAGCTGATTCACAGGTCTTTTCCTATGTACCGACACCTATCAGTCAACTAGAGATGGTAGGCTCTTCAAACTATGAACTATAAATGTCAAAGCCTTTCAGAGGAAATCATACCTGGTTGCCATTGTGCATCCAGGATCTGATTCTTGCTGCCCATAGTTTTGTCAGCATGAATCAAATGATAGGCTCTATCTAAAAATCACTTCCACAACTCCTTTTCTACTTTCTCCATTTCTCGTCTGAGGTTTAAACAATTGTGGTAAAACTTTCCAGCATCAGACTTGTATACCCGCCTATGTAGTCACCTCTTCCAATAAATTGAAAGCTAAGATGCTGTGCCGCCCCAGCAGCGGATCGAACCGCTCGGATACGGGGGTAGTGTCTGTTCGTGGCTCGAGGGTCTCCGAACCCGGGGGCTTAGGGGCCACACTCTAAAGTAAAAGGGGGAATATTTACAGGAAAATTATAGTTCATGACGCCACCCGTGGTGTGTGGTAACTGGGAGTACCACCGCTGCCGTTGGGAGTACCCGGGGTGATGGAGTGGGGCATCAAGGTGTCGATGCCCTCCACAGGTAGGGGTAGGCCCCGGGACTCTGGATGATGCTACTGGGTGCCGTGAAGGGGGAATCACTCAGGTACTCACTCAGCCAATAAGCAGACGCTGACAACTGGGTGAACCAAGTCTCTGGGTGCCGCTGCCTCTCAAGGGTAGCTCGTCCGGGTCCCATCCCCTGCAGTGCTGCCTGGTGATCCGTGACCTGCCTCCTGACACAAAGTTTAAATTCACCGTAATGGCCCAGTAGTCTGAAACTTGCCGGGTCTCGCTCCCCACTGTGGCTAAGTGTGGGTGCCTGCTCTCAGGGCTCACGCTTGGGATTTTAGTGGGCTGCTTATATGGAAGGCCCTATCCCCATCATTGCGCTAATGCCCCGATTCTGGAGCTAGTGGGAACAGTCCATAGAGGCTCTGTTCTCCGCAGGTTAATTGCCAGGTTGCCTGAAGCTTCTCCCCCGACCTAGGGTCCGTGTACCCCGTCGTGCCTTCAGTCCCAGACTGGTGATAGGACCAGGCTGCTGACCATTCTCTTTAACAGGTCCAGGCACCTAGCCTCAATCCCCTGTGACCAGGGATCCGACTCCTCTAGGTCCAGACCACCGTCTGCAAACTAGACAGTTTCTCCTGGGTGCCACTACTCCCAGCCTCCTCCACTGTACTCCTCCACTTCACTTCTCTCTTCCCATCACTCATCACCTCCCCTTCCTGACCCCTAGGTGGGCGACCCCATTCCGCTCAAGCCGCCCACTGGTGTGTCTGGTGGGTGTGGTGCAGAGTGTATCTAGCATTTGATTTGCTGTTGGAGGCAGCACTGTAAGATGGGGACCCAGAACCATGAGGGATTAGAATACTGCACTAAAGAGAAAGAGCGTGCAGTACTTTGTGAGGACCTGATGGTCCAGGGGTGTCTCAATGCTACAATTGTCACTTTCAGCTATCGAAACAGGGCATGTGGTGCCCTCAAGTACTGGTTACTATGCCACATTTATGGACTTTGCTTTGTTCACTGGGGCACAGTCATGGAACAAAAAATGTTCTTCACCAAACTGTTCTCACAAGTTAGAATCATATGATTGTCCAAAAATGTCCAAGTATGCAGAAGCATTAAGGTATCCCTTCACTGGGCTTAGGCCAAGCTTCCTCCTAGCAGTATCTCTATTCCCCCAAACCTTACAGGTTGCGCAATGCAGTCAGGCAAGTAACATTATCTTGCCATTCCCCAACCCAGTCTCATCTATCAGACTGCCAGATAGAGAAGTGTGATTCGTCACTCCACAGAACACATTTCCAGAGTACAATAGTGGTGTGCTTTACACCACTACATATGACACTTGGCACTGTGCTTAGTGATGTAAAACTGGCATGCAACTGATCGGCCATGAAAACCCATGCCATGTAGCTCCTGTTACACAGTGTTGTGTATATGTTAATGCTAGAAGAAGTTTGGATTCTGCAATTATTGAGTCAGTAGACCATTGGTGACTTTCATGTACTACTGTGTTTCCCCGAAAATAAGACCTACTTTAAAAATGAGGTCTAGCAGGAGTTTTCATCAAGGTTTAAATATAAGACCTCCCCCGAAAATAACACCTAGTCATGGTTCAATAATGAAGTGTCCATGCAAGTAAAAAAGTTAAAGAATACTGCAGGACACTTCATTATAAAAAGCAGACACCACTAAGAATAAAGAAGAGAGAAGACCCCGCAATCATACTCACCAGATACCAATCGGGAGCAGTGGAACACATCGAGGACCTGCGGCGGAATGCACACCCACACACATCAGATCACACACACACAAGAGATCACACACTCACCACATCCAGCAATATCGATTGCTTCTGGGTGGCATAAGGACCTGTGACTCTGTGCAGTGGAGCGCCAGGACCTGCAAGTGCAACGCATGGAGGACCCAGCGGTGGAACACGTCATAGAGACAAGAAAGCAGAGAGTCCCCTGCTGGCTGAAAGCAAGTGGTATCACCGGAGGTGGCGAGTGTGTGCATGCGAAATTGCATGTGCGATCCCATGAGTGTGTGTGTGTGTGTGTGTGTGTGTGTGCGATCTGATGTGCAAGTGTCGGCCAGAAGGAGGGGAGGATGACATGGAGCACACTTGCTAGGAGCGCCCACTGGAGATCACAGGAGGACCTGGGAGCCACGCAGACGTTTGGGGTCTGGTAAGTATGACAATCCTGGGAAGGGGGATCTGCATTTTTTGGGGGGGTAAACTTTCCCCAACCATGTTTCACTGAGAATAAAGCCTACCCCGAAAATAAGACCTAGTACCTTTTTTCAGGGCAAAAAAAAAATAATATAAGACTGTCTTATTTTCGGGGAAACACGGTATGTGCCTCAGCGCTTAGTGACCCTACTGTGTAGCTTTATGTCTCCACTTCGTGGCTGAGTTCCTGTGGTTCCACTTTTCAATAATAATACTCAGCTTATTATGTAATATTTAAGAGTAAAGAAATATCATGATCTGACATCCTATTATAGTACCATACTGAAATTCAATGAGCTATTTACACTCAATGTAATGTATCTTAATTTTTATGTTCATATAGCATATATCAACATTGGACCTGATTCATCCAAACTTTTATACCAAAAATCTGGCATAAAAAACATTGTGAAGTCACAAAGTTTTGTTGCAGTCTGAGCTTCTGAGCTAAAACTTTACAACTTTTTGCTTTCTCATTTTTACCAAGCTCTGACAAAGTGGGGGTAGCTGGGCGTGCGCCTCTTAATGTATCAGGAACATCTGACTATATTGCATTTTACATTATATAGACAAGGCAGTGATAATAAACCACGCAAAAGAGGTCTTTTAAAGTGAAACATGCAATCTTTTTAATGTTCAGCCCCTCTACTCTGAATTAGAGATTTTACCGCTCTAAACAGAAATAAAAGCTGTTTATGTATGGCACGAGAAATATCTAGATCGTGCTTGTTTAGTAAAGCCTCAATTAATTAAAATATAATGAGCATGTCTGCATTAATTAATTTACTGATCCCATAAGTGAGTGCTTACATTTTTTAAGTGAAACAGAGAATGATCACGATGATCAAATAAGTAATGACCTTGAATATAACTGAAGATGATTAGAGACTTACAGACAGAAAGATATATTCCTGGTAAAATAGTTTATATTATGAAAAAGTCAATAATCAGGGCATGCATGAACAGCTACTTAGCAAAACAGATAGAGCCAGTCATCAATAGACATAATTATTAGATTTTTTTATGTTGGAGCATACAACAGCTGCAGGCTTATGCAGTGACTATTTTGCTATTTTGATTGGACAGCAAATAGTGCTTTATGAACTGTAAGAATATGTTTACATGTCCATTTTCTCCACATCCGTGAAAAACTGTTCAATTACTCAAATCAGACTTTGATCAGAGTTTGATCAGATTTTATCAGAGTGCCATCAGATTTTCTCGAACTTTAAAAAAAAAAAGTTCTCGACCTTATCCATTTGTTCAGTATGTGAAAATTGCACCCATTCTGCAAGGCTGAGTCCCCATGACTCCGGGCCACACTGCCCCACAGACACAAAATCACTGCAACAATGTCCGCCACACAACACAAACACCCTGTGGAGGGAGCAGATTAGCTCACCTTACACCAGCTCCCAGTATGTGAACTGGGAGCAAAGAAAACGCAGAGCCCTCTTGCAGTCTCCTGCTAATTAAAATTACCTGTGCCAAATGGGAGCAGTTCCGGTCCAAGTAAAAACAAAAAAATGAGGGGATACATTATGCATAGCAACAGTGTGGTAGAAAAAAGAAATGTCCACACATCCGAAATACATAAGTTAATCTAATGCTGCGAGGCAAAAAATTAAATACCTGAACAGGAGGTTCTTGGTTTAACATTCTGATCAGACTGTATGAAGCCCACTGCCACGTTACGGTGAACCTCTGAGTGGGTCTGACGCCTTAATGGTGCGGAACTGTGTGCCAACCATCGCCACACTGACAATGCACCAGCAGGGCAGGTCCTGATCCCAGTGCTGTATATCACCTTAGAGCTGTCTGTCTCCCTCACCCCAGTGCTGTATACCCCCAGAACTGTTTGTCCCCTGACCCTATTGCTGTATACACCCCCAGAGGGGTCTGTCTCCCCACTCCAGTGCACTATACCCCCCAGAGCTGTATGTTCCCCCAGAGCTGTATGTTCCCCCACCCCAGTGCAGTAGACCACCCCAGAGCTGTATACCCCTCAGAGCTGTATACCCCTCAGAGCTGTATGTTCCCCCGCCCCAGTGCTGTATACCCCCAAAATTGTCTGTCCCCCCACCCCAGTGCTATATACCCCCAGAATTGTCTGTCCCCCCACCCCAGTGCTGTATACCCCCAGAATTGTCGGTACCCTGGCCCATATGCTGTATACCCACTAGAACTGTCTGTTCCCCCACCCCAGTGCTGTATACCTCCAGAACTGTCTGTCCCCTTACCCCAGTGCTGTATACACCCAGTATTGTCTGTCCCCCTACCCCAGTGCTGTATACCCCCAATGCTGTCTGTCCCCCCCAGTGCTGTTTACCCCAGTACTGTCTGTCCCCCCACCTCAGTGCTGTATACATCCAGTACTGTCTTTCCCCCCACGCCAGTGCTGTATACTCCCCAGAACTGTCTGTCCCCCAAACCCAGTGCTGTATACCCCCAGTACCGTCTGTCCCCCCCACCCCAGTGCTGTATGCCCCAAGTACTGTCTGCCCCCCCACCCCAGTGCTGTATACCCCCAGAACTGTCTGCTCCCCCACCCCAGTGCTGTATACCCCCAGAACTGTATGTCCCCTTACCCCAGTGCTGTATACCCCCAGAACTGTCTGTTCCCTGACCCCAGTGCTGTATACCCCCAGAACTGTCTGTCCACTGACCCCAGTGCTGTATACCACCCTAGAGCTGTCTGTCTCCCTCACTCAGAGCTGTCTGTCCCCTGACGCACATGCTGTATACCCACAAGAACGGTCTGTCCCCTGACCTCATTGTTATATACCCCCAGAACTGTCTGTCCCCTGACCCTTGTGCTGTATACCCCCCAGAAGGGTGTGTCTCCCCACTTCAGTGCACTATACCCCCCAGAGCTGTATGTTCCCCCGCCCCAGTGCAGTAGACCATCCTAGTGCTGTATACCCCCAGAATTGTCTGTCCCCCATCCCAGTGCTGTATACCCCCAGAACTGTTGGTACCCTGACCCCCATGCTGTATACCCACTAGAACTGTCTGTCCCCTGACCCCAGTGTTGTATACCCCCAGAACTATCTGTCCCCTGACTCCAGTGCTGTATACCCCAGAGGTGTCTGTCTACCCACTCTAGTGTGCTATACCCCCAGAGCTGTATGTGTCCCAACCCCAGTGCAGTAGACCACACCAGTGCTGTATACCCCCAGAGCTGTATGTCCCCCCACTCCAGTGCTGTATACCACTTTAGAGCTGTATGCCCCCCTCTGGAGCTGTATGCCCCCCTCTGGAGTTGTATGTGCCCCCATTGCTGTATGTCTTCAGCCTCTTCTGTGATGTGCATATAGCAGTGTCAGTGTGCACTGTGTGCGTCCATGTGCACAGCACAGCCACATGCCCAGGAGGAGCTGGATGGGAGGCAAGAAGTGGAGGTGAGTGAGGCTGCTGCCGGCTTCCTCATATTAAAAATGTCTCTAATGCATCTGTGTGTGTATGTATGATGTCTATCTATGTATGTCAGTGTATATGACTGTGTATAGATTTGTCTATTTAGATGTATTCTTTTGAATTTGTCTTTAAATAGGTATATGTGCGTTTCTATGTATGTATGGGCCCACTGAGACTCTTTCACCTGGGGCCCACAAAAATCTGGAGCCGGCCCTGGATGTACTGGAAGTTGTAGGTTCATGCAATACAAATGTACACTATAATTGATGTACCATGTACTGCATGTGGCTCTGATTATGTATTTCTTTACCAATGAGGGTTTTGATGCAGTGTTTCTGAACTGATGGGGTTATATGAATGAATTTCTGTACTGCTGGTGGTTGTGATGCTGTGTTTCTGTACTGTTGGGTGTTACAATTATGTATTTCTGTACCTCTGCTTGTTCTGGTGCTGTTATTAGTTCTGATCCTGTACACAAGTAACAATTCATAAAAGATTGTACAACCCCTTTACTCAAGCGGGCTTTACACGCTACAATATATCTAACGATGTGTCGGCGGGGTCACGTCGTAAGTGACGCACATCCGGCATCGTTAGTGATATTGTAGTGTGTGAAACCTACGTGCGATTGTGATTGAACGAAAAACCGTTGATCGCATACACGTCGTTCAATTACTAAAAATTGAACGTCCGGTTGTTCAATGTTCCCGAGGCAGCACACATCGCTCCGTGTGACACCCTGGGAACGATGAACACATCTTACCTGCGTCCCGCAGACTATGCGGAAGGAAGAAGGTGGGCGGGATGTTTATGTTTATGTTTTACACTCATCTCCGCCCCTCCGCTTCTATTGGGCGGCCGCTGTGTGACATCGCTGTGACGCCGAACGTCCCTCCCCCTTCAGAAAGTGGATGTTCGCCGCCCACAGCGAGGTCGTATGGAAGGTAAGTACGTGTGACGGGTTTTAATCGTTTGTGCGACACGGGCAACAAATTGACCGTGCCGCACATACGATGGGGGCGTGTGCGATCGCATACGAGATCGCATGTGTAATTGTAAGGTGTAAAGCAGGCTTTAGAATTGGATACACTGCTTAATTGTATAAGTAAAAGGCTTGTCCAAGTTTGAGATGAAATTCTGCAGTGACTCTAGGTGACTGCAGGCTTCTGAATTCTCACAATGCATGCTCTGCACACTTTTAGGATTCTCCGGTGCCAGTGGCAATAGTGAACGGTTATATGAGCGCAAGTATGAGATTTTTATATTTCTGGCCACATTCTGATTTGACGTGTCCAGTATCACTCAATTCATTTTGAGCGAAGTCATGCATGTCTAGTCGACACGTGACCACATATATGTAAATCACAAACTTGCAGTTTTGTGACCTTCCACTCTCACCGTCAGCACCAGAGAATCCTGACAGCAGGCAGTGTGCGCACTGTGAGAATTCAGAAGTCTGCAGTCAGGCTTGAAACACACATCCGTGAAACACGTGCGTGTTTGGTCCGTTTCCGTGTATACTGGAGACACGGCCAAACGTGCACCAATGTTACTATATCTCTGCGGTTACAATTGCGTTTTTGGTTATGTCCGTGAGTCCGTCTCCGTGATGCGTTTTGTGGGCCGTGTCTCACGCCAGCATGTCCGTTTTATTCACGCAACACGCAGCACGGACCCAATGAAAGTCAATGGGTCTGTGCGCACGTCCGAGTGACACGGACGCATCTCTGTTTGTTCCCTGTATGTTTTGTGCTTTTTTCATGTGATGTCAGTCTTTGTTCTTTTTATGTTTCGTTCTCTCCCTCAGTCCGTCGGTCTCTCTCTATGTCTGTCTGTCCCTCTAGCTGTCTGGCGGTCAGTTCCCCCCCTCTCTCATACTTACCATTCCCCGATCTCCGGCGCGGCGCTGCACGGTTGTTTTAAAAACTCCGGCGGCTTTTCCTCTTTTGAAAAAGCCGGCCGCCCATTAATCAATCTCGTATTCCCTGCTTTACCCGCCCACCGGCAGCTGTGATTGGTTGCAGTGAGACACGCCCACCACGCTGAGTGACAGCTGTCACACTGCACCCAATCACAGCAGCCGGTGGGCGTGTCTATACTGTGCATTGAAAAAAATAAATAAATAATTAAAAAAAACGGCGTGCGGTCCCCCCCCATTTTAATACCAGCCAGATAAAGCCATACGGCTGAAGGCTGGTATTCTCAGGATGGGGAGCTCCACGTTATGGGGAGCCCCCCACCCTAACAATATCAGTCAGCAGACGCCCAGAATTGCCGCATACATTATATGCGACAGTTCTGGGGCTGTAACCGGCTCTTCCCGATTTGCCCTGGTGCGTTGGCAAATCGGGGTAATAAGGAGTTATTGGCAGCCCATAGCTGCCAATAAGTCCTAGATTAATCATGTCAGGCATCTATGAGACACCCTCCATGATTAATCAGTAAATTACAGTAAAAAAACACACACACCCGAAAAAATCCTTTATTAGAAATAAAAAACACAAACAAATTCCCTCATTACCAATTTATTAACCCCGACAAACCCTCCATGTCCGGCGTACTCCACGGTCCTCCAGCGTCGCGTCCAGCTCTGCTGCATGGAGGTGACAGGAGCAGCAGAAGACACCGCCGCTCCGGTCACCTCCGCTGGAGGTCCGTGGAGTACGCCGGACATGGAGGGTTTGTCGGGGTTAATAAATTGGTAATGAGGGAATTTGTTTGTGTTTTTTATTTCTAATAAAGGATTTTTTTCGGGTGTGTGTGTTTTTTTACTGTAATTTACAGATTAATCATGGAGGGTGTCTCATAGACGCCTGACATGATTAATCTAGGACTTATTGGCAGCTATGGGCTGCCAATAACTCCTTACTACCCCGATTTGCCAACGCACAAGGGTAAATCGGGAAGAGCCGGGTACAGCCCCAGAACTGTCGCATATAATGTATGCGGCAATTCTGGGCGGCTGCTGACTGATATTGTTAGGGTGGGGGGCTCCCCATAACGTGGAGCTCCCCATCCTGAGAATACCAGCCTTCAGCCGTATGGCTTTATCTGGCTGGTATTAAAATGGGGGGGGACCGCACGCCATTTTTTTTAATTATTTATTTATTTTTTTCAATGCACAGTATAGACACGCCCACCGGCTGCTGTGATTGGGTGCAGTGAGACAGCTGTCACTCAGCGTGGTGGGCGTGTCTCACTGCAACCAATCACAGCCGCCGGTGGGCGGGTAAAGCAGGGAATACGAGATTGATTAATTAGCGGCCGGCTTTTTCAAATTAGAAAAAGCCGCCGAAGCAGTGTGAACGCCGTGCAGCGCCGGTGATCGGGGAACGGTGAGTATGAGAGAGGGGGGGACACTTCAGTCACTCGGGGGATTAGCGGTCACCAGTGAATCCTTCACAGGTGACCGCTAATCAGTACACGGCACACAGACAGAGCCGCAGCATGACTATGAAGTCGGGTGAAGTTCACCCGAGTTCATTCTCATCCCGCTACTCTGTCTTCCGACATGTAGTAACGACATTTTGCATCACACACGTACATTTCACACGGACAACACATACACATGTCAGTTATTTCACTCACGCACACATGGACATTCCACACG
Organism: Anomaloglossus baeobatrachus; assembly: GCF_048569485.1. NCBI lineage: Eukaryota > Metazoa > Chordata > Amphibia > Anura > Aromobatidae > Anomaloglossus > Anomaloglossus baeobatrachus. The sequence goes on from NC_134356.1 coordinate 568,860,327, forward strand.
CACATACGGCTAGCATACGGGATACACACGCAGGCCACACATACCATAAAAACGGACCTAAAAAACGGAAAACGGACCCGAAAAACGGCCCGTTTTACACGGACGTGGTTTTCACGGATGTGTGGCGGAGCCCTTATATAGTGAGTGCAGATTTTCATTTCAAACCTGGACAGCCCCTTAAATTATAAAATTAAGCACTGTAGCCTAATCATAACAGCATGTAATATACTCCCTGTCAGGATTCAGCTCTGCGTTTGGTTCCAGCAGTCATCATATGGCTACTCCACTCATATGTGATTTTCATACTTGCATGTGACAACTGGCTTTTATCCCTATGTTTCTATTTGAACATTGAGAGAATTAAATAATGAAGAGCAGCTCGTCATCACGTGACTGTGAGTGTGCAAATCACATATGAATGACTGGTCACATGGGGGGGCGCCAAACTGAAGTCTTTTGCCCCGGGTGCCAGAAAGCCTAGATACACCTCTGTCTAATGCGTATAACAGCGCCATTGTCCCCTGGTGCCTGCTGTTGGCGGAAACAAGGTTCACTGTGTTGGATGTTAAGATACTTTATTCTATGTGGAGATAGGCAGACATAACTGGCAACTACTTATGGTCCTCTACTTATGCAAATAAACTCTCACATTAGTGGTATAGATGAGATAATGGAACCTTAAATTCTCATAATAAATATTAACGAAATTTGTATAAATTAAGACATTTATATTGTTGGAGCACCTTTTAAATTTTTTTCAATTTTTGTGTCTCTCTGCTGGGAGTGTCTGAAAAGGGCTAAAGGAAACTAGGTAGTTGATACACATATATAGTTGAGGTTCTGTGAAGATCTGAAGTTGGGGGTTGTATTATTCACCTAGGCAGGTTCATGATACAACAATTCTAATGTTTCAAGAGTGCTTATACTCCTCCAGATGACGATTATCAACAATAGTCCTTAAGATAGTTCGTCAAATTCAGACCATGGATATCAACAATAGTCCTTAGGATAGTTCCTCAAATCCAGATGACGGATATCACGACCATAGCACATGTATCCGGCTCCAATCTCTATAGTCCATTCATGGGCACCAGGAGCTAGCTGCAGCAACAGATGTTCCCTCTCCATGTCACAGCACCAAATCACTGACTAAACATGTGGCTTATTGTTCTCCCTGTCCTGGAATCAGCCTATTTAGACATTTTGAAGGCTGCAGCCTGTAGCTGTATGCTTTATCTGTGCTGGGTATCAAAATAAGGGGGACCCTGCACTGTTTTTTTCAATTATTTATTTATTTATTTTTACACCCCCCACTTAGAGAAGCCAGACAGCTAGTGTGAGGGCAACCAATCACAGACCCCGGCACAGAGAGTGGGCTGGGGAAGCAGGACTGCAGTAAATCACAAACACTGTTAGGCCATGTGCGCACATTGCGTTCAGTAACTTGCACAAATGAACGCATCCTCTGGCAGAATTTGTCATGACTCCGGAATGTCTGACTGAAGGCCTTTGACCTTCCCCCAACGACCCCCTACCCCCTAGGGTTCTTATCTAAAATAAACACAAACACTGTGTGACGTTGGAATATAAAGGCCACAGCAGCCCCATTTATTCATAACATAAACATCAGCCATGTAACAATACAACTCTTCATTGAAGAACCCGAAAAGGAAGGGGGGGTACCTGAAGGTTAACCAAAATGTTCTTTGCAACATCAGCCCGTCTCCTGACCCTCAGCCGCAACACACCGACTCGAGAGCCCAAGCCAGATGTTGCCCCCACTATGTCCCGCTGAGACTCAACCCAGCAAGGACCCGTTTACCAAACAATTGCACCGCTAGAGGTAACCCGCTCCGGCACTGGGTTCCGTCCTCTCCTCTGTGCAAACCCCCACCTTCAGACACCCCCCTCCTTTCCGCCGCTGCGACAAATACGATCTTCCTTCTTTTCTTCATCGATGTCGAATCCACAATTAGGGCGGGCGGGCGGGAACGATTCCAGTCACCGTCCAGGTAGGAATGGCCCACCCCCCCCTCTGACCTGCCCTATATACTACCCCCTATAGCCACCACCCCCTGACCAATCACACTGACCCCTGATCCTAACTGCCCCTTAGCACCACCCCCAAATTTCGCGCCCAAACTGACTTTCTCCATTAACCCCTTATTAACCCTATGGCCTGGCATCCCTCCTAGTCATGTAGCCCTCCCTTAAGCCCCTTCGGGTCAGCAGTCCGGGCTCTTCCTTTGTCACATTTGGTTTTGACCACAAAAACACAGGAAATATGCAAGCGTTTTTCAAGCGTTTTTGCCGCGTTTTGACTGCGTTTTACATGCCTTTTCAATTCTTAAATTGAGATGCGTTTTCAATACAAATACACAACTAAATAAAGTTTGAACATTCAAACAGTAGGAAAAAAAATGAAAAGAAAAAAATAAATACTGTATTTTTCGCTTTATAAGACGCACTTTTGTTCCCCCAAATTTTGGGGGAAAGTAGGGGGTGCGTCTTATAAACCGAATATACAGATTATATACTGCAGGGTCCAGGGGAGGTGGGGGCCGCTCTGGAGCGGTGCTGGGAGCTGCTAGGGGGGCTGGTGGAGGCTGGTGAAGCTGCGGGAGGGAGCCTTTGATCTCCTGCTCCCACTCATATAATATGCACAGCCGCTGTCCATCACTGTGGTGCTGAAACCGCACCGCGGCGATGGGCTGGGGGAGCTGCGCATATTATATCTGCCTGTGCTCCCTTTGATCGCACATGCACCCCTGTGTTAGATATGGCCCCCATGCTGCTGCCCATAGTAAAATTAAAAAAAACTCTTTACTTACCCCCTCCAGCGTGTCTCCCCTGTCTCCCTCCTGGTGCTGTGATCATGCACGCAGAGATGTCACTCTGCTGTGCCGATCACATGACCGGGACTGTGAACCAGGAAATAGAGGCAGGAGGCCGGAGCTCAACCCCAAGGAGTGGGACACGAGGGAAGACAGTGCTGGAGAAGGTAAGGAAAGAGTTTATTTTACTAAAAGCAGCAGCATGGGGGCGATATCTAACACAGGGTGATGTGTGCCAGCCACAGGGGGCAGTGTGTGCCAGCCACAGGGGGCTGTGTGTGCCAGCCACAGGGGGCCGTGTGTGCTAGCCACAGGGGGCCATATGTGCTAGCCACAGGGGGCCGTGTGTACCAGTCACAGGGGGCAGTGTATGCTAGCCACAGGGGGCAGTGTGTGCCAGCCACAGGGGGCAGTGTGTGCCAGCCACAGGGGGCAGTGTGTGCCAGCCACAGGGGGCCATCTTTGCCAGCCACAGGGGGCAGTGTGTTCCAGCCACAGGGGGCAGCGTGTGCCAGCCACAGGGGGCAGTGTGTGCCAGACACAGGGGGCCGTGTGTGCCAGACACAGGGGGCCGTGTGTGCCAGCCACAGGGGGCAGTGTGTGCCAGCCACAAAAGGCAGTGTGTGCCAGCCACAGGGGGCAGAGTGCTAGCCATAGGGGCCGTGTGCCAGCCACAGGGGGCCGTGTGCCAGCCATAGAGGACGTGTGCCAGCAATAGGGGACATGTTCTATATAAGGTGGCCATATCCAGATTAAGGGGGCTAATTTTAGGATGGGGTGCTATGTGGGACATATACTCTATATGATTTGTTAGACGGACACTGGCATTATAAGACGGACCCCATTTATTAAAAAAAAATTGTCTATTCCTTCACCAAATTTGGGGGTGCGTCTTATAATCCGGTGCGTCTTATAAAGCGAAAAATACAGTAATAACCTTTAAATCAAACTTTATAATGATAATTTACCGAAAATGATTAATGAGATTTAACAATTATGTTCAAAATAAAGTAAAAGTGTTGTTTGACTCATTTTTTAAAGTCGGAATGGATGTGAGGGCAAATGGAAATCTCTTGACCTCACTATAATGCCAAAAATGCATGCATTAATTTTGCCAAAAAGGCATGTGTTTAACATCAAAAAAGCATGTAAAATGCTAGAAATTTCTTTTAGGCCTCTTTCACACGTACGTGAAAACCCACGCACGTTTTTCACGGACGTGTCAGAGGTTGATTTTGCCCTCCGTGAGCCGTGTGTATAGCCTACGTGTGTTCTCCGTGTGTTATACGTGATAACACATGGAGAACAGGAACTTTCTGCTCACCTGTCCCTGGCGTCGCTGTCCATGGTGCTGATCTTCGGTCTCCGGTCCTGCCGACTCCCCGCTGCTGCTGCTTCCGGCCGCAGTGAAGTGAATATGCAATGAGCATGATGAGGTGGAAGCAAGTGACAGCAGTGGCAGAGACAGGAGGGCTGGAGAAGGTGAGTAAAGTTTTTTCCTTATTTTCTCAAACACGTGTGTTTTCTCCAGCGCGTGTCACATGGAACACCTCCGTGTGGTCCGTTTGCGTTCCGTGTGACACCCGTGATGCCGGAGAAAAACGGACATGTTGACGTGTGGAGCACACAGACACATGTATGCTCCACACGTACACATGGTCCATGGCAGAACACGCACGTGAGCACAGACCCATTGATTTTAATGGGTCTACGTGTGCCCGTGTCTCCGGTACGTGAGGAAACGGACCAAACATGTACTGGAGACAAGGACGTGTGGAAGAGGCCTTAGGATGCGTTTTGATAATTCTCATTGACTTCAATGTTAGCAAAACGCTCTCAAAATGACAAAAACAATTGACATGTTGCTTCTTCAAATGCAGAGATTTTGATAAATTTTTGACACCAAAAACGCTGTGGTTTTTAAAAGTGTTGTGCACACAAGAAAGCCATATTTCCCATAGACTTTGCCTGGAAATCAAAACGCATGCAATTTTGCATTAAAACGCTGCAGCTCAAAACGCTGCGGAAATGCATGAGAAAACGCAACGTGCGCACATGGCCTTACAGAGCGTCGGTGGAAAAGCAGTGCATATTCATGAACTTTAATGATTGCACCAGGAAGCAGTGTGACAACCTTAGTAAAGTCAGTAAGCATAAGGCCGGGGCCACACGGGGATTACTGCGATCCACTCTCATGACACTCGGCTCACGCTGGCAGTACAGCAGAGCCGAGTGTCCTGCGAGTGTCCCTGTGACTGAGGTCCGACTGTGCGAGTGGACAATGCTGCAGGGGGGCGGGCCTGCACTGAGGAGGGGAGGGAGGGATTTCTCTCCCTCTCTCCTCCGTTGCCGGAGTACAGCGAGTGCAGTGCGATTTTTCTCTCGCCCCATTCACTTGAATGGGTGCGAGAGAAAAGGGTCTCACCTTACAATCGCAGCATGCTGCGATTGTTTTCTAGGTCCGATTAGGGCTGAGAAAATAATCGTTCATGTGTGCTGTCACACAGGCTAGAATTGGTCCGAGGGGAATGCAATGTTTTATCGCACTCCACTCGCACCAATTTTCTCGCCGTGTGGCTTAGGCCTAATTCTCCTGCTTTAATCCCCATAATACTCTGACAACATTATTCCCAGAAATAGAGGAAAAATTATTAGGCTAAAAAATGATTTTATTTAAAATATTAAATCAATAAAATATATACATAAAGGAATCCTAAATACAATAAACTGCTCAAAAATGCCAGGGACAGGTGGTAAAGGTAAACCAATAAATTACATAGTGCAAAATTATTTTTTTTTACAAATAAATTGAAAATAACATAAATTATAAATAATAATAATAATAATAGTAGTAATAGCCAGTAGTCTGGCTCAATATAAGCCTAAAACAATAATATATTTATAATAATCTTCCTAAGTACCGTATTTTTCGGACCATAAGACGCACTTTTTTTCCCCCAAATGTTGGGGGAAAGTTGGGGGTGCGTCTTATGGTCTGACTGTGGCTGCGGGGAATGAGGTGCTGCGGTGGAGCGGGTCATCGGGGGCATAAGCAGGCTGTAGCAGCCTGCTGTGACCACGTGGGTCCGCTCATTACATATGCACGCCCATCCTCCCGCCCATTTCTCAGCGCAGAAGCCGGCGCTGACAGGTGGGCGGGAGGACGAGCGGGGACACGCGCATAGTAAAGAGTCGGTCCACATGATCACCCCTGGCAATTACAGCCTGGAGTGATCATGTGCGGCTTTATTCACTGCCCCCCGCGCGTCATGGTAGCACAAGGCATATTCCAAAAAAAGAAAACCCACGTACTTAACTAATTACTAAATTAATGAAATAAATAGACACAGGCAGTTTGTGGAAGAAAGGTGGCCGTGATGGTTTATTAAGAGTAACCAATACATACATTAATCAACACAAAAAATTACCAATAACTCATCAACATATTTAAACTGTAAAATGCATGATGTTACACCATCATGCAACCACTACTTCACCATTACCAAGCAAATCCACCCAGGAAACCTGGGTGATTTTTCCCTCTAATAAAACATCACGACAAAAAACCCATAAATAAGGGGCGGGCGGGCGGGTGTCTCTTCAATCTTCATCAGCTGGACTGCCAGCTGACAGGTCAGTCACCCATATTTATACTTGAATTTCCCGCATAAAATTATTAACAGCCAATCATCTTAAAAGGAAAAAAGGCGCGCGACAGCTGGTTCAAACCAGCTCACTCAGCTGTCCGCGTTACGTCACCTTACCTCACTGACAATAAACGAATTAACCATTTACACACCCTCAGTATTAGAAATTACAATCATGAAAATGCCTGTGCGACCATAGCAACCCTCGCTAAAGGCTATAGGGTTTTTCCATGGTAGCACAAGGCATATTCCAAAAAAAGAAAACCCACGTACTTAACTAATTACTAAATTAATGAAATAAATAGACACAGGCAGTTTGTGGAAGAAAGGTGGCCGTGATGGTTTATTAAGAGTAACCAATACATACATTAATCAACACAAAAAATTACCAATAACTCATCAACATATTTAAACTGTAAAATGCATGATGTTACACCATCATGCAACCACTACTTCACCATTACCAAGCAAATCCACCCAGGAAACCTGGGTGATTTTTCCCACAAGGACACGACTAACAAGTCGTGGCCCCCCCCAAACCACACAGCCACCTCTCCACCACAGACTGTAATCCTACATTAAAAATATCTAAACCTATATCAGACAAATGAACCCAGTCCTGTCTGAATAACCCCGGTGAAAAATCCTCCAAATCAATGTGTCGATAAGAAAAACCACCGACGGCTTTAAACATTTTTTCCATCTCCCTATTAATCCTCTTTTTGATCTTGTTCCTGAAAGAACCCCCATCAATGTTCCAAACTAACCGGGCTATCATTTCAGAATATACCAAAGTAGATTTAGGGAACATGCTTTTAATAGTAAACACATCTCTACGCATCCTAAAAAGCATTTCAAGCGTATTAATTTTCCCAATATCATTCCCACCCACATGTATAATGATTAAATCCGGGAAAGGTGCTCTGGATCTCAAATCATTCAGCACCTCACCCAGATCTAACCACCTAAGGCCCCTGTACCCAAACCAAAAAATTTGAATAGAATCCCGTTGAAATGACAGATTCTCAGTGTAGTTCCTTTGCCTAGCTCTCTTCTGAGCCCAAAAAATATAGGAGTGTCCTACAATCCATACCGTCAAAGGTCCTAAAATTAAAATGGTTAAAACAATAAATTAGGCCGAATATATGTCTTGAACCTCCTTGATTTCCAACGGCCAATGCACTTTATTGTGTCATCGCCTAACCCGAGCAGTGCCGCTTCAGTGGCAGCTCCGATCCTGAATGAGTGAGAAGAGATTTTTGGGGTACTTATGTTTAATTCCAGAAGGCATTTTCTCAACACGCTATTAAACTGGAATATGGTAACTGGTTCCCCATTAGCATGTATTAAAAAGGAACCAGGTACCATAGGTCGGCAATGAAGCCAACTATTTACATTACTCACCGGACATACCTCTGAACCCAGAACTTTATTTAATGAAATGACCCGACCCTTGCCCAGTTGATCCGTTTTTGATTTCCGGATAGTGATTGATAATTGACCATTTAACACGGCTACATCACTGACAGCTAAACCCGACAACTGTTTCTTGCTAATAGCTACCAACTCACTGATCCTTAATGCACCAAAAAACATGAGCACAAAACCTGTTTGAAATAAACATGTTTCCAAAGGATCATAACATACCAGTGGTAATGTTCTCCATAACTTCTCCAGTAAATGAAAAGAAATTGGACAACGCTTGTCTTGGCAGCAACCTGATCTTTTTAATCCTTTTAACACTTGTTTCACTGCAAAGAAACTGTTCAATGGGGGGCTGCCATGCAACTTCAGAAAAATGAAACCCCAGCAATAATCCTTGCCAGTGAAGCATAACTAATATTCTTATCCAATAAACCCTCTATGAACAATAAAGCAACCTCCCTATTAATTACAGAAAACCTCGAGTTCCTAGCTTCACAAAAATCACACCATCTCTTCCATGCGACTGAATAGCCAGCCCATGTTCTATCAGCCACTGAATTTTTGATCGCCCCACCAATCAAACCCCTAGAATATCCCAAAGGTGAGTAGGGCAAGGTGCTCCGTCTTGGTCGGCATCTGGGAGAAGATGCCGAAACTGCAACCACTGCTGGCGAGAAAGACAATCAGCCACAGTGTTCTTACTCTTATGCATATCAAGTGCTGCTTTTAACCATATATTAAACTTCAAGCACATTAATACTAAATGTCTCAAAATTTTCGCTGACCACACACATTTTGAGGACAATGTGTTGATAGAAAAAACCAACCCCTGATTGTCAGAAAGAAAAATTATCCTTTTATTCGCCAAAATCGGACCCCAGAGTACAACTGATACCAGAATTGAAAACAACTCTAACACTATCTTGCTTTTTGTTATCCTACTAATTACCCATGACTCCGGCCAGACACCAGCAGACCAATGGTTAGCAAGCACTAATCCAAATCCTTGAAAACAATCCACTCCTATAAAGAAGGATAGGGACTCTGATGACCGAAAATCCTCTTGCCAACAAGTAATACCATTAAAATCCTGGAGAAATTCAAACCAAATAGCCAAGTCTTCCTTCATGCCTACAGTAAGCCTAATATGGGACCGCGGAGACTTAACCCCTTTCGTTGCATCATAAAGGCTTCTGGAAAACACCCGGCCCATTGGAATGATCCTGAGTGCGAAATTCAATGATCCCAGCAAGGATTGCAAATCCTTCAAAACTGTCTTTTCCTTTAATAACATAACACCAATCAAGTATTTTAATTTAAGAACCTTCTCTTCCGGTAACATACATTCCATTCTAGTAGAGTCAATCACAATCCCCAAGAATTCTAACCTACAACACGGGTAAACCGTCTTCTCGGATGCTAAAGGGACACCGAACAAATGAGCCAACTCCATAAATTTCAATAATAAATCCATACAAACTGAAGACTGACTAAAACCAACAAACAAAAAATCATCTAAATAATGAATAACACCACCTACCTGTAACTCAAATTCTAACACCCATTGTAAAAAGGAAGAAAAAGCTTCAAAATATAAACAGGACAACGAAAAACCCATTGGTAAACACATGTCGAAATAAAACTTCCCGTCAAAACAAAAACCTAACGAATTAAAACCTGTTGGATTCACCGGCAACAGCCGAAACGCCGCCTTAATATCAGCTTTCGATAACAAGGCATTCCTACCAAACCGTCTTACCAAATTAACCGCCATATCAAAGGACGCGTATTTCACAGACGTACTGGCAAAGACAATCTCATCATTTAATGACCCACCTACTGGGTGCGACAAATGATGGATAAGTCTGTAACTGCCGACCTCTTTTTTGGGTACCAAACCCAATGGGGACACCCTGAAATTATCAAAAGGAGGAGAACTAAATGGCCCAGCAACTCTGCCGGCCTCAACTTCTTTCTCAATCTTCTCCCTAACCACTTCAGGAAACTCTTTAACTGAAGCCAAATTCTCAAACATACTACAACCTATCCCTTTAAATTCTGGCACAAAAAACCCCTCCGTAAAACCATTTAAGACCAACTCACGCTTCGCCTTGTCTGGGAAAAGGCCGAGCCATGGACGCATTTTTTCCACCTTCACTGGCGTCAATGCTTTTACTAAGCTGCTCTTTGAGTGAAGATCCCTGAGCACTAGATTGGGCAGTCTTTTTAAAGCATTTAGCCATGGGGTGTGTTCCCCCACAAAATGAGCACTCATGTCGAAAACGACAATTGTTTAACCATTTACATGACGTCTCATTATATGCGAAACACACCCCTTTCTTCAAACCTTGAGTGTTATGTCTAACCCCAGTATTTCTCTGTGGAAGCATCAAATTCAACCAGAGCCCCACATCCTTCACCCCCCATTTAATGTGAGAGTGTACTGACATTTTTTGCCTAAACGATTCGTCGTAGATCAACCATGCCGTGCCCCCAAAATTTCGGTAGGCCTCAAGTATGATGTCTACCTGCTGAAAGAGACCACTACATAAGTCGGATCTCCTTTCCCCAAGAACAGCAGCATAGATAGAAAAGGATTGAATCCAATTATTAAAAGACCTAAAAGGCTTTTTCTTATCTTCATTATCCTGCTTGTCATCCTTCCTATCCAATCTATGCTGCTGTTCCCTATTAACTGGTAACAATGTAAATACATCAATAAACTCCCCATTCCAAATTCTTTCCTTAACAGAAGCACTCAAATGAAAACCAAGTGGCGATAAATCGCATGTAATAGCCTCTTTAAGGAAAGAATCAGGAATCCCTTGAACTCTATTGCTGCCCACTGAATTTGTTAAAGGTAATTGACTATTACCTTTAAAAATGTCCCTTAATGTACTAAACACTACGTCCCTAATGTTATTTGGGAAAATGTCATGCGCAGGGAAAGGGGTAGAAGGCTTCTCACCCCTCCTGACGTCCGGATGCTGGAGACTTCCATCCGACCCCTCATCGCTGGATCCAGACCCGACAGCGAACGGCTCCTCTTCGGGGCAACTCCGGACAGTCAGCTCCTCTTCTTGCCCTGCCGCTGGAGTAGGCATTCCGCCCACCCAGGCCCCGAGCGCCGCCGCTGCCCTAGAATCGCTCTTTTGCTTGGGCAGCGGCTGAACACTCCGGCCTCTGCTGCGCCCCCGGTCCATGGGCGCCGCCATCTTCTTCCTGTCATTCGGATCAGCTGACCCGGCACCACTTCCTGTAGCGGCGCCTGTCCCGGAGCGATGACGCTGCTGATCTCGCGATGCCGCCCCGTGAGACTTGGGACCCGACGTCTTCCTCCGCTCCGCTGCGCTCTTCCGCGATGCCGCCGCTGGAGGTGAGTATGCCTCCTTTCTTCTCCTCTTCCTCCGTAGACTCTTGTCAGCCGACTCTTCCGCCGCCACTTCTATATTCACGACCGGCGGCGCCTCCGCCGGCCGCACCGCTTCAGCCGACTCTGACGATGCCGATGGAGCTGCGACTTCAAGGCATGCTTTCAGCCACTCCTCGCCGCCTCGTTCTCCGGCTCTTCTTATCAGCTGCTGCAGGAGATCTTCCATGTCTTGTCTCTTCAATCTTCATCAGCTGGACTGCCAGCTGACAGGTCAGTCACCCATATTTATACTTGAATTTCCCGCATAAAATTATTAACAGCCAATCATCTTAAAAGGAAAAAAGGCGCGCGACAGCTGGTTCAAACCAGCTCACTCAGCTGTCCGCGTTACGTCACCTTACCTCACTGACAATAAACGAATTAACCATTTACACACCCTCAGTATTAGAAATTACAATCATGAAAATGCCTGTGCGACCATAGCAACCCTCGCTAAAGGCTATAGGGTTTTTCCATTATCAGCGCGGGGTGCAGTGAATCAGTACACTCACCCGTCCCCGTGTGTGGAGCCGTCCCCCTGCAGCACGCGATGTCTTCCTGTCTGTGTCGGTCAGCTGATCGGCACAGACAGGAAGACATCGCGTGCTGCAGGTGAACGGCTCCACACACACACACACACACACACACACACACACAGGTCAGTGGTGCAGAGAGGAAGATGATCGGTGCTGCAGGGAGTGAGGAAAAGGTGAGTATAAACGTTTGTTTTATTTTCTCTGTGCTATAGGATACAGGCCATATACCAGGATGGTATATGAGCACGATGGGGGCATATAGCAGGATGGGAGTATATGAGCAGGAGGGATGGGGGGTATATGAACAGGATGGAAGTATATGAACAGGATGGGGGTATATGAACAGGATGGGGTATATGAACAGGATGGGAGTATATGAGCAGGATGGATGGGGGTATATGAACAGGATGGGGGTATATGAACAGGATGGGAGTATATGAACAGGATGGGGGTATATGAACAGGATGGGAGTATATGAGCAGGACGGATGGGGGGTATATGAACAGGATGGGGGGTATATGAACAGGATGGGGAATATATATGAACAGGATGGGGGTATATGAACAGGATGGGAGTATATGAGCAGGATGGATGGGAGTATATGAACAGGATGGGGGTATATGAACAGGATGGGAGTATATAAGCAGGATGGATGGGGGGTATATGAACAGGATGGGAGTATATGAGCAGGATGGGAGTATATGAGCAGGATGGGGGTATATGAACAGGATGGGAGTATATGAATAGGATGGGGGAATATGAGCAGGATGCTGGTATATAAGCAGGATGGGGGTATATGAGCAGGATGGGGGTTTATAGCAGGATCATATACAAGGCAGGAGGATCATTACCAGGATGGGGTACCTTAGTAGAGAATTTGGGGACATTACCCCCATAACAGTGTCAGCAGCAAATCCTTGCCCCATAACAGTGTCATGACCACATTTTTTTGCTTAAAGTTTTATTTTCCTCCTCTAAAACCAGGGTGCGTCTTATAGTCCGGTGCGTCTTATAGTCCGAAAACTACGGTAAGTGTATTATTATTAAATAGGCAAAGGACCCTGTGAAAAGTAAATAGCAAGTGCTAAAAAGATAGGGTCAAAGTGCATAGTGCTTATATTGTGCCAGACTACCTACTATTACAATTATTATTATTATTATTATTATTATTATTTATAATTTATGTTATTTTCAATTCATTTGGGGGAAAAAAAATCTTTGTGCTATGTAATTTATTGATGTACCTTTACCACCTGTCCCTGGCATTTTTGGGCAGTTTATTGTATTTAAGATTCCTTTATGTGTATATTTTATTGATTTAATATTTTCAATAAAATAATTTTTTAGCCTAATACTTTTTCCTCTGTTTGTGATACTCTGAATTTTTGAGTTTATAGGTTTTGTTGTTTCCATATTTATTCAAGGTTTTTGTGTTTATTATTCCCAGAAACCAAATGTGAGTCAGAAATGCATCCAAGCATCTTCCCCATGCTGTTCCCATTCAGTTACAGCACTTTTCCATCCATTACAGTATTTTTATAGCCCTCCCAGACCTACTTCCATGGGTCCTCCAGAAAATTATTTGAGTTTCCCATTGACTTGCATTTGGTTCATTATTCGCTATGAATACATGAATAATAGTAATTATTAGGCACAAAGAATGCGAACCCGAATATTTGACTATTTGCCCATCTTTAATTTTCATCAGATAGGTCCATTTATAATTATTACTATCCTTATGTCTATGGATAAATTATGATACTTAGGGTGAGGTGACCGAGAACGGCCTGGCTCTTTCAAGGGTTTGGCTGCTACACAAACAAAAACAAACTATTCCACTGTGGTTTTATAACTCCTTCACAACATATGTCTTAAAGCTGTTTCATATATCGTGTCCCTTCCTTTGATGCACACTCAACTGCCGAGCCTGCAACTTTTTCTGCACATGACCGCTGATTTAGTATGGCCACCATGTGTTTCTAACAGCCGTGGGTGGAGTGGTGCTCCACCCATGGTTGATAAACTGCTAAATGCCACGATCGTGGGACGCCGAGGAGTTGTCATGACAGCCAAGGGTCAGGTGACGACCCTCGTGTCTGTCATTAAAGTACTCCTAGGAAAACCATATCGCTGTTAACCAGTTAAATTCTGTGTTTAATCTCTGATAAGTGGATTTAACTCATGCTGGCGGGGGGAGCATCATAATTTGCTCCCATCAGTGCGCCTGTGACATGATCGCGGGACGCCGATGGGTTATCATGACAGCAGGGGTCAGCTGATGATCCGTGTCTGTCATTATGATCCTCCTATGGTGACTATTAAATCTAGAAAAAATTAAAAAAAATATGAAAAAAAACAGCAAAAGTTCAGATCACCCTCATTTTGCCTCATTGAAAATGAAACAATTAAAAAAACAAACAAAATACATTTGGTGTTGTTGTGTTCAGAAATGTCCTATTTATCAAAATATAAAAAACAATAAAAAATAAATAAATAAAAAACATACAAATCAACTTGGTAAAATTGGTATAAAATTTTAAAACACCAGAATTATGTTTTTTATGGCTTATGCAACATTGCAAGAAAATACAATAGGAGCTGACGAAGACACGGTATCTACTAAAAATTGTATCAGTGAAAATGTTACCTTAAGAAGCAAAAAGTAAGCCATCACATCACAGTCCCAGATCACGAAAAATAAAAATATTATAGGTCTCTGAAAATGGAAGCAAAAGCAAAAACTTTTTTTTTTCTAAATTTCCAAAATGTTTTCACCACTTAAAAAAAACCAGACTATACATACTTGATATCTATATAATCATACTGCCAGCTCAGTTTTATCACATATTGAACATAGTAAATAAACAAAACAAAAAAAGGCAGCTGTAGAAAGGCACTTTTTTTTGCCATTTCATCGCACTTGAAATTTTTTCCTGCTTTCCAGTGGTAAAATTAATGGTGTCATTCAAAAGTACAACTCTTCCCACAAAAAAATAAGCTCTCATATGGCTATATTGATGGAAAATAAAAAAAGTTATTGCTCTTGGTAGAAAGGGAGGAAAAAAACAAAAATGGAAAATGGCAATGGTGTGAAGGAAATAACTGCTTGGTAAACAATTGCTTACAGTTTAGTCCAGAAATATTTGGACAGTGACTGAATCTTCATGATTTCAGCTCTGCATACCACTATTTTTTATTTAAAATGAAATAACTGAGATGTAATTGAAGTGAAGACTTTCAAGTCATATTGCAAAGGATTGTTAAAAATCCACTTGTGACTTTTAGGATCGCTACTGCCAATAGGTGGCGCTGCGCTAGAGTTGGTCTCCTTTACTGGAGAGACAATTTGAATATTTCTTAGACGGGCGTGGCAGCTATAAGTCCCCTTACTTGGCAGCCAGACTGGCTTGCAAAGTCTCCTTAAGGAGAATAGTGTTCCCCCGTGGTTCCCACATAGCTGACGAGGGGCAAGCACCCCGAAACACCGTGTCTGCAAATTGGGATTCTGATCTGGCTTATATATCCTGAGTCATATTGCAAAGGATTGTTAAAAATCCACTTGTGACTTTTAGGATCACTACTTCCAATAGGTGGCGCTGTGCTAGAGTTTGTCTCCTTTACTGGAGAGACAATTTGAAGTTTAATTAAAGGAGTTGAACAAGACTATCCTGTGTCACGTTTAGGCATTATATCCATTTTTCTACAAAGCCTCTTCATTTCAGGGGCTCAAAAGTAATTGGACAAATTTATTTTACCATAAATAAAATGTTCATTTTTCTAATACTTTGTAGAGAATACTTTGCAGGCAATGACTCCTGAAGTCTGGAAACCATGGACATCACCAAACACTGGGTTTCCTCCTTTGTGATGCTTTGCTGGGCCTTTACCGCAATTGACTTTAGTTGTTGTTTGTTTGTGAGACTTTCTAATTTACGTTTTTTGTTTTAACTATGTGATATGCAGCTCGATGGGGTTCAGATCGGGTGATTGACTCGGCGATTGCAGAATTCCACTCTGCCTTAAAAAACTTTTTGGTTGCTTTCGCAGTATGTTTTGGGTCATTGTCCATCTGTACTGTAAAGCACCATCCAATCAACATTGCTGAATTTTGATTGACTCTGAGCAGAAAGTATCGCCCTTTACATTTCAGAATTCATCCGGCTTCTTCTGTCTTCAGTCACATCATCAATAAACACTAGTGACCCAGGGCCATTAGAAGCCATGAATTCCCGGCCATCACACTGCCTACACCATGATTGCGGCCTCCTTCACGCATCCATTTTAAAAAATGCACATGCTATACCGTCATTTTTGTCCGTCCGTGTAACCATCTATGTGTACACGTGTGAGTCATCTGTGTGCTATCCATGTGATAAGTCCCTAAAAAATAAACTCATGATACTGAAAAAAAATTTTTTATGTCTAAAAGATGTGCAAAGCTAGAAAAATGATATATAAATGATAGATAGATAGATAGATAGATAGATAGTACTTAGCTTGTACAGCTATTTAGCCACATAAATAAAGGAAAAAAATAAAGTGGGTCTAGTTCTCTCCTATTTTTCATAGTACCTTGGCTGGTTATGAAAAATAGAGGCGATCCCATGCTGTTTATTTAAATAATTATTCTAAAAATATGGCGTGGGGTCCCCCCATTTTTCATAACCAGATAAGGTACAGCAGACAGCTGGGGGCTGGTAATATTAATGTGACGCCCTGGACTAGCCAGGTAGTCACAGGTAGACCCCCGCACTACACCTGTTCCCTAAAAAGGAGTCATCAGCCAACCACAAAAACCCTAGTCACCTCCCTCAGTGCTTGATGGACACACCAGGGGGGTGGAGCCAGGCGGTTGGCACGCCCACCGAGGAGTTCAGAGGGCCTAAGGCAGGAAAAACAGTCAGTTGTAGTCAGATCAGTGTTAGTGTTGAGGAATGAGGAAGTCAGGCCTGTGGGAGAGGCCTGTGAAGGACTGTCAGGTGTGAGAGTCGTAGCCCAAACACCTTGGCTAGGACGCAAGCGGTGGCCTCAGCCTGCAGGAGCCAGAAAGACGGCTCGGTGGAACCGTGGTGGACCGGGACAGGGTAGTGGCCCGCCGGTACCGACCTGGGAACCGACTCGGAAACCGGAGCACACAGGGGGGTACTCAGACCCTGAAACGAGGTCCAGAATCCACTGGACTGAGTTAATTTACTGATTGCGGTCTGGACTATAGGTCCTTTCCCACCCAAGTCCCAACTGAAGACAACAGCCCACCGAGGGGGATAGAAAGCCACCGCACAGGCAGAGAGATGCCATGGGCCAGCGTCTGTGGGCAAACGGGCTCTCCCGACATATACATAGCTGGGGAGCGGACTCCCGTCGCTGAAGCGCAGGCAGTCTACATCTACACAACACAGTGCAGGAGAAAGGCAGAGACCACCATCCGGGTGGGGGACCCGACCGCAGCCGGCTGTGGGCACCGACCACCATCAACTTTGTTTACCAGTGACTTGTGTGTGTCAATAACAGTGAGTACAACAGTGCCCTCCGGCCGCGCACATCGCCCTGCACCGCGCACATCGCCCTGCACCGCCCAGCTATCCCCAATGGGTCCCGGGGCCATCATCCCTGCCCACGGAGGGGTTAACATCTGGCTGCCCTACCATCTCCCCCGGGTACTCCGTAACTGCAGCAGTGGTGTCTACCTTCACCACGTCCCGTGGAAGGCGTGACGAACTTAAACACGGCTCCGGCCGTACACCTACCTACCACCCCCCTAAGTAGCGCCAGCACCCTTTCAGAGCGAAGTGACCCCAGGTCCAGAGACGCTCGAGCCACCCACCAACGAGCCCGGATCCGAGCGGCTCGGCTGCAGCCGAGCGCGGGGCGGTGCATTAGCATGAGAAAGTCCATGGCTATTTGGCCCTTCTCAGCCTAAAAATAGCAGCCAACAGCCGCCCCAAAAATGGCGCATCCATTAGATCAGGGTTCCCCAACTCCAGTCCTCAAGGCCCACCAACAGTGCATGTTTTCAGGATTTCCTTAGCATTGCACTGCTGTTGGAACCAGCACCTAGGCAGGTAATTACATTAACACCTGTGCAATACTAAGGAAATCCCAAAAACCTGCACTGTTGGTGGGCCTTGAGGACTGGAGTTGGGGACCTCTGCATTAGATGAGCCAATTCTGGCCTGAACCTGGCTCTCCCTGATTGACCTTGTGCTTTGGCAATAGAGGTAATGGTTTATGGGAGTTGATGCAAACTGTGAATTGACAGCTGGCATCAAGCCGTGAGGTTAGTCATGGGTGGGTGTCTATCAAACACCCTCATTATAAATCCAGTAGATGTAAATAGAAAAAAAACACACACAAAAAATATTTGATTTAAAATCACCCCCGACTATAGCACTTATTCATCAATTTATTTAAAAAAACTGAAAAAAACCTGATATGTCTCTGGGTGGATCACATGAACATGCAGTTGGTTCAAATGGACAAACAATCCATGTGAAAACAAGGAGGTGTGAAGATCTCCATTGATTATCATTAGTAGGCGTGTAAACGTGTCTCCGGTACATGTGAAAACGAACATCACACGTACCAGAGACAGACTTGAAAAAGGTAAATTACAGAGGATGTGATGTGCTTTGGATCATGAGCTGTTCCACGCCTTCTACATACCTTCTTCTTCCCATCATTCTAGTACAGGTTGATGTTCATCTGTCCAAAAATGGTTTTTCAGATCTTGGCTGGCATCTTTATTTTTATTTTTTTCAGAATCTAATCTGGCCTTTCTACTTTTTTTTAGGCTGATTGATAGTTTGCACCTCGTGAGGAACCCTCTGTATTTGCTCTCATAAAATCTTTTCTTTGTGCTAGACTTAGATACTGAAACACCTAACTCCTTCTTTGCTTGGGTGGGTGTTGTGAAGGAGTTTTTCATCACCACCGAAAAGATTCTGCAATCATACACCAGTTTTATCTTCCATGGACGTTCAGGATTTTTTGAGTTTCCAAGCTTACCAATATGCTCTTTTTTTCCAGAATGTACCAAACTGTTGATTTGGCCACTCCTAACATTTCTGTCTTATGGATTTCTCCTTTTTTAAGCCTAATAGTGGTCTGTTTATTTTTCATTGAGAGCTTCTTTAACTGCATGTCATGGGTTCCCAGCAACAGCTTCCAAATGCAAATGCCATATCTAGAATCAGCTCCAGACCTTTTAACTGCTTAATTGATTATAAAGATGCAAAAGCCCATGCAGGCAATTGAAGATCTTTTGAGATAATTGTCCAATTACTCTTGGACCCTTGAAAAAAGCAGAAGCTACATATTAAAGAGCTATAATTCCTAAATCCTCTCCCTCAAATTACAGCTGAGATTATACTTTTTAGGCCCATATTGATTACATAACTGTATGTATTTTGAATAAGTTTTGATAAACAGCTAAAATGCCAAAACTTGTGTCACTGTCCAAATATTTCTGGACTTAACTATAGTTTTACATCAAAACAGAAGTTTGACCTGCAAAATCAAATGATTATTACTTTATTTTATTGGAGTATTTCATAGCCGCGACCTGTCCACTTTGTATGGCCTCACCCTAATGAGTCTTCTGGTTGACTTCACATGTGGTGTAATTCTGATCTGACAGAATAAGCTGCAATTGCTGTTCTTTAGAGAAAAAAATAATTCTAAAATATAACATTTCAGTACTGTACTTGCCTGATTTTATTAACACTTATTATAATGTCTTTTGAACTCCCCCATGATACTCATTTTGAACTATCCATCAGAACTTAGGTAATGAATCAAACACTGTCGGGTTTTATGAGAATTCTACACAAATTAGTCTTTCATTCCACTGAATTGTGATCTGGTTGAATGAGGTGTAACCGTACAAGAAAAACATTAAGACCCGTACAAATGTGGCCTTGCACACAATAACAGGAACATGTTTGCCTTCATTCATCTGATTTATTAATTTTTAGAGGTTGGATATAACTAAATCACAACAAATTCTTGCTATTCCACGTCTCCTGTATACGGTATATTCAGTCTGTAATCGGGCATAAATTATCAGTTTAACAGAATTATTCCAGTAACACGGAATTAATTTAGGAAATGTTTTTGGGAAAGGTAAACGTTTCAATAAAAAGTTAGCTCTTTTTGCCTGTCTGTTAATATTTCTTTATCGGGGGTCTCCCATTTTATTAGACAGGACTCCAAAATTCCATCATAGACACAGGTTAAGGGTATGTGTATACAAAGGTCCCAAATCATTAAGGGGTTTACGCTAGGATTGTGGGGCAAAACTTTTTGAAATATCACAACATTATCTTGGAACTCTAAAGGCCCCGTCACACGCTCCGATATATTGTGCGATCGCATGAGCGATCGCACCCGCCCCCGTCGGTTGTGCATCACGGGCAATTCATTGCCCGTGGCGCACAATGTCGTTAACCCCCATCACACGTACTTACCTCCCTAACGACGTTGCTGTGGGCGGCGAACATCCTCTTCCTGAAGGGGGAGGGACGTTCGGCGTCACAGCGACGTCACACAGCGGCCGCCCAATAGAAGCGAATGAGCGGAGATGAGCGGCCGGAACATCCCGCCCACCTCCTTCCTTCCTCATTGCCAGCGGGACGCAGGTAAGCTGTGTTCGTCATTCCCGGGGTGTCACACATAGTGATGTGTGCTGCCTCGGGAACGATGAACAACCGGCGCACAGAAGGAGGAACGACATTTTGAAAATGAACGACGTGTCAACGAGCAACGATAAGGTGAGTATTTTTGCTCGTTAACAGTCGTTCGGAGGTGTCACACGCTACGACATCTCTAACGATGCCGAATGTGCGTCACAAATTCAGTGACCCCCGATGACATATCGTTAGATATATCGTAGCGTGTGACAGGGCCTTAAATTCTGCAAAATCTTTTATCTTCTGGAGTTTTTACACTTGTCTTGGCTAGCTCCACCAGCTGAAACAAAACCCACCGGAAAAATTCATCATAATTTACACCATATGACTGTCATAAATTACATTAAAAAAGTTGCACATTCTCTTTACTAGAGTAACATTAGAGTAGACACACATGACAGAGGTAAACACCTCTTAATTAATGTGGCTTATCTTACTCCAGTGCTTCCTTCATTTAGACTGACAAGTTTTCAAAAATCTGGGCCTAAGTTTTTTTATGTTGTTTTTGGAGCAGATTCAGCTTTAAAATCCATATCAAAATACTTCAAATACTCTTTACAAAGACATGTGTCACCTGAAATGACTGAGCCAAGCACAGCACCTTATGCAGGAAAAATAGCACTAATAAAAATACCTTCAGTGTCTATATACACTGATAAGCTTGCAAGACATTGTCATAGATATTGGCCAATATTTTCCATATTTCTGCATAAAATGAACTTAATACTGCATCAAATTTTCACACAATATTAGACTCTGCCTTTTTTTAAATGAGGAAAATGATCCAAGACCACATGTCTGAGAGTTGCAAAAGTAAGTGAACCCTTCCTTTTAATATCTAGTGTGAACCCTTATACAGCAATAAATGCATCTAAATGTTTCTGGCATATGTTGATTAGTCCAGCACATTGGCTTGAAGGAATTTTAGTTCATTCCTGCCCGATTTGAACTTTTATATATTTTTTTCTAAATATTTTCTTCTACTTTATACTGTATTTAATAGTCCTCTTAGGGTACTTGAACCTGCAATTGTCTAATCACTTGTTCTATATACAGTCATATGAAAAAGTTTGGGCAGCCCTATTAATGGTAACCTTTTCTATTTATAACAATTTGGGTTTTTGCAACCGCTATTTTAGTTTCATATATCTAATAACTGATGGACTTAGTAATATTTCTGGATTGAAATTAGGTTTATTGTACTAACAGAAAATGTGCAATCCGCATTTAAACAAAATTTGACCGGGGCAAAAGTATAGGCACCCTTATTAATTTCTTGATTTGAACACTCCTAACTACTTTTTACTGACAGGTACAGTTCTTGCTAAGCCCAGAAGTGGCAGGCCAAGAAAAATATCAGAAAGGCACAAAAGAAGAATGGTGAGAAAAGTCAAGGACAATCCACAGACCACCTCCAAAGACCTGCAGCTTCATCTTGCTGCAGATGGTGTCAATGTGCATCGGTCAACAATACAGCGCACGTTGCACAAGGAGAAGCTGTATGGGAGAGTGATGCGGAAGAAGCAGTTTCTGCAAGCACGCCACAAACAGTCGCCTGAGGTATGCAAAAGCACATTTGGACAAGCCAGTTACATTTTGGAAGAAGGTCCTGTGGACTGATGAAACAAAGATTGAGTTGTTTGGTCATACATAAAGGTGTTATGCATGGAGGCAAAAAAACACGGCATTCCAAGAAAAGCACTTGCTACCCACAGTAAAAGTTGGTGGAGGTTCCATCATGCTTTGGGGCTGTGTGGCCAATGCCAGCACCGGGAATCTTGTTAAAGTTGAGGGTCGCATGGATTCAACTCAGTATCAGCAGATTCTTGACAATAATGTACAAGAATCAGTGACGAAGTTGAAGTTACGCAGGGGATGGATATTTCAGCAAGACAATGATCCAAAACACTGCTCCAAATCTACTCAGGCATTCTTGCAGAGGAACAATTACAATGTTCTGGAATGGCCATCCCAGTCCCCAGACCTGAATATCATTAAAAATCTGTGGGATGATTTGAAGTGTTCTGTCCATGCTCGGCGACCATCAAACTTAACTGAACTGGAATTGTTTTGTAAACAGGAATGGTCAAATATACCTTCATCCAGGATCCAGGAACTCATTAAAAGCTACAGGAAGCGACTAGAGGCTGTGATTTTTGCAAAACGAGGATCTACAAAATATTAATGTCACTTTTATGTTGAGGTGCCCATACTTTTGCACCGGTCAAATTTTGTCTAAATGCGGATTGCACATTTTCTGTTAGTACAATAAACCTCATTTCAATCCAGAAATATTACTCAGTCCATCAGTTATTAGATATATGAAACTGAAATAGATGTTGCAAAAACCCAAATTGTTATAAAGAAAAAAAGGTTAACATTAATAGGGGTGCCCAAACTTTTTCATATGACTGTACAGCAATACCACAGCATTGTTGTATATTGAAGAAATCACAGTCTCCTATGAATGCTGGCCATGGGCTGGCGTTCATAGGAGTACAGTAATGACAGACACAGAGGTCATCAGTAGTGATGGCCGATCCCGAACTGTATAGATCGGGGATCATACCGATCACATAGTGATCATGTACACGATCTCGATCACAAGCTTTCCTGGGAAGCTGATGTTACAGATCGGGTCCAGATCGAGTCCAGGGGCTGTAAAAAACCAACACATTATTAAAAAACATTATGATCATACTTACAGGTCCCGCGACACGTCCTGCAGACTCTGTCTCCTGGTCGTTTCTGCTTCCGAGTCCGATCATTGCTGTGCCCCCGGGTTAAAGGACCTTCCGTGACGTCATAGCCGTGTGACCAGTCTGGTGTAAATATTGTAGACATTGGCTTACAGACTGGTCACATGACTATGACGTCATTGAAGTTCCTCACTGTCAGCCTGCTTCTCGCTCTGTACAGAGTGATGTAGCAGAGCTCACAATGCTCTCTCTGCTTTTCACTTGTATAGACTGTATAGAGTGAAGAACCTGATTATGCTGTCCCTGTGAACTACGTCGGGCTAAAAAGTTTTTATAATAAATATGGAGTCGCTAAATGGTTTTTTTTTTTGCTTTATTTCCAATAAAAAAAAAATATCTATGTGTTGTGGGTTTTTTTTTACTGTTTATTAGAAATTCATGGTGGTCATGTCTAATTTGGCGTGACACCATGAATTTTGGGCTTAGTACCATCTGAGAATACAAAGCTGGTATTAACCCCTTTATTATCCAGCGTGCCACCACTTTCAGGGCCGTGGGACAACCTATTTTACAGCCCCCCCCCCCTCCTCCCGGCCCATCCCATAACTGTAAAGCCCGAGTTCAGTGATGGGATGCAAGATCGTGTTTTCTCGATGTCGATCTTTATTAAACGATTGGACGAGGCTCCCGATCCCGACCATCGGGGGGGATCGCCCATCACTAGTCATCAGCTTGTCCCTAGCATGACAACACATTGGCATCACAAGATGGCGTTGCTGGAGTGCTGATAAAGGGACAAAACAGCGCACCCCCCTGTCAGCGCATGTTAAATGCTGCTGTCAGAGAGTTTGAGAGTGGCATTTAACAGGTTAACAGCAGCAGGCCCATATGACTTGGCATGCTGTGCCCTGCAGTGCTGTATTAGGCCTCTGCCACATTCACGTGAAAATCACGCACGTGCCGAGAGATACATATTTCCCTTGCGTGTTGCGTGCAGGTAAGTACGTGTCTCTGGTACGTGCGGGACACGTGTGTTCTACGTGTGCTATCCGCGATAGCACACGTAGAAGCGGTAATTAACATGCTCACCTGGTCCTTCCTGCTGTCCGCGGTGCTGATCTTCGGTCTCCAGGCCTCCCGTCTCCCCGCTGCTGCTAGGCAGTGAAGTGAATATTCTATGAGATTAATGAGCGGCGGTCGGCAGCAAGAGGCAGCAGCGGCAGAGACAGGAGGGCTGGAGAAGGTGAGTAAATGTTTTTTTTTTTCCACTGACACATGTGTTTTCTCCGGCGCGTGTCACACGGGACCGCATCCACACTACACCCGTGTGGTACGGGTGCGGGCCGTGTGACACCCGTGCTGCCGGAGAAAACACTGACATGTCAGCACTTTGAAAAACGCACACACGTACAAACGCACATGTGACGCCCTGGGCAAGCCAGGGGTCACAGGTAACTACATCACCACACCCTACACCCCGGATAGGTACACCAAAGCTAGACCAGAAATCCTTGTTGCCTTCCTCCAGGGGCTGATGTCCACACCAGGGGGTGGAGCCAGGAGGTTGGTCTCCACCCACCGAGGAGTTCACAGTCCTGGAGGCGGGAAAAGTTTAGTTAAGCTAGGGAAGTGAAAGAGTGAGGAGTAAAGTGGCAGTTGAGCAAGCAAAAACTGACTGAGAGCGTCCGGGTGTGTGCCCCGGATGGAGAAAGCAAGGTTAGCAGACGGCGGTGACCGTCTGCAGGAGTGGCCGATCAGAGTTGCCGGAAGGACCGTGGACGGGTGGTGGCCTGGCGGTACCGGAGCGGTATACAAAGTGAGGTCAGCACCATTGGCAGGGGCCTTTTGGATCCCGGCAAGGCTTGGAGTCGCCGTAATTTTCCAAATCCGTTAGTGAAGGGGACCTCCGGGTCTCCAAACAACCAAGTCCCGATTGAAGGCAAAAGTCCAACCGTGTGGGAGAGACACCGCCACCGCCAAGGCACCAGTTTCTCAGGGCCAGCGCCTGCGGGCAAAGAAGGGGCTCCTCCGGCCCATATCCAAGCCGGGGAGCGGGTTACCGGTGGGAACCCATCGCTACCAACCGAAGTACTAGGTGCAGGGAAAGAGACAGTCACCGTCAACTACCGGGGAAAAAGCAACAGCAGCCGTCCGTGGGAACCGTCTTTCCAGCCGTGTGTTTTACCGTGAACTGTGTCAACGTCTCAGGCTGAGTGAGTACCACAGTGCCGTACGGCACAGCGCTGCCCCCGCGTCCCTGCACCTCATCAGGCCCCATAACCCGCCTGCCATCCTGTCCAACCCCATCACCGGGCCCCGGGACCATCAACCCCCTACCCACAGAGGGGAGGACTAACAACTTAGCTGCTCCGGTCACCGCTCCCGGGATCCCCGTTCAGAGCAGCGGTGGTGTCACTACAATCACCACAACCGTGGGTGGCGTCACGGACAATCACCAAATTCTCCACCACCAAAACAATCAAACCCCCTTTCACTCACGGGTGAGGAGCGCCGCTCGAGTCCCCGGGATCCGGCCCACCGCTCGAGCCACCGAGCAGCAGCAGCAGCCGCAGAGCAGCGGCGGCCGGACCCGAGCAGTGGTTGAGCGCAGCGTTGCCACCCTCCTCCCCGCCCACGACAACTTGGCATCACGAACAGGATCCTACCGTTCTACCGATTGGTGGAAGTGCGCCTTGTGTGACCGCCGGAGATGTCCGGCCGAAAAATTTCAGAAGCCACCATCTTTGGCGCGGAGAGTTCCCGCTCGAGCGTCTTCTCGAGTAGTGGAGGCGCGAAGGCCAAAACCCCGCCCCGATAAAGGAGGAGCCGGAAAGAGGCTAAGGGGGACGAAATGGCGACTGATCGCATGTAGCCGCGGCTATAAAAGCGGGGACGCCAGGACCCTGCAGCCATCTTGTTCCTGGGAGAAGCCGCCAGCAACATGTGGATGCTGTCCCGAAGTACCGTAGCCCCCGCGCCTGGAACCGCGGCGTGGGTGGAGATCCGGACCGCGCAGCTCTACCAGAGGCTGCAGGTCAAAATGCAGCTCCTCATGGAGAAGTGGGAGACCGACATGGCGGAGGTCATAGCGGCCTTGCGGAGACGCGAGGAGGAAGCTGTGGAAGGGAGAGTGAGTGACCCACGCCCCGATGCCCTCGAAGGGCCGGTCATCGCGGGTGCGGGACCCGGTCTAAACCCTCTCACCCTGCTGCCTCCTTCGCCACCCGTCCCGGAAGCCGTGACCCCGCCACTAGGCCCGCTGCCACCGCAACCGGTAGCGATACCCAGCATGCCCGCCCCGGCGGGCCGACCTGTAGCCAGAGCCCGTGGCCAACCGGAGGTGCTGCCGTGGAAAGCCCCGAAGCCTGAACTGGAGGCGTCCCCTGAGAAGTTGTCTGAGCTGGAGTCGATAGCCCGCTCCGTGCCGAAGGCCCAGCAGAGGAAAGCCCCTGTGCCCATCCCCCACACCTCGGCTGAGGTTGCGCCGGGTTGCCGCTGTAAGGTGGCGTCCAAGGCCAAGTCACCGCAGGACCTGCCGCCCAGATCACCAATAGTGGGCAGCGTCCAAAAGGTCTCGCGGGGCCCGACCCGTGCGCCGGAGCTCGCAGCAGCGCCATACTGGGACAGGGAGCCGGTACCGTTGGGCCTGGAGATCGAGGAGAGGGAAAGAAAGAAGGCAGAGATGGTGGCCCGTACGATACGGGAGAAGGAGAGCCTGAGACAAGCGACCTTCCGTATCCGGGGCCCGCTGTATGAGGGGCAGGTGAGGCAGTTTGATGTCCGCCGGGGCTATGGATTTATATATGAACCGGGCCTGGAGGTCGAAGTGTTTATAGCCCGGCGGGATGTTAATGCTCACCTGCCAGAAGAGCATCCCGGTCGTAACCTGATGCCGGGCGACTTGGTTCAGTACACCCGGCACTGTGGAGAGAGGGGGTGGTTTGCCCTGGATGCAAAATTGAGGGGCAGCCAGGAGGCCCATGTGAGCACCGCACCCCCTCCCTCAGGTGATGTCGAGGACTCTGAGTGATGGCAGCTGAGCACCGTTGTCCCAGTCCCCGTTGGGACCACCTGTCTGTGTGTTGAAAGTTTGAAAATGATGACAAATGAAACCGTGAAAGTCACCTGATTATCCGAAGCTGTGATTTTGAAACCGGCCGTTGCCGGCACCGTTGTCCCCGTGGGGACCGTTTGAAAAAGTTGTTTTGCGTAAGGGACTCCTTACGGACAAGCCCGTGAACTTGCAGGGCAACCACAAACGTTAATGGGTTGTAAATAAATAATGTTGTTACCGCTTCCAACCATTGCCGCCTCTGGAGAGGCAGATTGGAGGAAGGGCCCGCAGTGGAGCAGGCTGGGGCCCAGCCACCACAGGAACCGGTGGCATTCCTCTGGGGGTTCTAGGGGCTCCCCATGGACGTGGGTCCCCTGGAAAGGACAGATCCCGCTCGGGTAACTTGGTGCAGGACTGGGGTCAAGGGGTGCTGCCTGTTTCTTAGGGGCAGCATCAGGGCCAGGTTACTTGGGCGGGTGAGAGCGGAAGCCGTAACCGTTTGAAATTGTTACCGTTTGCAACATTTAAGAAAAGTGCCTCCCGTTGTGGGATGATGTTATTTTAATTGTATTGTGTTTTTTATCTTTTTTCAGAAAAATAAAACCGGTGTTGGACGGGCAGCCCGCGGACGGTCTGCATTTTGCTAAGGGGGAATGTGACGCCCTGGGCAAGCCAGGGGTCACAGGTAACTACATCACCACACCCTACACCCCGGATAGGTACACCAAAGCTAGACCAGAAATCCTTGTTGCCTTCCTCCAGGGGCTGATGTCCACACCAGGGGGTGGAGCCAGGCGGTTGGTCTCCACCCACCAAGGAGTTCACAGTCCTGGAGGCGGGAAAAGTTTAGTTAAGCTAGGGAAGTGAAAAAGTGAGGAGTAAAGTGGCAGTTGAGCAAGCAAAAACTGACAGAGCGTCCGGGTGTGTGCCCCGGACGGAGAAAGCAAGGTTAGCAGACGGAGGTGACCGTCTGCAGGAGTGGCCGATCAGAGT
This sequence comes from Anomaloglossus baeobatrachus, assembly GCF_048569485.1. Taxonomy (NCBI): domain Eukaryota; kingdom Metazoa; phylum Chordata; class Amphibia; order Anura; family Aromobatidae; genus Anomaloglossus; species Anomaloglossus baeobatrachus. The sequence goes on from NC_134356.1 coordinate 568,888,614, forward strand.
TGCCGGAAGGACCGTGGATGGGTGGTGGCCCGGCGGTACCGGAGCGGTATACAAAGTGAGGTCAGCACCATTGGCAGGGGCCTTTCAGATCCCGGCAAGGCTTGGAGTCGCCGTAATTTGCCAAATCCATCAGTGAAGGGGACCTCCGGCTCTCCTTACAACCAAGTCCCGATTGAAGGCAAAAGTCCAACCGTGTGGGAGAGACACCGCCACCGCCAAGGCACTAGTTTCTCAGGGCCAGCGCCTGCGGGCAAAGAAGGGGCTCCTCCGGCCCATATCCAAGCCGGGGAGCGGGTTACCGGTGGGAACCTATCGCTACCAACCGAAGTACTAGGTGCAGGGAAAGAGACAGTCACCGTCAACTACCGGGGAAAAAGCAACAGCAGCCGTCCGTGGGAACCGTCTTTCCAGCCGTGTGTTTTACCGTGAACTGTGTCAACGTCTCAGGCTGAGTGAGTACCACAGTGCCGTACGGCACAGCGCTGCCCCCGCGTCCCTGCACCTCATCAGGCCCCATAACCCGCCTGCCATCCTGTCCAACCCCATCACCGGGCCCCGGGACCATCAACCCCCTACACACAGAGGGGAGGACTAACAACTTAGCTGCTCCGGTCACCGCTCCCGGGATCCCCGTTCAGAGCAGAGGTGGTGTCACTACAATCACCACAACTGTGGGTGGCGTCACGGACAATTACCAAATTCCCCACCACCAAAACAATCAAACCCCCTTTCACTCACGGGCGAGGAGCGCCGCTCGAGTCCCCGGGATCCGGCCCACCGCTCGAGCCACCGAGCTGCAGCAGCAGCCGCAGAGCAGCGGCGGCCGGACCCGAGCAGTGGGAGAGCGCAGCGTTGCCACCCTCCTCCCCGCCCGCAACACACACAGACACACGTTCCGTGTGGTTTTACGTGTGTGTGCCTGCTACAATAGGGTAGCATTGCTTAACGTGTCTCCGTGCTGGCGGCACGTGTAAAAAATGACAAACACGTGCCGGCGGCACGGATGTGTGTTGCAGGCCTAAGACCTAACACTTCTATTGAGCTGTGATATGGCTTAAAGGGAATATGTCACCAGGTTTTTGCTCCCCCATCTGAGAGCAGCATAATGTAGAGACAGAGACCCTGATTCCAGCAATATAGATGGGCTGATTGCAGTTTTAAATAAAATCACAGTTTTATCTGCTGCAGATCTAGCAGTTCTCTGACTGCTGAGTGCTTTATAACTCCTCCCACACCAATGATTGGTACCTTTCTGTATACACTGTGCATCAACAGAATCCAATCAGTGGTAGTGGCAATTTTATGCAAAGCTCATGAATATGGAGGACTACATGGCAGAAGGTTTACTTGTCCGCTAGTCAACCCATTAATAAAACAGGGATTTTATCAAATCTATAGCAAGCTGCCCAGTAAGGCTGGGTTCACACATAGCGACAGTGACGTCACTGTTACATCACCATTTTCTGTGACGTAACAGTGACCTTGTAAGTCGCTGTTATGATCGCTGCTTAGCTGTCAAACACAGCGACGCAGCAGCGATCATAACGTCGCTACATGTGCAGAGAGCAGGGAGCCGCGCACAATTCTTAGCGCTGGCTCCTTGCTCTCCTAGCTACAGTACACATCGGGTTAATTACCCGGTGTGTACTGCAGCTACATGTGCAGAGAGCAGGAGCCGGCACTGGCAGCGAGAGCGGCGGAGGCTGGTAACGAAGGTAAATATCGGGTAACCAGGGAAAGGGTTTCCCTTGGTTACCCGATGTTTATCTTGGATACAGCTTACCGCAGCTGCCAGACGCCGCCTCCTGCTCCCTGCTCGCTTCATTTCGTCGCTCTCTCGCTGTCACACACAGCGATGTGTGCGTCACAGCGGGGAGAGCGCCTTTGAAGAAAACGAACCAGGGCTGTGTGTAACGAGCAGCGATCTCGCAGCAGGGGCCAGATCGCTGCTCAGTGTCACACAAAGCGAGATCGCTAATGAGGTTACTGTTGCGTCACCAAAACCGTGACGTAGCAGCGATTTCGGTAGCGATCTCGCTATGTGTGAAGCACCCCTAAGTGACACATCGCTGGAATCAGGATCTCTCTCCCTGCATCATGCTGTTCTCAGATTAGTTGGCAAAGACTTGGTGACAGATTCCCTTTATAAGAAATATACAGTAGCTTTGCTGTACTGCTACACCATAGAAGTGTAGTTACATGCGTTAGGCACCTTCCTGAACATTGAATAATTTCTGCAGAACCTCCTTATACCTCTTATTCCTATATGTAGCCTTCATTTGTATATTATGGAATGTATAGAAATATTAATAGAATGAGTACAATTAAAATACATAATATAGAGACATTAAATGTCCATTGCGGAGAAGAAAATGATTACCGGGAGAGCGTCTCTAGAGTTGTGTTCCAAATCTGGCTGCAACAACGTTCAACTGATGCCAGAGGACGGAATTAACCCTTCCTCTTCATGGCATAGTAGTTAGCATTCTCTGAAGAATTGTGTGTGGCAAGGCTCAACAGGGTGGTGCAGGTATAATGTCCCCTGAAGCTCATCAGCCTAATCAATCTGTAATTACTATGCAAATGGATCGGGGGAACCTTTGACACCTTCTTCTTTCGGGATATTTAATTAAGGACATTACTAATGACACAGAAGGGCAAATAAAGAAACCTCACAAAGTTGTTATTTGGTAGGCCTGTGAGCCATCTTTCCCATAGCAGTTCAGGTATACAGATTACTTGGTTTGCTCATTTCACTGTGAACTGGCTTATTCTTATTTTTTAGCTTGAAACATGGTTTTCTTAAACTTTAGATCAGGGGTGAGGAACTTTTTTGGCTAAGAGAGCCGTAAACGCCACATATTTTGAAATATAATTCCGCGAGAGCCGTACAATATGTTTAAAGGGCCACTGACAGATCACTCGCTCCAATGTTCACTTAGTACAGCAAGGAATGCTCCTCCCTGCTGTATAAAGCCACAACTGGACTGAAACAATGGTAATTAGCAGTAAAAAAATCAAATAAATAACTTACATTGTGAACTTGCGATGCATGACATCAGTCCAGCAGTCTGGCTGCTTCTTTTTTCTGCGCATGACTGGAAGCTGGCATTCTTCCCACCTGATGTTGAGAGAATGCCAGCTTTGAGGCATTCGCAGAAGAAAGAAGCTGGAATATTGGACATGTCACACAACGCATTGTCAGTTATGTCAATTATCTATTTTATTATTTTACAGCGAATTATTGTTTAGGTCCAGCGGTGGCTTAGTGCAGCAGAGAGGAACACTCCTTTGTGTACTAAGTGACCGCTGGAGCAATTGTATCTGTCAGTGGCCCTTTTAAAAGTGTTGGTCTTACAGAAAATGAACAAAAAAGAGAGGCTCAGATCCAGGAGATACACACACAAGCCATACACAGCACTCAACATGCCGTATACACGGTACATAAGGAGAAGAAAAAAAGCTCTGCAGGTAAACATATGCACACCAGGAATTAGATATACCAATAAACCTCACAATATGAAACTTTATTAAGTGCCAAACACAACAAACACAGCACACATACACACCATATACACAGCACACACTCACACACGCCGAATACACAGCACACGCACGCACCGTATACACAGCACACGCACGCGCCGTATACACAGCACACGCACGCGCCGAATACACAGCACACACACGCGCCGTATAAACAGCACACGCACACGCCGAATACACAGCACACGCACGCGCCGTATACACAGCACACGCACGCGCCGTATACACAGCACACGCACATGCCGAATACACAGCACACGCACGCGCCGTATACACAGCACACGCACGCGCCGTATACACAGCACACGCACATGCCGAATACACAGCACACGCACGCGCCGTATACACAGCACACGCACGCGCCGTATACACAGCACACATACACACCATATACACAGCACACACTCACACACGCCGAATACACAGCACACGCACGCGCCGTATGCACAGCACACACAGATATAAGTACCTGCTGCTTAGTTGCCCTGTAAGATCAGGTGCAGCACAAGTGATGGATGCAGCAGTTCAAGGGCTGGCTTCATTCTCCTCTTTTCTCTCCAAGAAAAGACCTTATAGACCTGAGCAGCAGAGCACAGAACTGGAGGGTGAGAGGCAGAACGCACGGCACTATACAGGCTCCTGCCCCATCACTCTGCTTCTATCTGCAATTTCACAGGGGAGCATGTAGGAGCCGGAGGGAGGAAGTCCCTGTGTCCCCAGTGCTGTCTGCCGGCAATAGACAAGATCAGCGGCTGCCCGAGCACTGCAGCCTCCGGGAATCTGCCCCAGTGCCCCGGGGGCCGCAGAAAAGGTCATCGCGGGCTGGATGTTCCCCACCCCTGCCTTAAAGGGACGGCAGGCACAGTTTCCTGCCGAGGACTGCGGTCCCCGGAACTCAGCCCAGGGACAGCAGAACTGAAGGCGAGTGGCCAAAATGCCGCCCCCCTGACATGTGCCGCCTGGGGCGGACTGCCCCCTCCGCCCCCCCTTTGCTACGCCACTGCAGACCTGCGGGAGAGGCGGGGGGCGGCGGCCCCCCCACCCCTCCACCGGCCAGCCCACCGGGAGAAGTCCCGCGCCCCTCCCGCCTGTCAGTCCGGGCCTGATCAGCGTGCACCGCGGCCTGATGGCGCGCGGTGCATGCATCCTTCCCATAGACAGGTAGGAGCCCTGTCTGCGAGCCAGATACGGCCATCAAAAGAGCCATATCTGGCTCGCGAGCCATAGGTTCCCGACCCCTGCTTTAGACTCATACATACTGTATCTGTATTACAATTCTGTCTAACATCAAAGATTTATAGTCCTAATATGGCACCTATAGATTCCTATAGGGCCCTACTGTATGTATTATTTTACAAAATATGAAAATAATTTACATGGTTTTATATCAGTTGGCTTTTAAATGACAATATTTTAGAGTACATTTTTAAAATTACATTTGCTTTGTTGAATTTTTCCAAAACCTTTGGTTCATTGCTAAATATCTCGTAGAGCAAAGTCTCCTATGGCTCTGAAAAGATGTCTGCCACTTTAAGGTCTCCTGTAAGGCTATGTGCACACGTTGCAGATTTGGTTGCAGAAATGTCTGAATTAAATCTGCATGTTCTGACAGGAAAAACGCTGCTGCAAAACCATGCATTTTTTGCTGCTTTTTTTATGCCTTTTTTAAGGCTTTTTTCCAATGCTTTTAATGATGAAAATGCAGCCAAAAACGCAGAAAGAATTGACATGCTGCAGAGCTGGAGACAAAGTCAGTAGATAGTTGAAGTCTGAATCAGGAAAAGAGTCAGGGACAGAGTCAGAGACAGAATAGTCAGGAAAGTGGAGGCTTAAAGGCTGCTTTACACGCAGCGACATCGCTAGCACCCGCCCCCGTCGGTTGTGCGTCACGGGCAAATCGCTGCCCCTGGTGCACAACCTCGCTAGGACCCGTCACATGTACTTACCTGCCTAGCGACGTCGCTGTGGCCGGTGAAATGACTCCTTTCTAAGGGGGCAGTTTGTGCGGCGTCCCAACGACATCACACAGCAGCCGTCCAATAGAAGCGTAGGGGCGGAGAGCAGCCGAAAGAAAATGACTCCCACCTCGTTGCCAGAGGACGCATGTACGGTGTTGTTCGTCGTTCCTGGGGTGTCACACATAGCGATGTGTGCTGCCTCAGGAACGACGAGCAACCTGCGTCCTGCAACAGCAACGATATTTGGGATTGAAACGACGTGTCAACGATCAACAATTAGGTGAGTATTTTTGTTCGTTAGCGGTCGTTCGTATGTTTCACACGCAACAACGTCGGATATGCGTCACGAATTCTGTGACCCCAATGACATCTCGTTAGCGATGTCGTTGCGTGTAAAGGCCCCTTAAGCCAGTCCGGATGCAGCAATGGATGTGAAACAAGCCAGGTTAGATAATTGGGAAAAGAAGGAAAAAAAGACAACAGCCAAAAAACTTTTTGTTGGCATTTCCAAGTTATATGCTGAGTGTTACGACTGAACCCCAACACTCTCATGGGGATGGACAAACCAGGGGAGATGTAAAACCAGAAATCTACAGGTCTCAAAACAGGCTAGTGCTTGCCCTAGACCTGACCCTGATTTGTGCCTGTCCGACAGCGGAAGTTCAGGTAAAATGGGCTGGAAAGAAAGAATGTACAATAGGGTCTTATCTAGTACAACAATTGAGGGGGGGGAGGAGGGTCTGGGATAAACTCTCATTATGTGGATGTGAGAGTCACAAAGACCCTAAGAGCATACGGCTGTAGCAGACCCATGTGGAGGATAGTCAATGGTGGATTGATGGTAAATTGTAAATTACAATGGTAAAATCACAGTGAAGATCAAAATAGTTTATGATTTATTATCAACATGTTTCAGAGCACTACAGGCTCCTTCTTTAGAACATATGGCCATATGATTTGTCCAGAGGAAGGAGCCTATAGTGCTCTGAAACGCATTGACAATAAATCTTAGATTATACTGCTCTCCACTGTGATTATATCCCTACATTAGCATGGAGCTTTGACCCTTTTCTCTCCACCACTTACAGCGGGGGTTGGCACCCTAAGATCATGTAATGGCGCCCCCACTCATCGACGGCTGACTCTGAGTGTCCTTAACTGCACCCTAAGCTATAAACCAAGTCTAACACAAAAACAACAATGAACATAAATTAAGAGCACACAGGCAGAGAATGCGACACAGGGCTAGGAAGGTGCAAACACAGTCATATAAGAATGATGGGGGAAATAAAAAACCTAAAAAAAACAACAGTGCCAACAAGACACAGTATTGGGGTGTCATGCACATTCTGCAAAATTTAAAGGGAATCTGTCACCAGATTTCCCCTACTGCATCTGAGAGCAGCATGATGTAGGGTGAGAGACCCTGATTTCAGGGATGTGTCACTTACTGCATGCTGTCAATTTAATAATTTTATCTGCTGCAGGTCTACCGGTACTCTGTATTTTGTGACATACACAGCATGAGGTAGACAGTCACACACCATTCAATATTTGCATTTTTTACTCCTCTTTTTTATTTTTCTCTTCCCACAATCCCACCTTTCGAAAAAGTTTCAAGAAATGCTAGGTAAATGATAAAAAAAAAATAACAGCAGCCTCCATGTGCAGGACAATGACCGACCTCATGTGTCCGTAGTGTGTAGGCAGTTCCTGGATAGCAAAGTCATTGATGCTAGTGACCCTCATGTTTCTCAGACCTAAATAGAATTGGGCTCTCTTGAAGCATCCGACGACACCAAATATTGTCATGGACTGTCTTGGAGCTCAAAAAGTGGTAAGAGTAAAATTTGGCACTCAGATAAGATGAAAAGTATAGTGGAACTTACTTAGTGTAATCCAAACAAAGCCAGCACATACATTTTGGTCCGCACTGGACCTTCATCAGTGCAACAAGTAAAGCTTGGACTGACCGCAGATAGCGCAAGCTCCATGTGTGAGCCGCAGCATCCACCGCTGTATTCTGAGCCTTTTTGTCTTATCTGAGTGCCATGTTTTACTTTTCATACTTTATGGGACTGGATCCTACTTGGGCACCACCATCATAAGTGCCATGATTATCTACACTATCGTCTAGGAACTCAGTGATGCCCTGATCCAGCTCTGGGAGGAGATCTCACAGGATACCATCTGCTATCTCATCAGGGGTATACCCAGATGTTGTGAGTGCATACAGGCATGCACACTACGTAGCCACATTATGAGTGGCCATGATGAAACACAGGCAAATTCAATTAGCTTATGATTTCAATTTTCTAGTTTGACTTTTAGAATGATCTGGAATCCAGCCCTCAATTGGTTGATGACTTCGGATTCCATTGACTGTTGACACATTTTGTTTTCAATGAATGAAACAATTTATATTTGTGAAGATTTTCAATTATAATCTTTAATTCCTCGAGATGCAATATGCAATTTAAGTATTCCCTTGATTTTTTGAGCAGTGTACCAGCTAATGGCAGGAGACATACATGAATAAACATGGGTACCTTTGTTCGCAGATGTAGAAAGTACATATACTTGGTGTTGTTATGCATGGGAGATAAAAAATATTGTATACAAAAATAATTTGTGCAGTAAGAAACGTAATATGGAGAAAGAAAATATTTTATAATAGTTTTGCTTATTTTCCTCTTAAAATTAAACACAACTAGTCAAATGGCACTTATATTATTTATCGTCAGCACTTACTATTTTTCTCATTTAATTCTATCTTATTCACATGGCTGATATGAATATTTATTCCCTATTGCAGATCTTCTTGATAATTGGGACCTATTAGATTGCAGTGTTTTACCATTATATATGCTCATTAGAGTTCACCATAGATCATGGACTTATAGCCACATACTAGTGAGAGATATTGCTGATTTGCACATTCTATATTTTTTTCAAACATTGTGCAGTTATTACGGCATTGTTCATATCTTATATCTGGTGGATATATATATATATATATATGTATTTTTTTATGGTCACCCACTCTCTATATGCGTGTAATGCCTTTTCCTGTTGTAGTAAACTCGTCATGTTTTTTACTTGTTTCTTATAAAGCTCAATGTTTTAACTCCATCTATGTCTTCCATAACTTTATGTTGGTTTGTTTCTTTAGTGCATCTTTAACTTTAATTACCTATCTGTCACAGGTGTGTCAAGGGTGACTGACATTCCTGCAGTGTTCAGCTATAGAAAGTCACAACGTTTGGCTGCACAAACTGCTCTCTGACCTTCTATTATTTTGGCTTGGTTTTCATCCCCTTCCCTTTAGGACCCTGCAGATTTCCTCAGCCTGTCAGCTGCTGTTCATCAGTACTTCCTTTGTCTTTATATAGCTTCACCTCCTATTACTCGGTGCTGGTGATATTTCACATGCCTTTATCAAGTCTTTAGTGTAAGCAGGTGGATTGCATACATCTGGAGAATCTTGGTGGTTGTTGCAGTTTCTCTCCCTAAAGGCTGTTTTACACGCAGCGACATCGCTAGCGATGTCGCTAGCGATCGCACCCGCCCCGTCGTTTGTGCGTCATGGGCAAATCGCTGCCCGTGGAGTACAATATCGCTAGTAGGAGTCACAAGCACTTACCTTCCTAACAACGTCGCTGTGGCCGGCGAACAATCTCTTCTTTAAGGGGGAGGTTTGTGCCGCGTCACAGCGACGTCACACAACCGGTGACCAATAGAAGCGGAGGGGTAGAGAGCAGCCGCATTAACAACACTCCCACCTCATTGCCGGAGGACGCAGGAACACTGTTATTCGTCGATCCCGAGGTGTCACATGTAGCGATGTGTGCTGCCTCAGGAACGACGAACATCCTGCATCCACAACAAGCAACGACATTTTGAAAGTGAACGACGTGTCAACAATCAACGATTAGGTGAATATTTTTGATCGTTAGCGGTGGCTCGTAGTTGTTACACGCAAAGACGTCGCTAACGACGCGGGATGTGCGTCACGAATTCCGTGACCCTGACGACATATCGTTAGATATGTCGTTGCGTGTAAAGCGGCCTTTAGTTAACTGGAGATAAGTTGTTTGTTGTTTTCCCTTGTTTGTTATCCCTGTGTGTTCTTTAGCGCCTAGTGGGGTTGACGGAGACCTCATCCCATCAGCTCTCTACCTAGGGCCCAGATCAGAATCGGCCTAGGGCCAGGTATTCAGTTCAGCGCATAGGTGCCTAACCTATCTAGGGCGGTGAGGAAACTCAGGGCCCAGTAGTAACCTTGGTCATGGGTCACCATCCCCCCGTTCCCTAGACACAAGGTTTTTATTCCCTTCCCTATCACTGTTCACTTGGTACTTCCCTGTACCTAGCGTGACACTACTAGTCTTTATGTCCCGTATATATGGTACACAAAAAAGCCACTGGATAAGGGATACAAAAACGTAAAGTAATAGTAGCTAGGTAACCCAGCAGTAACAACGCCTAAAATATAACTTTTAATGGGGTAGGTTAAAAACGATCCACAATATACATGCGCATTAGCGCCTTAAAAGACGTCACTATCTGTGTTGTCCTACCTAAACTGTAATAGGAGACAGTCATTCACAGGGAGACAGTCATTAAATAGTAGCAAACAATCCCACATAACAAATGTTGCATAGGGAATAAACAAGGAACAATCTCACCAGTCTTCAAGATACTGTGTATATGTGTTCCTTAGTCATCATCCAATGTCCAAGTGAGACCACAAAAATAGATCCCCCGGCTAAACCAGGTATTCAAAAGGATCCACCATATAGGTTCCAACATATAGACATGAAAGGAATTCTCTCAACGCGTTTCATCATATCCTCAGGAGAAGTCCAAGAGATGACTAGTATCCATCAAAGGACCGGCATATCAGCCACTGTATAAACAATGAAAATTGACCAAGTCACCACAAAAAGTAAAGCAGGCATTAAGCCAAATGGCACAGCTGCAGGCAGTGTACTCACCAGGGTCCGGACACATGGCACGCATGGATGCTGCGCAACCATGTCAATCGCCGGCGCTGCTCATTTTAAACGGCAAGTCATTGCCGCTCTGGCGTGTGATGTCACGTCCGCATCGCGGGTACCTGCCCACTTCCTGTGGGCCGCCCCGTGCTGAAGCGCACACATAGTATTCCGGACGGAGTCTTGGAGCGCAGGACATCTGCGCAGGCGCAAGCCATTCATTCACATAATGGGACAACACAAACGCAGCTTACTAGTTAAGTCTGCGATATCCCTCACAAGTGAATGGTTACACAGCGCTTAATCCAATATTGCTGTACAGGGGCATAACGCCTGTCCCAAGTACAACAGATCCAGATTAAATATGGCTGTAATATTCCGGTAAGGAAAACAAGAATGGGATTAAAAACAGAAACAAAAAAGGGGGGGCCTAAAACAGTAAGGGACGTCTGGGCAGAGAAAGAGTCATTGAGATCCCTATGGAACTTTTTCTTTTTTAAAAACATAATGTTATCATCCAAATTTGAAACTGATTTATTAATTCGTTCCATGGCAGTATCAAATTCCTGTTTGTTATATTGTGAGATAACATTCTGCTTTAATGTGGAAATATCCTTTTGAAGTTCTGTTAATTTGAGCTCCTCATACTTGACAATGAGTCGCATCAGGTTCAATGAACAGGTACCGAGAATCTGATTCCATTCCTCTTGAAAGGCAGAACAGAAAATCGTGGTAGGTGATTTTTTAATGCGAAGACCTCTTGGGATCATGTCCTTTGAAACGTACTTGTTTAAGGTTGTACAATCCCACCACGTTTTATTAACTAATTGGTTGCTAAAAAAGCACCTTCACTGGGCAACATTCTTTCACCTAGTTTTTTGTAAAAAATAAACCTGTTTCCACCTGGCTTGAACACAAGGGATTTTTTAGGTGCTGCACCTCACGCTGCCACACATGTGAATTTGCCTTACCTTGTAGTTCATTTTCAAATACTGGTGAGACTGTCACATATTCCATTTTGAGGTACAGTAATTGTAATACCACCAATGTGGTTTATTGCATTAAGTGCACCAGCTGTAACCTAATTTATATTGGTTGTACAGTGAGAAAACTCAAGGTGCGTTTTAATGAACATATCCGGGATATTTATAATTCTAAGGGCACCGTTATTCCAGCCAGAAATCTCTCATCGGCATCCAGACATTTTATTTCACATCACAATTGCAATACTGACTCCCTGCGTGTTTTTGGCTTAGAAAAAGTTAAAATCTCTCCTCGTGGTGGTGATATCCAACATCAGGTTCTCACACGTGAGGCTTTTTGGATATTTCATTTGGGAACTAGAATACCCAATGGTCTTAATCTGAGACGAGATGTCATGTTTCATTATTAAATCTTGGTAGATAATGTTCGCATGTACATTTCGGATGATAGAGTTTTTTGTTTGTTTTTTTTTATGTGGAATTTTAATATCAAAAATCTTTTCTGTATATATAAAAAAATCTGTTCACTTATTGTTGAATTTTTGTATTGTTGCTTTGTATGTTATCTACCCCATGCTGGCACATGTGCTTTCTGATTAAACACACTCCTCCCATTGGTAGGAGTGAGTTTAAATTCTTGTGAGCAAGACATGTTCACTCAGGCTTGACAAAGAACGCAGGCAGCGTTCGAAACGCGTAGCCTTACGCCGCATATTGGCTCCCTATTTTTGTCATCATATTAATTTTTACGTCCTTTAATAAAATTTTGCATCAGTTTTACTACTACTCCGGAAGCTGGATTTTTCTTTCTTCTATTTGACCCTTGCACTGCCAGAGTGTTATCCTTGCATGCCGGACTTTGCCCCAGTTGAGCTGGATCACTTTTTTTCCTATATGTTGGAACCTATATGGTGGATCCTTTTGAATACCTGCTTTAGCCGGGGGATCTATTTTTGTGGTCTCACTTGGACATTGGATGATGACTAAGGAACACATATACACAGTATCTTGAAGACTGGTGAGATTGTTCCTTGTTTATTCCCTATGCAACATTTGTTATGTGGCATTGTTTGCTACTATTTAATGACTGTCTCCCTGTGAATGACTGTTTCCTATTACAGTTTACGTAGGACAACACAGATAGTGACGTCTTTTAAGGCGCTAATGCGCATGTATATTGTGGATCGTTTTTAACCTACCCCATTAAAAGTTATATTTTAGGCGTTGTTACTGCTGGGTTACCTAGCTACTATTACTTCCCGTACTTGTACTTATCATTCCTTTTCCTATATTGCTGTATCCATATATAACCATGGTTTTCCCTTATGCATATTTGCAAAAAATGGTCAGGCAGAATCCAGAGTGAGCTTACCATATATATTTTGTTAGAATCAGTGTTACCACTTACTGACATCTGTATTGCGATTATGGTTTGGGATGCAGAGGAAAATAGTTATTACATGTGATTTGGACCTTAGGCAATCACACATTAATAAATCATATGTAAAATGAATACATATAACATTAAGAACTATGATGTATACTGCAACAGACAACATCCAGAGTTGCATTAATGTTGTAGATGGGAGTTCAATGTCAAGTAGATGTTTGATAGTAGTAAAAACATACCTTGACACATTATATGATTTACTACATATATCGTTGAGATTAGTTGTTCTTTACAGAGATCTTAGACCTCAAACACTGATAACACATATGTGCACATAGCTTGGATGATACAAAACCGCTCTACCAGGGTTAACCGATAAAATCTTCAATGCTGCAATTCAAGTCAGACTTGAAAGCTCACCTGTGTTCAAAAGATCCATTTCAATCTTTGAGCAATAATAATACTGAATGCCAAACTATCTGTATTCTGCTTAAGTATGTGAAAGCCACTCTGAATCCCTCAATCGATAAGACACTTCATGAATATAGCTTAGTTCGGCAATATTTGATATGTAACTTACATATTTGATAAATGTTGGGGAAATAAATGAAGAGTATATGCAGAAAAAATATAGAAAAAAAAGTGTACAAAGTTGATTCTAGCTTTACTTCATTCCCAGATAATATTAATTCACAGCATAATTCAACATGCACAATGGCAGCTACAGGAAGCGACTCTCATTCTTGTGGGAATAAGTCGTCATTGAACTTTAAGAATTGTTCACGGGAGTACCACGATGGAGAGTGTCGCCCCTATTTAAGGTGTCAGGAGATAGCAGCAGATGGCTACACGCATACTTGTACAGGTAAAATCTGCTAGTTATGCAGATTCTCCTTGGTCCGGTGCTGCAAGGGTTAAGCAGTTCATTTGGTCTCCTAACTCAGGATGAAAATCCTCATCTCAGCTTTTTTAATTTCCCATTCACCTTTGATATAAATACTCTTTTCTCAGCTCAGGGAGTTCTCGGTGATAGTTTAGCAATACCTAGCCTTTAGAATGGACTTGTGAGCTGTGGACTAAGGAGTCGTTTTTGTAGCTGCAGCCGGAGATTGCTGTGTGGACGTTTGTGGCTTTTTCTCTTCCTTTTTAGTTTGCCTTACTTATTCGTTCCCTTTTACTCTTTTCTGTAGTTTGGTTTGTCTAGTGTGATTGCTGTTTCTTTTACCTCTGTCTGTCTTATCCCTTTTGTGTCTTTAGCACAGGGCAGGACTAGAGTACCCTCTGCCCTGTGCACCAGACAGGGTTGTGTTCATAGAAAGACAGGGATAGGAACATGATTGCTGCATGGGGTGAAAGAACCCATCTAAGGACATCAGGGAGCTCAGGGTTGCTTAGGGTGTGTCAGGGGTTGACCCTCTCTATCCTTCCCTAGTGGCAGTGTATCCCTTCTCGCCATGTGCTGACCAACCCACTTGATGGAGCGTGACAACCCAGAGCTGCCTTGGATTGGTACCTGGTGCCTATCGTCAGACAAGTCCAACCTCCCCATCAGAGGCTCTGGTGAAGACTGGGTAGGCACTTAGTCACGCCCCTCTCAGAGTAAACCTGTTTCTGGGAACAGTGGGTCTATGTCCCTCTCTCCCCTCCATCAGTTAGCGGGGCATATAAGTGGAGGTATAAAAAATTATATTTCCCCTTAAGCGTTTCACCCAGGAAAAATGCCCAGCTAGCAGAAAATTCAGCTGTTAGTCAATGATCTGCAAGAGCAGGACCCGAAATGATCATCAAATCAGTGACGGGACCACATTTTAAAATGGGTAGAGTCTGATAAGACAATGCCTTGACATGACTATGTAATATGTATGGAGAATGGATCCACTGGACCTTTAGTCCATCAGAAGTAATGACTCTCACAGTCCAACCTTTATGAGTAAATACAATGTAGCGCTACTATTAATTGCATTGCAATTTGTATCATTAGCATTGTACACACAGGACACTTCATGACGTTTTATATATATATATATATATATATATATATATATATATATATATATATATATATATATATATATATATATATATATACATATATAAAAGCCAATAGGGCATAGACAATGATGATAGGCGACTTCAAACTCAGTTTTAAATGGGGTTGTCCTTTGCTGGACCAATGGGACTCCAAGAAGGGGCTATAAGCCTAACCTTTGGTACAATTATAAACTAGTTCAATTCTAAGAGGATCTAACGTATCTTGTTTCCTCCAATGTTTGAATTATGGGCAAAAACAGATCATCGGCACAGTTAAAAATTGCAGGAAATAAGATCTCTGGAAAATTCATCCATTTTTTTTTAGAAGAGGGAAAGCTAACCCATAACAGTTTTGGTGCTGGCTAGACTGTGATTCAAAGTCTAAGGAATCTCCATGTTCTTCACTCATAAACCCTATAGGAAGGTATGGTTTTCTAGAGTTAATTTCTCTTATTGTGGTCCCCAGAATAATTTTACCATTTGATAGTTGTTGCGCTATATCAAAAAAACTTTTTAAAAAGCTTAGGAATATGACTAGATTTACAATCATAATGCAACAAGCCAAGGAATATGGAATAGTTGTCAGGAGACAGGTCATCATTTGGTGGTAGCAGTAGAACCATTGAAACCAGGTGACAGATCCAATGTATCAAACAAAAACATAATCCAGGATCAGGAGTAAAAATAGTGAAAAAAGAAAAGTAATGTGGCAGAGGTCTCCCTTAAAAAAGCCACCAGGGTGATGTCAGAGAAAGAAATATTGGCAACCTGACAGTTTCATCTTTGCAGGATAAAGCCAAGCCCTGTAGTGTTGGTGGGGGTAATTGAGCTGACTGTCCTTGTTAATTGCCCTTACATTCTGTTGGGCAGCCCGCCTGTTCTAATGAATTAGGGAGTCACTAACAGGATGTCAGCTGTGATCACCATCCTATACAAGACTTATCTATGAACAGTTATAATACTAAGTAAGCACCTTCCTCATGGATGGTAGGTATGTGAGAGATTGTTCATCAGCATTTTGCACCTGGCTTACCCCTGCCTTTTATCATAGGGGTCTATTGCATCCTGCAGTACATTAGTCATTAGTAAATGTGACTGCTTTTTTTCTCAGATGTTCAACCAGACAATCACAAATGGTAAAAAAAATAGGCAAGGACGCACTGCAGGATATTCAGTTATCTAGCACACTTAGCTCAATGGAGCTACACCACCAGCACATGAGCAAAACACTGAAAACCCACTACCTCTGGGTTTCTGTAATATTATATATATATATATATATATATATATATATATATGTCTTTAGCAATAAATAGTGTATGTATGTGTATATATAATATATATATATATATATGTCGCGGGCGGGGAGGAGGGTGTCAGCACACTACGCTCACCCCTTCTGCTCGGGTCCGGCGGTTGCTGCTCAGTGGTGGCTCGAGCTGTGGGCCGGATCCCGGGGGTTTCTCGAGCGGCACTCCTCGCCCGTGAGTGAAAGGGGGTTTGTTGGGTGTGGGGATAGTTTATTGTCCGTGACGCCACCCACGGTTGTGGTGATTTCACCACCGCTGCTCTATATGGGGATCCCGGGGATGGTGATGCGGAGCAGCCAGGTGTTGTGTGGCCCCTCCGTGGGTAGGGGTTGGTGATCCCGGGGCCCGGTGATGGCTTGGGAGGTGCAGGGCCTGGTGGGCGCAGGGACGCGGGGGCAGCGCTGTGCCTTGCGGCACTGTGGTACTCACTCAGCCTGAGACGTTGACACAGTTTTTACGGTAAACCAAACGGCTGGTAAGACTGTCCCACGGACGGCTGCACTTGCTCTCCCAGTAGGTGACGGTGATGTCCCTCTTCCTTGCACCTTTGTTTACTTGTTGGTTGCGATGGGTCCCCACCGGTAACCCGCTCCCCGGCTTCAAGCTGGACCGGGGGAGCTCTACTCTTTGCCCGCAGGCGCTGGCCCTGAGAAACTGGTGCCTTGGCGGTGGCGGTGTGTCTCCTACTCTGGTTGGGCTGTTGCCTTCAATCAGGACTTGGTTGTTGGGGGATCTACGTCCCCTTCACTGACGGATTTGGCAAATTCTGGCGACTCCTAGCCTTGCCGGGGTCCGAGAGGCCCCTGCCCTGGTGCTGACTGTCCTTCGGAACACTGCTCCAGACCGCCGGGCCACTACCCGTCCGCGGTCCTTCCAGGAACTTCCAAACGGTCCCCCTCCAGACAGTCACCGCCGTTGCTGACCTTGCTGACCTGTCCTGCACACAGCTGGACTACTTCAGGCTTTCTCTCTGTCACCACTCTTGCTTTCCTCCTTTACCACTTTACTTCCTTCTACTTTCACTTCCTTAACTCATCTTAGCTGTTTACTCCTTCACTCCCCTAGCTTATCTGCCTGGTTTCTGCCGCCTCCAGAGCTGTGAACTCCTCGGTGGGTGGAGCCAACCGCCTGGCCCACCCCCTGGTGTGAATCATCAGCCTCTGGAGGAAGGCAACAAGGGTTTTTGGTTAGCTTTGGTGTTCCTAACTGGGATGTAGGGTGTGGTGGTGTGTGACCTGTGTCCCCTGGCTTGCCCAGGGCGACACATTCCCCCTTAGCAAAATGCAGACCGTCCGCGGGCTGCCGTCCAACACCGGTTTTATTTTTCTGTAAAAGATAACATGGTAAAATAATAACATATGTACATTTTTAATAACTCTTCCCTTAAAGGGAGGCACATTTCTTTAACGTTGCATAACGGTTTATGGTTACGGTTTCCGCTCTCTCCCACCCAAGCAACCTGGCCCTGATGCTGCCCCTAAAGCCCAGGCAGCACCCCTTGACCCACAGTCCAGCACACGGTACCCGAGCGGGATCTGTCCTTCCCTCCAGAGGGTAGCCACCGTTTCCTTTGGTGGCTGGGCCCCAGCCTGCTCTGCTGAGGGCCCTCCCTCCAACCTGCCTCTCCGGAGGTGGCATTGCGGAAACGGTAACGGCAAACAACATATTTACAAGCCACTTAACGTTTGTGGTTGCCCTGCAAGTTCACGGGCTTGTCCATGGATAGTTCCCATGCAAAACTTTTTAAACGGTCCCCACAGGGACAACGGTGCCGGCTCCGGCCGGTTCAATCACAAAGATAATCTGGTGAAGTACTCGGTATCATTTCACTTATCATTTTCAACTTTTAAACTTTTAAACAAACTTGTAAACACTTTGGTCCCAACGGGGACTGCTGCAGCGGGCATCCGCTGACCTTGAGGCGGC
This sequence comes from Anomaloglossus baeobatrachus, assembly GCF_048569485.1. NCBI lineage: Eukaryota > Metazoa > Chordata > Amphibia > Anura > Aromobatidae > Anomaloglossus > Anomaloglossus baeobatrachus. The sequence continues at coordinate 568,906,755 of NC_134356.1, forward strand.
TACCACCGCGGGGGGTCGGCCCACTCCGGGACCGAGCAGTACAGGGGGTTCTCCTTCCACTGGCAGTTCAACCCCGAACCACTGACAGCCGTTTGGAACGGCGGCGGAGGCGGCGTACCTGGAACCTCTTCCTCAATCAGCGCCATTCTTTACGGACCCCCGGCTGCGGTGCTGATGTCCGTCTCCCACTCGATCAGGGCCGGTTCTGGGGTTTGGGTGGACTGATCGCGACGCGGCACGGCTGCAGCGGCCCCTTGCTCACGGGCTCCCACTACGGCAACCATTCTGCGCATCTCCGCCTTCCAGTCCATCAACTGCTGCAAGCTCTGCGCCCTCACCTTCAAGCAGAACCGCCCTAACTCCCGCTCCAGCCACTCAGCGGTCCCGGCTGGGAGCTCACCCGGGCCGCAGTCTTCAAAGGCTACTGCTCCTCGTTTCCCCCAGAGCTTGGATGCTCCGGTCGCGGGCATTCCCGCGCTCCAACTCGAGGACGCCACCATTTCTCCATCCGCGTCCCCCTTAGCTCTTTCCGGCCCCTCCTTTCTCGGGGCGGGGTTTTGGCCTTCGCGCCTCTACTACTCGAGAAGACGCTCGAGCGGGAACTTTTCGCGCCAAAGATGGCGGCTTCTGAAATTTTCCTGCCGGATACCTCCGGCGGTAACAAGGCGCACCTCTACCAGACTGCAGAGCGGTAAGATCCTGTTCGTGATGCCAAGTTGTCGCGGGCGGGGAGGAGGGTGTCAGCACACTACGCTCACCCCTTCTGCTCGGGTCCGGCGGTTGCTGCTCAGTGGTGGCTCGAGCTGTGGGCCGGATCCCGGGGGTTTCTCAAGCGGCACTCCTCGCCCGTGAGTGAAAGGGGGTTTGTTGGGTGTGGGGATAGTTTATTGTCCGTGACGCCACCCACGGTTGTGGTGATTTCACCACCGCTGCTCTATATGGGGATCCCGGGGATGGTGATGCGGAGCAGCCAGGTGTTGTGTTGCCCCTCCGTGGGTAAGGGTTGGTAATCCCGGGGCCCGGTGATGTCTTGGGAGGTGCAGGGCCTGGTGGGCGCAGGGACGCGGGGGCAGCGCTGTGCCTTGTGGCACTGTGGTACTCACTCAGCCTGAGACGTTGACACAGTTTTTACGGTAAACCAAACGGCTGGTAAGACGGTCCCACGGACGGCTGCACTTGCTCTCCCAGTAGGTGACGGTGATGTCCCTCTTCCTTGCACCTTTGTTTACTTGTTGGTTGCGATGGGTCCCCACCGGTAACCCGCTCCCCGGCTTCAAGCTGGACCGGGGGAGCTCTACTCTTTGCCCGCAGGCGCTGGCCCTGAGAAACTGGTGCCTTGGCGGTGGCGGTGTCTCTCCTACTCTGGTTGGGCTGTTGCCTTCAATCGGGACTTGGTTGTTGGGGGATCTACGTCCCCTTCACTGACGGATTTGGCAAATTCTGGCGACTCCTAGCCTTGCCGGGGTCCGAGAGGCCCCTGCCCTGGTGCTGACTGTCCTTCGGAACACTGCTCCAGACCGCCGGGCCACTACCCGTCCGCGGTCCTTCCAGGAACTTCCAAACGGTCCCCCCTCCAGACAGTCACCGCCGTTGCTGACCTTGCTGACCTGTCCTGCACACAGCTGGACTACTTCAGGCTTTCTCTCTGTCACCACTCTTGCTTTCCTCCTTTACCACTTTACTTCCTTCTACTTTCACTTCCTTAACTCATCTTAGCTGTTTACTCCTTCACTCCCCTAGCTTATCTGCCTGGTTTCTGCCGCCTCCAGAGCTGTGAACTCCTCGGTGGGCGGAGCCAACCGCCTGGCCCACCCCCTGGTGTGAATCATCAGCCTCTGGAGGAAGGCAACAAGGGTTTTTGGTTAGCTTTGGTGTTCCTAACTGGGATGTAGGGTGTGGTGGTGTGTGACCTGTGTCCCCTGGCTTGCCCAGGGCGACACATATACATACATACACTATTTATTGCTAAAGACATATTTGCGTACTCTCCTAAAAGACTCATCACAAAGGGGAATCTCCTGAAGGAGCATGAAAGTCGTTGGTGGTTTTGGTTGAGTCTGTATTTGTTTACCATGTATGGTTTACGGCAGGGTTCCTCAATCTGTAGCTCGGGAGCTACATGTGGCTCACAGGCCCGTGATGTGTGGCTCGTGGCTATCTTCCAGCTTAGTGCATAAGCACCAGGTCTAACAAACAAGCTATGAAGAGCAGGTCTTCAGAAGGTGACACTTGTGAGTAGCTTCACATAGAAGGGCACATCTGAATGGGGGTAGGGTAGGATCCCCTGGATGTACTAATGTACTGCAGGATGCAATAGATACATTTATTAGATAAATGTGGATTAAAAATGTTTTTGGAACTAAGTACATGTCAGACCATAAGAATTTCTAAACTATAGATGATATTTTTTCTACATTTTTAAACACTGAGTAGTATTAGATTCTCCTACAAATCATATGTCATTAAAACTATTTCCACAGTTTTTAGAAAAATGTGTTTAAATTACAGCAGATAAATTAAAATAGAATAAATAATGACTTCTGATTATTTAGGTTGAGATCTCCCTTAATTATTCAAGTTCAGAAGCCAGCATTCTCAAAGCCAGAAACCTACGCGCGGCTTCATGAATTCACACTAGATGAACTTGCCTTTAGCACCTCTAATTATAATAGATGTCTCTGACACTGAATGCATTCATCTTCTTAGAGGGATGAAAAACAAGATGAAGAAAATCTAAACTAGACTGGGCATTTTTTTTTTTAGACTGGACTACATGATAAATGTATGATAAATCTGGAAAGGACAACATGACGCTATCCATGGTGCTGAAACATTCATACTGACAACATTTGTACATTATTCCCTTATGTTCCTCTAGAAACGAAACGCACAATGTCCTGGGAGTTGGGTGGAGAAATGTAGATTGGCAGCATGACTATATGTCACCTTCAATTTCCATCCATTGTACATGGATCCCTAAGGCAGATACTAGCTGTTGTACACACAGCTTTGGAATTACATTACGGTAGGACTTGCAGATAATGCTGCTGAATGACTTTTATATTGACCTCAACATTGAGAAGCTGATTGTGTTTTCCATGATACACTGAAAATAAATCACCACTGAAAATTCACTATCATCCAGCACCAAAAATCATTCCATGGTATACAGCATTTGGAGTTCATGCACTCAACTTCTTAAAGTCCAACTTTACTCAAACATATAATGCAGCCTGTATAGGGATTTATGCAGGTCAGATCTATGCTGCTGTTGGATTGTTTCTTCAGCACTGACCTAGAGGAGCATTGTGATTACCTGTGAATTTCTCCCCCCTCAGTGAGAAAATAAAAATAGCTTTGTGAACTAAAAATAGTTTTTGACTCTTTAACTAGTCATTAAGCAAAGTTAAAAAAAAGATTAGGATGAACTGCTAGGACTCCAAAAAGCCCTTTAGTGCGAGGATCTAGGAGATTTTAAGGGGGTTGTCATTAGAGAAGAGGATACTGCTTTCGATTAAAACAGCCTGAAGACAGGTGTGGTACTGTTTTTGGAAAAACGTTGCCATACTTTTCTAATTTTGAACAACCCTTCTAATTAATCTCAATAATATAAACTTTGCATGGCAGAGAACTTGCTTGGTCCTTAAAGTCCATTTCAGCTGCCATCAGAAGAGAACTCCACATCCTGATTTGTCTTCAGAGACCATAGCTTCAGTGGCCTACCTTAAAACCTTGGAAGCTAACAACAAGGTGCTTTGCTGATTTACTAACCTCAAAACCCGCACTTTCTGTACCAAGGCTTGATCTTTGTGCTGCAGTACTGGCAGTGGAAATCGCCAAAGTCACTCCTAAGCAGTGGCACTTTATCTCCACTGGCCTGAGGCTAGCTGATCATCTGGAACTGGACTATTGTTTGCATCTAGCCTCAGCGACAACACATGGCTTTTGCCTACAAGCTTTCTACAAAAGGATCTTTGTTCTATTGATGCCAATGGTGCCTATGAGCTTATGAGACCAGAATCTGATGGGAAAATCAGGCTGTACATCCATGGTGCCAGGGCTGAAACTAAGGACTCATCACTTTGGGCGCTTCTCAAGTTTGTCATCCGTTGTGCAGGCTGGTGCTTGTCTAACTTGCATCACTCAGTGCCTCTTAGCAGAAAGCATCACTTGAGGTAGGACACTACTGCTTGACACAGCTCATGGCGGGGAGCATACCTCCACCTGTGTTAGGACATGGAACTTTCACCATTTGGATTGTTGGATTGGTGGGAGTATTCACATGTTGTGGCTTCCCCAATGAAAAGATGGTTTTAATATTGGACCTGTATCATCATCTTATTATGGACAATAGGCCACTAAACACAAATTTGGACTTTACAACTGTTCATAGTTTTATTGTTACATGTTTATGTGTTTCATTTCTTGTTTTTCAGGTATATAAAATGGCGGCAGACAGAAGACTTCATGTCAAGACTGGATCATTGTGAAATCTAAAGATTTCAGACAGGAAGTGTCATGTCCCATGACTTGGGAATCATTCAGTATTATATAGTCATTATATTTTCTCTTGTGTTACTATGCAATAAGGTTTGTCCTTTTTAGAAGGTTGTCCTCCCTCTCTCCCTGTAGTGTTCTGATGTCAGTAACCTCTCCCTTCTTCTGCAGTTAGTGTTTTTCAGCCATTTTGCTAGCATCATCTGTATGCAGCTCTGGTTCAGAATTGTCTTTCTTTACCTACTGTAACTGTGCATAATTACAAAAATTCAACAGAAAAAATAAAAATTTCTTCTAGAATCTTCATACATGCCTTTGCAGTCTAGTCAAGCTATTTGAAGAAGTTTCTAAAAGTGAGTAGTGGTATAAAGTGTGACATCCCAGGGCAGTGGGATACTCGGTCCCGAGCGTGTGGTGAACAGGGGAGTCATGGTCGCGGCCGATACCCGGTTCCGTGTCCCCAGGGGTCGATCCGAAGAAGGGTGAAAAAGTGGAAAAATAAGAATAAAATACATTAAAGAGTTTTAGACTACACCACTTGTGGCTATTTCGTAGGAGCCGCCACTGTGTGATCTTCCTGGGGCAGGTAGTATAATACAGCTCAGGTGTTCTGGCCCTCCGCAAGTAGGGCTAGGCCCCGGAAGAGGATGATGGTGGTTGTAGTATCCAGTGTGAGCTGATGATGCACCAATGTAGAAAGGATTCAAGCCACACAGGAACTGCAGTTTAAACTGGTTTTTACTCACTGTTCTAGTACCAGTGCCCTGGTGGTGCTGGTTTTCAGGTGTTCCCTCATCCTTTGTCCCCAGTGCCCGTTTGTGACTTGGTGAGCTGTCCTCCGTGAACACTTTAGTTTTTTATGGCTCCCCGTGGCCTAAAACATCTTGGGATCCCCACAGTTTCACAGTCGTGGCCCGTATAACAGGCAGCCTGGACAATTTTAATGGGTTGGACTCCTGTCCCTGTCCCCAGGTCCCCTCTTTGCTGCTTTACTCCGGACACTCAAGTTGGTGAGAGACCCTGATGATCCCCTCACCTGGCAGATTTAACAGATAGCTTGAAGCGTACTCTCGTTCAAGGCTTCTGCTCCCCACCTGTGCTGGATTCTGTGAGTCTTGGTCCCGCACTACTCTGGCAACCCTAGGTTCCTTGAGCACTGGCTCCTTAATCCACAGAAACCCTTCTTCTTTTTAGCTCCAGTTGTTTCTTCAGGTTGTAACACCTAGGACTACTGTCCTAAAACACTTCACTGTTATGATTCAGTGACCGAGGAGGATCAAAAGGGGCAAAAACTTGGAAACCCAGAGAATCACCAGAGTGGTTGGAAACTCAGCTGACTGCAAACCTGTAACTGACAACACGACTAGAAGTAGCCGTGGGACTTGCCTGCAACGAACTAGTCGCCTTGACACAGCCAGAGAGCTAATTATTCCTAAAGAGAGAAAAACAAGGAAAACTAAAAAACTAACCTGCCTCGGAGCAGTCCCCCAAAGATATAGATAGTCCCCAAACATGTAAAGCAAGATGAAACACTGTACACAGGTAGAAAACAGATTCAGCAAAGATGAGGCCAAAACAATCTATATAGGAAAGGACAGAAAAGAGCACTGTCTGCAGCCATGCAATATTCTAAAAAAAAACCACACCTGATAGGAAAAAAGCTGAGACCACACGGCCTCTCCCCCACTATATCCCTACTCTGGTGTTACTGGAATGCAAGCAAAACACTAATATAGAGGAAGGACCGAAATTAATACCAAGCATGACAAAACAAAAATACATTGTAGAATATGGAGCTGGGTACACAGACATTCTCAGCAGGAAATAATCCAACTCCACCCAGAACTCCACACAAACAGAAACCAGGAATCAAGCCGTAATACCACAGAAATAAAAACAACAAGAAAGTGGAAATAAACCAGCAAATGGTACAAAGACAAAACTTATCTGCTAGGAGTTCAGGTGGAAACAGAAGATAGGGCAGGCTCCAGAATATCCACAGCACCACAGGAGACAACATTGATCACCGGTCCAGACATAGAGAACACTGCTCAGTTATATAGGCCCAGTCTGAGCAGCCTGATTTCCAATCATCATCAGCTGTCTGGCTTGTGTTAAGCAGACCAACTCTACTACCAGCACTGGCCACAAGTGGAAGCCCCAACCAGGAACCGAGTCCAAATGTGTTCACAACACTTCCCTTTCTCTCACTTCTGGCTCCCTCAGAGTCTCTCTCCAACAACAACTGACTTTTCTCCTCCCGCCAACTCCCCACCTATCAACTAGCCCCGCCCCTTTTTGCATCTCTCCCTAGCAGATTGGATGCTTACCAACCAATAGGTGGCCATCCTTTAAATCTGTCTCTAGGCAGTTTTCCCAGGTTGGACATGGGGTTTAGTGTATGTGTGATGGTGTTGGTGTGTTTACCGGCACTGGTATTCTAAGGTTTGGGTTGTCCACAGTTGGTTACATATTTTATGGCACCTGATACCTCAGGGGTGCTACAAAAGAGACAACTTGCAGCTTAGTTATGGAGCCAGAATAGTGAAAATGTGCTCTCTCCCTGGCTCTGATCAGAGGTGGCAAGCCATTAACAGAGCACACTGTAATTGCACATTATAAGAAGAGAACAAAAGAACAGAAACCAGTACCAACTCTGCAAGTGACGTCACATCACGTACGGGACACAGCTAGTATGTGGAAGAGTGTGCTCAGGTCAGATGAGATCAAAGTAGAGCTTTTTAAGTTAAATATAAAACATTATGGGTGGTGGAAAACTAACACTGCACATCAGCCTGAAAACATTATCCCCACCATCAAATGTGTTGGAGGCAGCATCATGCTGTGGGGAGGCTTTTCTTCAGCAGAGACAGGGAATCTGGTCAGAGTTGATGGGAAGATGGAAGGAGCTAAATACTGGTTAATCCTTGAGGAAAATCTGTTAGAGGCTGGAAAATATTTTAGACTGTGGTGTTGGTTCACCTTCCAGCAGGACAACGACTCTAAACATACTACCAGAGCTACAATGGATGGTTTAGATCTAAACTTATTCATGTGTTTGAATTTCCCAGTCAAAGTTCAGATCTAAATCCCATTGAGAATCTGTGGCAAGACTTGAAAAATGTTGTTCACAGACATCTTCATCCAATGTCACTGAGCCTGAACTATTCTGCAAAGGAGAATGGCCATAAATGTCAGCCTCTAGTTGTACAAAGCTGGTAGAGACATATCCCAAAAGACTTGCAGCAGTAATTAAAGCAAGAGGTGACTCGGGGGACCTGATACAAATGCACACCATCATTTTCAGATTTATATTTTTGCAATATTTAGAAAAACATATTATTTCCTTTACACTTCACAAATACTTAATACTTTCTATAGGTATATCACATAAAATCCCCCCCAAAAAACATTTATGTTTGTGAGTGCAGCATAAAAAAATGTAGAAAAGTTGACGGAGTATGAATACGTTTTCAATGCATGGAATATTGTATATCCACTTAACCCCCAGGCAATTTTCCATTTGTAGTTGTTTTTTTTTTTTTGTTCCCTTTCTTCCGAGAGCCGTAACTTTATTATATTTTCATTATATTGCCTCATATAGGGCTTGTTTTTTGCGGGACAAGTTGCACTGTTAAGTTAAACCATAAGTTTTACCATATAGTGACACGCCCGCCCCAGGGCCAGGGGGGGACTTGGAATCGGGCCGGACTAGTCCGGGGACATCAGCGGTGGCGGGGGTCCGTCTCCGTGACCCTGGCGGTGTCTTTAATAAATGAAGGGGATGATGATGGTGATGATGGTAGTTGCAATTAAATGAAGTTTGTCACACCACTTGCGGTCTTCAGCTATGAGAGGAAGCCGCCGCTGTGTAATCTCTCTCACTGTTTGGGCTGATGGTGTGACGCAGCTAAGGCTGCTTTCACACTACGTCTTTTTAACATGCATCCTGAATGGTTTTTTGCTGCAAAAGCGGATCCTGCTTTTACAGCAAAAAATGCATGCAAACGCATGTCTTATTTTGCAGGATCCTGTCACTGGATGTTTAGGGGCGGGCATTGGAGTCATGTGATCGAGAGTGAGGGGAACTAAACGTGCCAGACTGGGAGCCGGCATCTGACAGCTGCGAGGCTCGTAACCAAGGTAAACATCGGGTATACTTGCTTGGATACCCGATATTTACTTTGGTTACGAGCGTCTGCAGCTGCTAGGAGCCGGGCTCCCTGCACACGTTACCAACGTAAACATCGGGTAACTAAGATAAATGGTTACCCGATATTTACCTTGGTTACGAGTGTCCGCAGCTCTCAGGTGGGGGAGAGGGAGGGGGGGAGACAGAGAGAGAGGGAGGGGAGAGAGAGGGAGAGAGACAGAGGGAGGAGAGAGAGAGACTGATCACGGAGGCTGGTTTCTGGGCATGCTCAGTAGAGTGAAAAAGCACCAGTGAGGGATTAATTATAAAACTTAGCTTTTAATTTTTCAGTTAAAATTGTGCAATATATTAAAAAAATACACACAGGATCACCCTGCGGGTAACCAAAGGTCCGTACTCCCACACAACGTCAGGGTACCTTTGGACGATTACCATCAGGGGGTAACCACCCTGTATGTTGGGGATCAATGGGGTCAAATTGTCAGTATGCAGGTAAGAGTATCAGGGATAAAGGACAATGGTCCCACTACCATACAGTTAGGTCCAGAAATATTTGGACAGTAACACAATTTTCGCGAGTTGGGCTCTGCATGCCACCACATTGGATTTGAAATGAAATCTCTACAACACAATTCAAGTGCAGATTGTAACGTTTAATTTGAAGGTTTGAACAAAAATATCTGATAGAAATTGTAGGAATTGTACACATTTCTTTACAAACACTCCACATTTTAGGAGGTCAAAAGTAATTGGACAAATAAACCAAACCCAAACAAAATATTTTTATTTTCAATATTTTGTTGCGAATCCTTTGGAGGCAATCACTGCCTTAAGTCTGGAACCCATGGACATCACCAAACGCTGGGTTTCCTCCTTCTTAATGCTTTGCCAGGCCTTTACAGCCGCAGCCTTCAGGTCTTGCTTGTTTGTGGGTCTTTCCGTCTTAAGTCTGGATTTGAGCAAGTGAAATGCATGCTCAATTGGGTTAAGATCTGGTGATTGACTTGGCCATTGCAGAATGTTCCACTTTTTTGCACTCATGAACTCCTGGGTAGCTTTGGCTGTATGCTTGGGGTCATTGTCCATCTGTACTATGAAGCGCCGTCCGATCAACTTTGCGGCATTTGGCTGAATCTGGGCTGAAAGTATATCCCGGTACACTTCAGAATTCATCCGGCTACTCTTGTCTGCTGTTATGTCATCAATAAACACAAGTGACCCAGTGCCATTGAAAGCCATGCATGCCCATGCCATCACGTTGCCTCCACCATGTTTTACAGAGGATTTGGTGTGCCTTGGATCATGTGCCGTTCCCTTTCTTCTCCAAACTTTTTTCTTCCCATCATTCTGGTACAGGTTGATCTTTGTCTCATCTGTCCATAGAATACTTTTCCAGAACTGAGTTGGCTTCATGAGGTGTTTTTCAGCAAATTTAACTCTGGCCTGTCTATTTTTGGAATTGATGAATGGTTTGCATCTAGATGTGAACCCTTTGTATTTACTTTCATGGAGTCTTCTCTTTACTGTTGACTTAGAGACAGATACACCTACTTCACTGAGAGTGTTCTGGACTTCAGTTGATGTTGTGAACGGGTTCTTCTTCACCAAAGAAAGTATGCGGCGATCATCCACCACTGTTGTCATCCGTGGACGCCCGGGCCTTTTTGAGTTCCCAAGCTCACCAGTCAATTCCTTTTTTCTCAGAATGTACCCGACTGTTGATTTTGCTACTCCAAGCATGTCTGCTCTCTCTCTCTAATGGATTTTTTCTTTTTTTTCAGCCTCAGGATGTTCTGCTTCACCTCAATTGAGAGTTCCTTAGACCGCATGTTGTCTGGTCACAGCAACAGCTTCCAAATGCAAAACCACACACCTGTAATCAACCCCAGACCTTTTAACTACTTCATTGATTACAGGTTAACGAGGGAGACGCCTTCAGAGTTAATTGCAGCCCTTAGAGTCCCTTGTCCAATTACTTTTGGTCCCTTGAAAAAGAGGAGGCTATGCATTACAGAGCTATGATTCCTAAACCCTTTCTCCGATTTGGATGTGAAAACTCTCATATTGCAGCTGGGAGTGTGCACGTTCAGCCCATATTATATATATAATTGTATTTCTGAACATGTTTTTGTAAACAGCTAAAATAACAAAACTTGTGTCACTGTCCAAATATTTCTGGCCCTGACTGTATATACATGTATTTTTGGATATAGCAATCCCATAGAGACAACAACATACAGCTTTGACCCCTTTATCACATGTCCAACACATAGGTAAAGCAAGAGTAAGGAAGGATCTCACCCATTTAGATGGTCTTCCGATGCTTTAAACAGCAATCTCTTAGTAGGAGGGGTCACAGCGGGGCTTGAAATCCGGGCTTGATGTAACTTGTCCTAAACCCCCTTGACTCCTTACAAGGACGGTCCACATCTGAGCCTATGACCTTGTATACAAAATGCCCCACATGCCTCCCGACGCGTTTCGTCACAGATGGTGACTCCTCAGGGGACCAAGCATGGATGAAAATGAAAAGGGCCAAGAAAAAGAGGATTGTGTGGCACCTGCAGGGTCCACACCCCAAATGCTGCAAACCGTTGTTCCCACAAATGCTGACCTATAAACATATGGTCAGGGCCCACACGGCCAATCCAAACAACCTCTAAACAGGTGCACTTCATTCCCTTAAGTGACCAGAATAAACACTCACCGCCCCTTTAGGAAAGTTCCGACTGAGTAGCACGTGGATCGGCGTTCCTCCTCCGTACAAACTCCATTTGCCCGGTGTGTGTATCACATTTCCGGGTTGTACATGCGAGAACGAGGCTTGGATCGCATCACGTGGTACAGACAGCACCACGTGACCAAGCACATGATCCGCCGCGTCATCGCATAGTTCAGAAGGATGCTGCGAGGTAGGAGAAAGCCCTCAGGGTCTCCAGGCAACCATGTAAATCAGACATTCCACGTGGTGCTGACCAGCATCACGTGTTCCATCACGTAACCGCCTCTCTCAGAGGCAATATTGACAGATGGAAACTCGCCCCCAAGGCATCCAGTGGAGATGTTATAGGCACTCGTGCCGTCCGTTCAGTCCTTTATCCCTGATACTCTTACCTGCATACCGACAATTTGACCCCATTAATCCCCAACATACAGGGTGGTTACCCCCTGATGGTAATCGTCCAAAGGTACCCTGACGTTGTGTGGGAGTACGGACCTTTGGTTACCCGCTGGGTGATCCTGTGTGTATTTTTTTAATATATTGCACAATTTTAACTGAAAAATTAAAAGCTAAGTTTTATAATTAATCCCTCACTGGTGCTTTTTCACTAACCTTAATTGTGAGCATTGTCCCTGTGGAAACACCAATTGGTGGTTCCTTTGCTACTTATCATGCTCAGTAGAGCAATCAGGATCCTGCCTATCAGCACGCCAGCGTTCACATGCGTTTGCGTGCTGTTTAGTCAGGATCCAGCAATTTGCAGAAGTTGGACGCAGCTCAAAAACGCTACAAGTAGCGTTTTTGAAAGATGTTTGTGAAGGGGTGACAGGGGTGCCTCGGGGATTGTAGTCGTGGCCCCTTCTGCTAGGCTTACCCGTGGTGCCGCTGTCACTTTGGGGACAGGAGATGACTTGGTGGGGCAGAGTGTGGTGGTGCAGACGCCGTCGTCAGTTGTACAGAGACTCTGCAGACATGGATCAATTGAACCAGCAGGCATTTTTTATTAAACACTTCTTCTTCACAGAGGCACAACACTTCAGGTGACTTCACACTTTTTGCTGAGGGGAAAAACCTGTTCCTGTGGTCTCCTCCAGTGGGGATGTGCCCGGCTAATCCACTTCACCTGGCTCCCACTCCGGCTAACACCTACTGGACCCACACCAGTATTGCTTCGCACTTGAGGCTACTCCTTCTCTTCTTTTCTCCGGCTTTCCTATTCACCCAGCTCCCACACTCTGCCCCTTCTGCTTCTTCTCTCCCGTCCCGGACTCAACTGCCTGCTGGCTCTAACTTTTTCCCTCACAACTCTTCTTCACCCTCCCCTTTCTTCGGCCGGCTCCTCCTTTCCTCTGCCCTGTTTCTGTGGAGACAGCCGTCCCACCCGGCCACCAGGGGATCCCACTAAAACAGTGTAATAACATTAAAACATTTTTATTAAATAACATCAACATTCCGGGGAAACTGTACCTCATTGTAAGGGGTCTGCCCACCCCTTACATACCTCCCCTCTTTAAGCCTAAGCCTCCCGGCAAGGCACAAACCTAAAAACCACATTTAAGTAATAAAGTCATTTTAATAAAACTACAGACATGTCCACCTTCGGGCCCGCGCAAGGGGCGCACAAGTCCGGCGCCCGGAGTCCCTCCTGGGAGCTCCCGGTGTTAGTAGGTAACGTGCCCGGAGGCTTTCAGTAAGCACTCCCGGTCTTTACAGGTCTTCTGCCCGGAGGCTTTTGCAGCACTCCCGGTCTTAGTAGGCAGGAACACTAAACCACAGAGTCTTTTTCAACAACACGGAGGGAGCCCCTGGCTCAGTCCAGCGTCAGGCTCCTTCCGGGCTCAGCAGCTTGAACAGGTTGTAAACGGTAAAACTTTTCCGGCTCTTGAACAATGCCGGTCTCCAAACAAACAGGTCCATTATCTCCCGGTCATGACAGTTCACTCAGGGCGATAAGCACGTTGCCATTCAGCCCGTTGAGCCTTCACGTAGTCAGACAAGGACTGACCAGGCAACCGGCGCAGCCTCTGGAAGGGTTCATAGTTGACGGTTGGCTCCGGTGTCTCAGTCTCCGGTCTTGTCTCCTCAACTCCCGACGGGGGTGATGGGGTCGCTGCACGGGACGGCTGGGGGCTGCCCATGACGATTACTGGGTGAGTAACCAGGCTCTGTTGTATAGCCAGCACCGCCGGGGTCCCCTTCTCTGAGTCAGCGCTCGGTCTGGTCATGACTTCAGGTGCTACTGCCAGTGTGCTTCTCGGGCGGGAAATCTCAGCTAGTACCGGTCTTTGCTGTGTACGCCGCCGGTATTGGCATTCTTCCCACTCGATTTCTTGCTGCCATTGTGCAGCCTCTTGGGTAGTGGGCATCCGGGTCACTCCTACTGCGAATAGGCCCCAACATCCCACCTCTCTCATGAACCTCACCTTCTCTCCCGGGTATAAGGTATGAAGGCGTTGTGGTAGGCCCTTAGTGTTCAGGTTCACCCGGTTGTAAAAGTAATGGTCACAGGTCTCTTCATCCTCGATGAAACCATAGCCCTCTTTCTGGTTGAACTTTACTACGGTACCGACGGTACACTGTCGTTCGAACTCATCACTCCGAGGACTGGTCATCGTTTCGCGGGCCACGGTCTCGGCCAGCAACCTCTCCTGTACCGGGTCGGGTTCAGGTGATGGGGACTTCCGCCGAGTCTGGGACGACGGCTTCACTGGATCCCAGAAGAACCCCCACTCGTCCTTTTCTAGCTCCCGGGCGTGTGGTTCTTCCGGGGTCGGAACTGTTGCGTGGGTTGAAGATCCCACCGCGACCGGCGGGGGTACCTCCGGGCACCGATAGGGAGTTCCCAGGAGTCTGTTTCCCGACGGCAGCTGTGCCGTGTAAGTAGCTCGGACCTCGGTCGTGGTCTCTCCGGTCGCGGCGTCCCGGGTGGTAACCCAGGTAACCTTCGTGGGCCGCTCCGGTCCTCCGGGCACAGCCGGTAAGTTAGGGGTGAGTCCTTCCGCAGCCGCAGCCGCAGCCACAGTCGGCTTCGGGTGACCTCTGCCCAGGCTAGTCGCGACCGATGCAGCCACCGCAGCTTGCTGTCTTTCTGAGTTCTCCATCTTGCTCGGCGTCACTTTCTGAGTAGTTGCTTCTGGTAATGGCTTCGGGGACAGTGGAGATGCTGGGGAAGGTGGAGGCGGGCCTTCTTTTCCCGCTCTTGAGTACGCTCCACCCCCAGTCTCGCACATCACGTCGACCCGGCCAAGGCGGCTCTTCTTTCTTGCCGCAACACCGCCCACTTCACATGTTTTTCTCGGCATCCTGGGGCCAGCACCTCCCCTCTTTGAGCGGCACACTCCGCACTTCTTTTTCTTCACCGGCCAGCCCCAGGTTCTTCTTTTGGCGCCAATTCTTCACGCGCTCCCTGTGTCCATGAAGACGGCGGCCATCTTGTCGCCATCTTGTGCCCGGTCCAACGCCTTAGGCACCACTTCTTCTTCCCACCATGGGATCGGGACCCTTCGCCAATAATCCGGATCCTGTGCCCTAAGCGCCACTTGGTCTCCATCTTCTTGAATCGGGACCCCTTGCATATAATCTGGATCCTGCCGACTACGCCACATGTAACGGGGTGACAGGGGTGCCTCGGGGATTGTAGTCGTGGCCCCTTCTGCTAGGCTTACCCCTGGTGCCGCCGTCACTTTGGGGACAGGAGATGACTTGGTGGGGCAGAGTGTGGTGGTGCAGACGCCGTCGTCAGTTGTACAGAGACTCTGCAGACATGGATCAATTGAACCAGCAGGCATTTTTTATTAAACACTTCTTCTTCACAGAGGCACAACACTTCAGGTGACTTCACACTTTTTGCTGAGGGAAAAAACCTGTTCCTGTGGTCTCCTCCAGTGGGGATGTGCCCGGCTAATCCACTTCACCTGGCTCCCACTCCGGCTAACACCTACTGGACCCACACCAGTATTGCTTCGCACTTGAGGCTACTTCTTCTCTTCTTTTCTCCGGCTTTCCTATTCACCCAGCTCCCACACTCTGCCCCTTCTGCTTCTTCTCTCCCGTCCCGGACTCAACTGCCTGCTGGCTCTAACTTTTTCCCTCACAACTCTTCTTCACCCTCCCCTTTCTTCGGCCGGCTCCTCCTTTCCTCTGCCCTGTTTCTGTACCTCATTGTAAGGGGTCTGCCCACCCCTTACATGTTAAAAAACTGCAAGTCGCTGGATCTTCACTATAACGCACGCAAACGCAGGTGAACGCATGTTAACGCGAGTCCATTGCAAATGCATTGAAATGAAAACGCATTTGCACTGGATCCGTTTCTGCGTTAAAAAAACGTTCAGGACGCATGTTAAAAAGACGTAGTGTGAAAGCAGCCTAAGATGTTTCAGCTCTCCGCAAGCAGAGCTAGGCCCAAGGGAGGATGATGGTGATTGTAGTGACAGTGGCGCTGAGGTACAGGGTGACGGCAAGTAAACAGCAACACAGGGGCTGCAGTTCAAGTTGTTTACTCACTAATTGTCCTTTCTGCCCGCAGGGTGACGGTCTCCACCAAGATGGGCTACAGGCGATCCCGAACTCTTCGGATCTCGGTGCTGGTATTATGACTGGTGGGCTCTTCCTCTATGCGCTCTGTTGTTGGCGGCTCCCCGTGGCTTAAAGCTACTTGAGGTCCCCTTCTTGTATGTACAAGTCCCGGTCCGTTCGCAGGCAGCAGGAACCTGTAGTGGGCTGGATCTAAGTCTCAATTCCCAGGCTCTATGTGCTCTATGTGACACTGTGGTGGATGAAGAAACGTGGAATCCTCTCTCCCGTTAGATTTATTAGGTGAGCTTGAAGCGTCCCCTAACCTAGGGCTCTATACCCCGACTGCGCCAGTGCCAGGGGAACTGACTCCGTATCCCACCGGCAAACGTAACTCCTATGTCCCACCGACGTCACTGGGTGAGCTCCTCTCTCTACCAAAGTCCCTCCTGACTCCCTACTCCAACTGTCACTAACGGTTCTTTTGCTCCTCCCACTCCCTGGTGACTCCTCCTCCCCGACTCTGAGTCCTGGATCCAGTGAATCAGGAGTCCCTAAGCGCGGTAGCATCCTATAGACCCAACTTCTGTGATGACCCCCTTTGTGGCCCAACCTTGGTCCCAGTCCCTATTGGAGAGGGAAGTCTACAGTGTAAAGTATGTGGTGTTGTGTGGAAATGTGATGCCCTGGACAAGCCAGGTAGTCACAGGTAGGCCCTTGCACAAACACCCGTCCCCTAACAAGGTAACAGCAGCCAACCTAAAAACCCTGAGTCACCCCTCTCAGGTCTTGGAGTTCACACCAGGAGGCGGAGCCAGGTGGTTGGCCACGTCCATGGAGGAATTCAGATAGCCTGAGGTGGGAAAAACACAAGCAGATGAAGTTAGGAAGGTGAAGGAGAGTAGTTGCAAAGGAGTGAACGTCTGTCAGGGATCTGGGTCGTAGCCCGGATACCCTGTGGCCAGGAGGCAGATGGTGGTTGCCGCCTGCAGGAGCCGGGAAGACGGCTGGTGGAACTGTAAGGGACCGGGACAGGGTAGTGGCCCGCCGGTACCGAACCGGGGAACCAACTGGAAACTGGAGCACCAGGAGGGATACTCAGACCCAGAACGAGGTCCAGAACCCACTGGACCACGTCGAATTTACTGATTGAGGTCTGGACCTTAGGTCCTTTCCCGTCCCAAGACCCGAAAAACAGGAACAGCCCACCGAGGGGGATAGAAAGCCATCGCACACAGGCAGAGAGATCCCACGGGCCAGCGCCTGCAGGCAAACGGGTTCCCCGACACACATAAAGACATGGAGCGGACTACCGTTGCTGAAGCATAGGCAGTCAAATTCTACAAAACGAGGTGCAGGAGAAAGGTGGGAACCACCGAACCGGGTGGGGGACAAAGCGCAGCATTCTGCGGGCACCGACCACAATCATTTTGGTTTACCAGAGACTCCGGTGTATCTGTCATAGTGAGTACAACAGTGCCCTCGGGCCGTGCACCGCGCCGCACCAACACGCCCGAACCTCGCATCCACCGGGCCCCGGGACCATCATCCCCTGCCCACGGAGGGGTCAACACCAGGCTGCACAACACCGTAACCGGGAGCCTAGTTAACGGCAGTGGTGGTGTCCACACTCACCACATCCCGTGGGTGGCGTAGCACCAGCTTCCCTTCAGAGCGACATGACCCCCGGGAGCCACCCACCGAACGAGCCCGGACCCGAGCGGCTCGGGTGTGGCCGAGCGCGGGGCGGTACACATTGACTCTTCTGGCGTCACGAACAGTATTCAAACCCATCCACTTACCGGTAGAAGTGCGCCTTGAAGTAGAAGGCAGCGGTGACCCGTTGAAAAATTTCAGAATCCGCCATCTTGTCACTATCCCTTGGCACGAAGTTTCCCGCCAGACCCGTCTTCCCCGCGAAAAGAGCGCAAGAGTTGAAGCCCCGCCCCCTGGGAACAGAGCGGTGCAGGAAAGCGTGCGGCTAACAAGTGAAGCTGAGCAGAAAGAGCGCCGAGTGCCGCGAAAAGACCAAGGGGGGCGGGTGAAGACCCTGTTCCATGTGACCGAGTGGATAAAGGGCAGGGACTCCAGGACTCTGCCACCCATTTGGTTCCTGGACACCAAGGCAACAACATGACAGAATTCCCGGAGCCCGCGCCCGGAACAGCGGCGTGGGTGGAAGCCCGGACGTCTCTGATGTGCTGCCGATTGCAAGCGCAGGTGAGGTACCTCATGGAACGATGGGTGGCCGAGATGGGGGAGATAGCTTCGGCTGTGCGGGCACGTGAGATGGAGGCGAATTTGGAGGAGCAGGCGAGCGACCCACGCCCCTATGTCCTCGAGGGACCGGCCAGCGCGGCTGAGGGACCCGGTCTTCCCCTGCTTCCCCAGTTGCCTCCTCCACCACCCGTACCGGTTGTCGCTGCTTCCCCGCTCGGTCCACTGCCCCCGACAGCGGCGGCGGAGCCCGTCCCATCAGCCTGTGAGGGCCCACCTGTGGAAGCAGCCCCCTGGACGGCCGCTTGTTCGGCCCGCACCGATCCCGCTGCCATGGAAGGTGCCCGTTCCCAGAGCGGACCCGTCGGTCCCGGAAGTGACCCTGCCCCAGAAGGTCCAGGCCCCAGCAGTCCGCCCGGCCAAGATAGAGGTGGATGTTGCCCGGAGACCCGCCCAGCAGGCAGAGCTGGCTGCTCCCCGATCCCAGGCCTCGGCTGAGGCATCGCAGGGTTGTCGCTGCAAGGCAGCACAGCAGGCCTCAACACAGCGGGGTTCCCCAGTGAAGGTGCCGGTTGTAGCTGGCACGGGGGAGCTCCGGCTGGGCCCAACCCTTGCGCAAAGGAGCAGGTAGACGCTCCATATTGGGAGTGGCAGCAGCGCCAGCTGGGCCGGGAGATTGCGGCCCGGGAAAAGAAGAAGGCAGAAGTGCTGGCCCGGACTATTAAAGAAAAGGAGAACCTCCAGAGTACCACCTACCGGGTACGGGCCCATGAGGGCCAGGTCCGGCGTTTTGACTCCCAGCATGGATGGGGGTTCATCTTTGAACCGGGCCTGGAGGCCGAGATTTTCGTTTCTTGTCGGGATGTCTATCCTCACCTCCCGATGGGCCATCCGGATCGGGATCTGGTGCCCGGCGACCTAGTCATCTACACCCGGCACTGCAGGGAGAGGGGCTGGTTTGCCCTCAAGGTCAGAAAGAGGGTAAGCCGTGATGTCCAGAGGCGACCCCAGTCTCCTCCCCCACCTTACAGCTCCGAGGTCGTGGTTGAGGAAGAATATGAGGAGCAGCAGGAGTAAAAAGGTAGCGGATTCCGGCTACCTCATTTGTTGTTGGCCCCCGTTGGGACCCTGTTGACCCCAGTTTGTCCTGTTTACCCATGAACAAGGCCGAGAACTTGCAGGCCACCCAATACCTTTTGGGTTTGTAAATAAGTCCCGGACCGCACTTTAGGTCCCACAGCCTCCGGAGAGGCAGACTGGAGAAAGGGCCTGTGGGAATGTGATGGCCGAGGCCCTGTCACCAATGGAACCGGTGACAATCCTCTGGGTCAGGGGTCCACTGGACGTGGGGTCTCTGAGAGACTGCCGGGTAAGGAACTTTTTACCCGGCCCGTTTGGGCAACACCTTGACCCATTCCTGTTCCTGGACTGGGGAAAAGGGGTGCTGCCTGTTTCTTAGAGGCAGCATCAAGGCTAGGTTTGGTTGGGTGGGCAACTGGAAGGACCTGGTACCGTTATCATTAATAAAAATATTTATATATATATGTGCAACGTTCAAGAATGTGCCTCTCGCAAGAGATGATTTCCATATCTGCTTAAAATGTAAAAAGTTTAGTATACTTGTACCTGTTTTCCCATTTATCTTTTACAGCAAACAAAAATAAACCGGTGGTGGTCGGGCAGCCCGCGGACGGTCTGCATTAAACCAAGGGGGAATATGATGCCCTGGACTAGCCAGATAGTCACAGGTAGGCCCTTGCACAAACACCCGTCCCCTAACAAGGTAACAGCAGCCAACCTAAAAACCCTGAGTCACCCCTCTCAGGTCTTGATGTTCACACCAGGGGGCGGAGCCAGGCGGTTGGCCACGCCCACTGAGGAGTTCGGATATCCTGAGGCAGGAAAAATACAAGCAGATGAAGTTAGGGAGGTGAAGGAGAGTAGTTGCAAAGGAGTGAACGTCTGTCAGGGATCTGGGTCGTAGCCTGGATACCCTGTGGCCAGGAGGTAGACGGTGGTTGCCGGCTGCAGGAGCCGGGAAGATGGCTGGTGGAACCGTAAGGGAAGTGGTAGTGGCCCGCCGGTACCGAACCGGGGAACCAACTGGAAACTGGAGCACCAGGAGGGGTAATCAGACCCAGAACGAGGTCCAGAAGCCACTGGACCACGCCGAATTTACTGATTGAGGTCTGGACCTTAGGTCCTTTCCCGTCCCAAGACCTGAAAGATGGCAACAGCCCACCGAGGGGGATAGAAAGCCATCGCACAGGCAGAGAGATCCCACGGGCCAGCACCTGCGGGCAAACGGGTTCCCCGACACACATAAAGCTGGGGAGCGGACTACCGTTGCTGAAGCATAGGCAGTCAAATTCTACAAAACGAGGTGCAGGAGAAAGGTGGGAACCACCGAACCGGGTGGGGGACCAAGTGCAGCCGGCTGCGGGCACCGACCACCATCCTTTTGGTTTACCAGAGACTGGTAAACTGGTGTATCTGTCATAGTGAGTACAACAGTGCCCTCGGGCCGCACCAACACGCCCGCACCTCGCAACCAGCAGGCCCTGGCACCATCATCCCCTGCCCACGGAGGGGTCAACACCAGGCTTCACAACACCGTCCCCGGGAGCCTAGTTAATGGCAGCGGTGGTGTCCACACTCACCACAACCCGTGGGTGGCGTCACAAACTTAAATCCCTAAACACCACGGCCCCGGCCGTGAAACTCCCCACCGAAGATCACCCTCCTTCACGTAGCGCCAGCTTCCCTTCAGAGCAACGTGACCCCCGGGTGCCGGAGGCGCTCGAGCCACCCACCGAACGAGCCCGGACCCGAGCGGCTTGGCTGCGGCGGAGCGCGGGGTGGTACAGAACCGGCACTGGTCACCAAGGAATCCGGGATGAGCACAGCACCTAAAATCAGATGCAGTACCCTGTGGCGCATGGGACAATAGTATACTGGAAAACGTAAACAAATTCCAAGTTCGATACTCCAGTATAGTTGTTTTTTAGGTTTACACTTCGGAATTCTCCAGCACTTTGTTTTCATCCATTTCTAGGGGCTTCTTATAGTATGTTTGGGGTCATTATCCTGCTGGCAGACCCATGATCTAGGATGCAAACCCAGATTTCTGGCACTGTGCGCTACAATGCAACTCAAAATCCTTTGGTAATCATTAGATTTCATGACAGTTTACACACAGCTACGGCACCCAGTGCCAGAGACAGCAAAACCAACCTCAAAACATCTCTGAACCTCCACCATATTTGACTGTAGGTGTTGTGTTCTTTTCTTTGTAGGTCCCATTCTGTTTTCGGTAAACAAGAACTAACAGAGTTAAATAGATGGGTAGAGTGCTCAAAAAGGGACTAACATGTAATCTCAACCCTATTTTAAAATGTGCAATTTTTATTAATATTCATTAAAATGTACCCACAAACAGACACACAAACATATAAATAAGAATGGATCACATTATCCTTGTAAATAACCAAGGAGTTTTATATACACACTCACTTTAGGAAAGGGAAGGGAAACTAATATAGCCCTATAAGGGTACTGTATCCCGACCTAACAACGGAGGGTATGACACCATAAGTTTCCGGGCGCCCCCGTTCTACGTCGGCTCTCCCTCTCCCTGACCCTGATATAGGGATGGGATGGAAAGCCTTATAGTGGTGCTTGCACAGTACAATATATATGAGTTCCCAAATGGTAAAACTCCTCCCTGTATTGTTTTCCTTAGATCAAGAAGGTATCAATTTACTGATCTATAACCAGGAATTCCTATTCATGATACTAGCACTGTACAAGACGTATAGACTTCTATTCCTAACAAATTATCTTTATGCAAGGTAGTGATCCATAAGAGTTATTTACAACCACATATGTTACAGGGTGGTATACCCCAAAAGTATATTACAGTCACCTAGAGTCATATCACAAGGGGCTCAGAATCTCCCCATTATACCCCAGGAGCTGAAAGAAAAATGGGATACAGACACCCCTGCAAATTACTGCAAAATAGAAAAGATTGCTCCAATCATATTCTATATAATATAGTATAACAGGGAGAAAAGATGAATTACTTCCCTGAGAAGCAGGAATCCAGGCCTGCCAGGCCTCAACGCGTTTCTCCTCTCCCTTCAGAGGTTCATCAGGAGGCTAAGGGGAGACGGCAGCGGGTCCTGTTCAATAACAATCCATGGCTGTACTGGATTCCTGCTTCTCAGGGAAGTAATTCATCTTTTCTCCCTGTCATCAGTAGATCAGTAAATTGATACCTTCTTGATCTAAGGAAAACAATACAGGGAGGAGTTTTACCATTTGGGAACTCATATATATTGTACTGTGCAAGCACCACTATAGGGCTTTCCATCCCATCCCTATATCAGGGTCAGGGAGAGGGAGAGCCGACGTGGAACGGGGGCGCCCGGTAACTTATGGTGTCATACCCTCCGTTGTCAGGTAGGGATACACTACCCTTATAGGGCTATATTAGTTTCCCTTCCCTTTCCTAAAGTGAGTGTGTATATAAAACTCCTTGGTTATTTACAAGGATAACGTGATCCATTCTCATTTATATGTTTGTGTGTCTGTTTGTGGGTACATTTTAATGAATATTAATAAAAATTGCACATTTTAAAATAGGGTTGAGATTACGTTTTCGGTAAACAGTAGAATAATGTGCTTTAGCAAAAAAGCTCCATCTTGGTTTCATCTGTCCACAATACGCTTTCCCAGAAGAATTTTGGCTTACTTATGTACTGTATATTTTGGCAAACTGCAGTCTAGCCTTTTTTGTAGGTGTCAGCAGTGGGGTCATCCTGGGTCTCCTGACATAATGTTACATTGTTACATTTCATTCAAATGTCGACAGTTAATGTAAGCTGATACTGCAATACCATGAGCCTGAAGGGCAAGTTAAATTTATTTGGAACTTAATTGAGGCTGCTTTACCCACCACCAGACTATCTTGCGTTGCAACCTTCCATTAATTTTCTCTGCCAACCACGTCCAGGGAGATTAGATACAGTGCCATGGGTTGAAACTTCTTGATTATGTTATGCACTGTGGACAAAGAAACAACATCTCTGAATCATAGGTCGCTGCTGGAAACTATGTTGTCAGAGTGTAATGCTGTTTGCAGAAGTTGCGTTTTTAGATAGTACTAGCTGTAGTACCCGGGCATTGCCAGGGATAGTAACTGTCTCTCTGTCTCTCTCCCAGTTTCTGTCTGCGTGTCGCTGTCGGTCTGTCTCTCTGTCTGTCTTTTTCTTTGTCTGTCTGTGTCTATGTCTCTGTCTGTCTGTTTCTATCTCTCTGTCTGTCTCTGTATCAGTCTATCTGTCTCTATGTCTCTGTGTCTGTCTGTCTCTCTATCTCTGTCTCTCTCTATGTCTGTGTCTGTCTGTCCGTCTCTTTCCCCGTCTGTCTCTTGTACCGTCTGTCTCTTGCCCCGTCTGTCTCTTTCCAGGTCTGTATCTTTCCCCGTATGTCTCTTTCCCCGGCTGTCTTTTTCCCCGGCTGTCTCTTTCCAGGTCTGTCTCTTTCCAGGTCTGTCTCTTTCCAGGTCTGTCTCTTTCCCTGTCTGCCTGTCTCTCTGTCTGTCTGTCTGTCTCTCTCTGGCTCTCTCTATCCGTCTCCCTACCAACATCATATTACCTCACACATAATCTTCTTATACCAATAATGTCATTTGTTCCTGTAGCAACTAATCACAGCGGTCCCATATAAGTCTATGGGGACCCAAATCAGAAGCTTAAAATAGTGGAAGAAAGGATAGGGGGATTAGAGCAGGTGCTTTATACTTAACAGTCACTGTGTGGCTCTAACACTACTTCCAGGGCCGCTCATTCACCTAATACATATGCCGTGCTTCCTCTGCCCACCAGAAGTCACTGCATCTCTGATTTGGTTGCAGTCAGACGTGTCCCCACCCTGTGTGACAGCTTGTCTGACTGCAACCAATCACAGACACTGTATGTGTGTGTCTAGAATAAGAATAAATAAATTAAAAAAAAATGGGGTAGGGTCCCCTCACATTATGATATCCAGTACAAATAATGCATACGGCTACAGGTTGCAGCCCCCAGCCTTGTGCCTATCTTGGCTTTGTATCAAATTAAGAGTTTTTGTCTGCACCCCAATTCGAAATAGTATTTTGCCCAGGAGACAAACTGAATCCCTTTTTGGTTTCTGGCAGAACCAACACTAGGAACATATGTTTGCTAATTAAGTAGCTAGGGGAGTGGTCCCATTCCACGTTCATTTGACACACTCATAGATCCTTTTAGTATAGATACTGTACCTAGTCTGTGGGAGCATACAGGTTACTTATGATTAAGGACTCTTTTCTTTTAACTTTTAGTCCGAAACGTGTTAAGGTCACCTGAATGTTTTCCAGCCTGCTGTTTCAGCATGATAAATATTTTTAACGTATATAAATAAAGGATTTTTTTATATATATATGCCTTCTGAATATTAGTAATGGGAGGCATCTGTGAGACCCCAATTACTAATTTGTAAGTGAAAAGAAATAAACACAAACACCGAAAAAATCTTTTATATGAAATAAAATACATAAAATCCACCCTCTTTCACCTCTTTATTAACCCCCAAAACACCCAGCTCTGTCATACTCTGCACGAGGTCCACAACAATTCTGGCTTTGCTACATTACTGAAGGCACAGCGTCAAGGCATAGAACATGACTGCCCCCTGTGAGCTTCAGGAAGAGACTGAGCCACAGCGATGAGCGGAGACATTTCTCAGGTTATTTGCAATCAAAGTTGAAGGTTCCCATAGTCCTCCACCTGTGATCGCAGGTAACCTGACTTCAGGTGATCTCAGTGAACTGAGTTACCTCACCTCAGCTGAGGTCACCAAGTTCACAGCCCTGCATCTCATGACAGAAAATTGCAGGGTTTTTTGCCAAGAGATGTAGATTTGGTGCTGAAATTTCAGCACCATATTCCTGCACCTAATCTACACCTCCACTGTCAATATTTTATTCTACACGCTGGAAGTATTTGTATGAAGATAATATACATGCTTCACTTTTTATTATGAACAGCAATAAAAGAGTTGGAAATTTATCCTGAGTGATGACTGATACACTCCACAGTGCCGGATTATTCCTTTCCTTTCCATGATTGCCACAGGTGATGGTACCTGCCTTCCCGAGCAGCAGGAGGATTCAGAATACGCTTCTAAAGGGGTGAGCTGAACTTTGTATGTTCTCATCTACACCTCCTGGCAAAATAATGCATCAAAACAAAATGCGGTTTTGATGCGATAGTGATGCAATTTTTTTTGCGAGTACGGTAGGTGTAGATTGGGTGCAGGAATATGATGTAAAACTTTCAGCACCAAATCTGCATCTTTCAGCCAAAAAATGCACAAAAATGGTTTTGACGCCATTTCAGTGTGTTTTTTTTTGACAGGAGGTGCAAATTTGCTGCTGAAATGTCTGCACCAAATTTCAGAACAAAATTTGAACCTCCTGGAAGAAAAACACACCGAAATGGCGTCAAAACTGTTTTTATGCATTTTTTCGTCAAGAGGTCCAGATTTAGTGCTGAAATTTTTACATCATATTCCTGCACCTCATCTTCACTTCCTGGCAAAAACATGCATCACTATCGCATCAAGACTACATGCTGTTTTGATATGTTTTGCCAGGAGCTATAGATTTTGTGCAGGAATATGGTGTAGAAATTTCAGCACCAAATCTGCACCTGTTGGCAAAAACGCTGGTTTCTGTCAGGAGATGCAGGTCTGTGAACTCAGTGACCCCAGTGACCTGAGGTGAGGTCACTGAATTTAATGAGGTCACCCGAGGACAGGTTACCTGTGGTCACAGGAGGAGGACTGTGGGAACCTCCAACTGTGATAGCAAATTACCTGAGTGAGGTCACCACTCATTGCTGCAATTCAGACTCTGCCTGAAGCTCACAGCAAGCGGTCATGTTCTATGCCCATGTGTTGTGCCTTCAGTAATGTAGCAGAGCCAAAATCATTGAGGGACTTTGTGTGGATTACATTAGACCTGAGTGTTTTGGGGGTTAATAAGGGGTGAAAGAGGGGAGGGGGGATGTAGTTTATTTCAAATAAAGGATTTTTTCGATGTTTATTTCTTTTCACTTACAGAATAGTAATGTGGGGTATCATAGACCCTCCCCATTACTAACCTAGAGCTTAGTTGCAGCTGTGAGCTGTTACTAACCCCTTATTAAACTGATTGCCACTGCACTTGGGATGAGCAGAGTAAACTGCCAGAATTGTTGCGTCTAATGGATGTGACAATCCTGGGCAGCTGCAGGCTACTATTTTTAAGCTGGTGGGAGACCCAATAAGCATGGGTCTCCCCAGATAGAGAATAGTAGCCTCCAGCTGTTGGCTTTATTATGGCTGGGTATCAAAATTGGGAGGGATCACACGCCTTTTTATTATTTATTTCAATAAAAAAAAATGCAAGCAGTCCTTCTTATTTTGACACACAACCAAGATAAGCGTATGGCTGAAGGCTGCAGCCTGTAGCCATATTCTTTATCTGTGCAGGATATCACAATTTAGTGGGGCTCTATGCCAATTCTTTTATTTATTTATTTTTACAGCAATATAGACACACACAGACAGCGCCCCTATTTGAAAGCAGTCAGACACGCTGTCACACAGGGTGGGGGTGTGTCTGACTGCAACCAATCAAAGACATGGGGATTGCCAGTGGGCGAGAGAAGCAGTGCAAATGCATGAGGTTAATAAGCGGCCCCAGAACCTGTGTACAGGCGCACGGGAGACTCGGTAAGTATAACTTGCCTGCTTTCCCCCTTCTTTAGTTATTTATCCTTTATTTCTTTTAATTACCCGAGTTGGGACCTGAATCATTACCCGGAGTTCCCTGAGAACTCTGGTCCCGGGGTCGGTGTTCGGGTACTTTTGAACCCATGTAGATCTTTTACAGTCCGGGTCTTCCCAACACTTTTGGCCAAGACTGTATATACATATATTCTAAAATAATTGTCAGTCTGTAATTCACATTAAAATGACATACAGAGTCAGACAGGCAGTAAATTTAGTTTGGTAGCTCAGGATTCTTTTTGGCTTGAGGTAAACATATAGTCATCACAGGTATCTAATGGAGTCTTTGTTTGAGTCTATAAAAGTGGGTTTTTTTTTTTCGTTTACATGATAGAGTAATAGCATGGACATTAATGAAGGAAGAATACTCGAGGCAGTTTCTTTCTTCAGTGAATACAATGTCCTTTGAGACAGGACTTTTAAGTACTGCACTTTGCAGTGTGTCGTATCCAGTGGCTATTTCGCATGTATGTAATCTTACAGCCGGACACATAAACAGTAGTTTTGTGAGAGCTATAAGTAAGCACTACAGTATTTGCATTATGAACCCCTCTCCCTCCCATATAGAGAACAATATTTGCCAGACATATTAGGGATATAATTCCATCCTCTTTGCTGCATTCAGACAACCTGCAGCAACATAAACTACTCCCAGACAAAACCTGCCACAGGATCGATATCCAAATGAGAAGAGTGTGAATTAGATGAGAAAGCTGGCTCGTGCATATAAATAGATCTGCAAAATTCTCCCCATCGGTCCTCTGAGGCAAAACAAACACCACTAGGACGCACAAAGAGGTCACAGTGATACTACTGACTGCTACAACAAAGTAGTGAGAAGTGTTTTGACGCAACCACTTGCTTGCTGTAGGGCAACATGACACTGGGAAAACAAGTACGTTACTACGAAGCATGTGCTGACATGATGTTTTAAAGGAACTGGTCAGGTATTAACCTGCAGATATAGGCTTAATCTACAGGGCAATAGAATTTTGAAGGGCCCAGCCACGATACTGAAAGTGCGGCACGTGGGAGAAAATAAATTTTATTCTTCCCTGAGACGGCTGTAGGCATGTGCCGTCGCTTTGACTAACAGAAGACTAAGCAGCGCATCAGTGCAGAGCCAGCTGTCAGTCAAAGTACTGGGGCGTGCTTACACTCCCAGCTTACTGTGCACTGAGCGGTGACTGCTGCCGCGTCGAGACACTTACATGACTGAATACCAGCAGCTCCTGGGAGGAATAAAGTTCATTTCCTCCCGGATGCCACACTTTCTGTAGAGTGACTGGGCACCTTACTGACACTATTAACCTGCATTATCACGATTTAGGCCTGTATCGGATGCTGTGGCTTGATTATTTCACCCTGCTCTGGCCTAGTCATGTCAAGGGTTAGCTCCTCCCTGCCTCACTCCGGGTCCTGGGACTCTATATCCTGGTGCTGCACCTCCGATTCAGTGGCAGTTATAGTCTATGCTCTGTAATGTGTGTTTCTGGCTCTGGTGGGTTACCCGATCTGTCCTACCTACCGAATTTCCCATTCTGCCCATATCCTCCTCCGTTTGTCTGTCTTTTCCCAGTCCCAACCTGCTCTTCCTGACCCACTCATCCTACTCTTGCTTGAGACTTGGACTTCCCGATGCTTGACTCTCTCGCTTGTCTCCAACTTCCGTTCCATCTATCCCTCCAGCATTTACGTGACCTCCGAGCTCCTGACCCTTTGCTGCACTTGACACTGAGTTTGATCGCTCCCTGTACACTGACGAGACTTCCTGCTGCTGACCTGGCTGACTGACAACTCTACTGCCATCTAGTGGTGTCCCTCCTCACTGCACCCTGAAGCTACACTGCTCAGTAACCCCTACCTTCAGGTCAGAATGACATACAAATTATCCTGACATATGTAGCTTACTAGCATTATCCGACCATCTATCAATCAAGTATGATGTCTGTCTTAAGACAAAAAAAAAAAATTAAAAACATCAAAGAGGTCCTGAACCAAAAGATAACATGTAATTTAGATTTCCTGTACAAACTGTATTGTAATTGAGTTCCTAAGTGCTCATGTTTTGGGCTGGGCTGTAATGAGGTGGCAATGCTTATTTATCCATATACGATGATCTACTAAAAAAGTAGGCACTTAGAAAAGATGAGTCACATTGTTTCAGGGGCAAACAAATGCAGCGCATGTGCAAGGAACATATGTGGGCTTAGTTTGTCGAAAATTAGGTGCTTTTTCGTGAGTTCATTTCTAGCTTGTCCTTCATTGATGCATCAACTACTTTGGAGGATTATAATTGACCAATAAATATGCCATGGAAACCATTAACAGTACTTTACATGCCATTAAGTAGTAAGTGCTGTCATTTTTTAACTCTTTTGCTGCTAGGATAATTTTTACACTTTGGTCAAACTCAAATAAAACCATAATTATGAAATAAACAAATCAAAATGTACACCCACACCTACATATTTTCTGAAAGCAGACACCTAGCATATTGTTAAAATGCTACACAGCACATTATCATGGATGTCATGCAATTTTTTTATTAAAGCAGAAAAAGAAAAAACAAAACAGAAAAATCCCTGTTGAAGACAAAAGTTTGAGCCAAGCAGATCTTGAGATGCACAAGATGCACAAAAACACTAAAATAAAGTAACATGACGTGTAGAGTATATTTGAACCTATGTATATCTGTATATACTGTATATCACAAACGTGACTAAACCTCACATATTTGTAAATATATTATTATATCTTTTCACTGGAGATCTGACACTTTGATACAATGTACAGTAGTCAGTGTACAACTAGTATAAGGCTACTTTCACACATCAGTTTTCTGTATTCAGGCACAGTCCTTTTTTTTCCTGATCCAACGGATCCTGAAAAAAAAGTGAAAACCGTATCCACCGGATCCGTTTTTTAACGGATCCGTTATGCCGGATCCGTTAAAAAACGGATCCGGTGGATACGGTTTGCATCCGTTTTTGCATCCTTTTCGTCCGTTTTTTGGCTGGATCCGTTTTGTTAATTACATTGGAGCATGCTCAGTTTAGAAAAACGGATCCGGCGGCCGCATCCGTTTTTTACCGCATTACGCCGGATCCGGCGTCCATAGGCTTCTATTGTAAAACACGCCGTATCGCGCCGGATCCGGCGCGATGCGTTTTTTTTGCCGGACAAAAAAACGTTGCAAGCTACGTTGCCTCCGGCCGCCGCTTTAACTAATTTTGCCGCATCCGGAAAAAAACGGATGCAACGCAAAGCCATCCGGTACAATCCGGTACCAATGCAAGTCTATGGGGAAAAAACGGATGCGGTACCGGATCCGTTTTACCCGTTTTTTTCCGGATTGAACCTGATGGCAAAAAACTGATGTGTGAAAGTAGCCTAACAGTGTAAATTTGGTGCCCTCTAAATAACTCAACACATCCATTAATGTCTAAACCACTGGCAACAAAAGTGAGTACAACCCTGTGAAAGCACCCAAATTGTGCCTAATCAGCCATTTTCCCTCCCCTGAGTCTAGTGACTCATTAGTGTTGCAAGGTGTAAGGTGTGAATAGGGAGCAGGTGTGTTACATTTGGTGTTGTTGTCGCGGGCGGAGGAGGGGACGCTGCGCTTACCCACTGCTCGGGTCCGGCTGCTGCTGCTGCTCGGTGGTGGCTCGAGCGGTGGGCCGGATCCCGGGGACTCGAGCGGCGTTCCTCGCCCATGAGTGAAAGGGGGGTTTGGTGTGTGGTTTGGGGATATTGTCCATGACGCCACCCACGGTTGTGGTGAAGTTGTGACACCACCGCTGCTCTGGACAGGGATCCCGGGAGCGATGACAGGGAGCAGCTTGGATGTTGGTTCTCCCCTCCGTGGGTAGGGGGTTTGGTTGTCCCGGGGCCCCGGTGAGGGTTTGGGGATGACAGGCGGGTTACGGGGCCTGGTGAGGTGCAGGGTCACGGGGGCAGCGCTGTGCCGCATGGCACGGTGGTACTCGCTCAGCCAGTAATTCACATGGAGTCTCTGGTCAAACAAACGGGTGGATGGACGGGTCTCACAGGCGGCTGCGGTTGTTCTCCTCCCGGTAGGTTGATGGTGACTGCCTTTCCCTGCACCTGTGTTGTGTTTACGGTTCCCGTGGCTTCCCACCGGTAACCCGCTCCCCAGCTTGGATGGATGCTGAGGGAGCCCGTTTTGCCCTCAGGCTCTGGCCCTGGGAACTGTAGCCTTGGCGGTGACTGTGTTTCCCTTCATGGTGTGAGCTGTTGCCTTCAATCGGGTCTTGACCTCTGGGAAACCCCGGAGGTTCCCTTCGCTAACGGATTTGACCGGTTTTACGGCGACTCCTAGCCTGGTCGGGGTCCGTAGGCTCTGCCGAATGGTGCTGGCTTCTCCTCACTCCCCGATCCGGTACCGGCGGGCCACCGCCCGTCCCCGGTCCTTACGGTTCACTCCAATCAGCCTCTCCTGCAGACGGTCACCACCGTCTGCCAACCTTGCTGTATGTGCCCGGGCCACACACCCGGACACAGTCAGGCTGCTCCTCTACCACCTCACTCTCCAACTCCAAAACTGATCTTTGCCTACTTTTCCCGCCTCCAGGACTGTGAACTCCTCGGTGGGCGGGGCCAACCGCCTGGCCCACCCCCTGGTGTGGACATCAGCCCCTGGAGGAAGGCAACAAGGATTTGTGTTTGACCTAGGTGTGCCTAGCCGGGGTGTGGGGTGTGTTGGTGTAGTAACTGTGACATCCTGGCTTGTCCAGGGCGCCACATTCCCCCTTAGTAAAATGCAGACCGTCCGCGGGCTGCCCGTCCATCACTGGTTTTATTTTTGTTAACTGCAAAGATAGAAAACGGTAAAAACATGTAAAAACATCACAAACATTTTCAACAGTACGGCTTCCGCTCTTCTCCCACCCAAACAACCTGGCCCTGATGCTGCCACTAAGAAGCGGGCAGCACCCCTTGACCTCAGTCCAGCACCAAGTTGCCCGAGCGGGTTCTGTCTCTTTCAGGAGACCCGCGTCCATGGGGACTCCTGAACCCCCGGAGGATCGCCACCGGTTACGGTAGTGGCGGGCCTGGGCCATCCCTTTCCTCCAGGCCCATCCTCCCAAATCAGCCTCTCCGGAGGCGGTAACGGTATCAAGCCAAAAACATTTTTATTTACATTCCACTAAGTTTGTGGTTGCCCTGTAGGTTCTCGGGCTTGTCCGTAAGCAGTTCCTTACGCAAGGTTTGCAGACAGTCCCTACGGGGACAACAGTTGCCGGCAGCGGCCGGTTTAATCACGGTTCCAATCAGGTAAACTTCTTCGGTTGATTATTCTTATCATTTAAACTTTCAAACTGGTACACTCAACACATAAAGCCCCCCCCTTTTAAAGAGTAGTTTCCCTATACCTAAGTGGGGGTCTACCTAGGTTGGGACGAGTGGACCTTCGGGGTCCGGTGTCAGTGGTGACAGGCAGTGGGGCAGAGGGAACAATCAGTTCCTCCTCCCTGCTATCATGTGGGGCAGGCAGAGGCGTAGGGGAGCTGGGTACAGGTACATCCCTGGGCACTGGCTCGCAGTTAATCATTTCCATCATTTCTTCATCCACGGGTTGTGGGAACAGTATCACTGGAAGAATCACCGCGCCGTTCTGCGTAGGCCAGTCTGCTGGAAAATCACCCATCATGGTGTGGATTACCTCTTTTTCCTTCTCCGCTGGTCTGGGAACTGGAGCCTCATCCGCTACCCTCAATGCTGGTGGGCACTTCTTCAGGTGGTCTCGGGAAGCACCTTCTCGGGGTACCCATGCGGTCGACAGAAATAAGCTTGGAACGCCTTAGCGGCGGTACGGCCGGTTAAGTCCTTAACTGGGACAACCATCATGAACCTTGAATAGTGGTCTACAATGGTCAGAGCGTAGGTGTACCCACTTCGGCTGGGGGTGAGCTTTACATGGTCAAGGGCAACCAGCTCCAGCGGTTGGTGCGTAATGATCGGGTGTAGGGGTGCCTTCTGGCTGGCCTCGTCCTTCCTTCTCAATGCGCAGGGGCCACATTCTCGGCACCAGCCCTCCACAGATTCCCGCATTCCACTCCAATAGAACCGCTCTCTCAACAACATCTCCAGCTTCTTCCACCCGAAGTGCCCAGCACCATCATGGTATGCTTGCAGGACGGTGGGCACGTTAGCCTGGGAAATCACCAGCTGGCGGATCTTCTCGTGAGTCTTCGGATTAATCAGCTCGCGATACAACTTCCCTTGGTGTAGGTACAGCCGGGTCCGTTCTCGCCGCAGACGTTGGGCTTCGGCAGGGGCGGCAGGGTCTATCCCAGCAGAACCCTGTTCCACTAGGGTCTTGACTAGGCGGACAGCAGGTGCCTGGTCCTGAGCTTCCTTCCACTCCTGACGGGGCAGCGGATCCAGGTTCACCCGTTGTTGATGGACATGCACCTTCTCAGTTAACGGCCGGTGAAATGCAGGCAACTCGATATCTTAGAGGTCGTCATCCTCTGGCCCCCTTCCGACAGGTGGGGCATCCGGGAGAGTGCATTGACGTTGGTACGGCCGGCCCGGTACTTGATTGTGAAATCGTAGTTGGCTAACCTGGCCACCCACCGCTGCTCCAACGCGCCCAGCTTTGCCGTATCTCGATGGGTCAGCGGGTTATTGTCTGTGTATGCGGTGAACTTGGCTGCTGCCAGGTAATGGCGGAACCACTCGGTGATAGCCCACACCAGTGCCAAGACCTCAAGCTTGAAGGAGCTGTAGTTCTCAGGGTTCCTCTCAGTCGGTCGGAGTTTTCGGCTAGCATAAGCTATCACCTTTTCCCTTCCGTCTTGGACCTGGGATAGAACAGCTCCCAAGCCCACATTGCTGGCATCGGTGTAGAGGATGAATGGGCGGCTGTAGTCAGGGTACGCTAGGATTTCCTCTCAGGTTAGGGCCGCTCTCAGCTGGCGGAAGGATTCCTCATGCTTTTCTTCCCACACCAATGGGGCTCCTAGGGGTCTACCACCCTTGGTCTGTCCCACGAGGAGGTCTTGCATGGGGGCAGCCATCTTCGTGTACCCCTTAATGAAGCGACGGTAATATCCCACCAGGCCCAGAAACTGCCTCACTTCCCTCACCGTGGTCGGTCTCGGCCAGTCTTGGATGGCGGTGATCTTCTTGGGGTCGGGGGTGACACCTTCTGCACCAACCACATGTCCTAGGTACTGCACTCTGGGCTTCAGCAGATGACACTTTGAGGGCTTCAACTTCATCCCATACTTAGCAAGTGACGCGAACACCTCAGCTAGGTGCTCCAGGTGGGCTTCATACGTCTGTGAGTACACAATCACATCATCCAAGTACAGTAAGACGGTCTCGAAATGTAGGTGTCCCAGACAGCATTCCATCAGCCGTTGGAAGGTTCCAGGGGCATTGTACAGCCCGAACGGCATGCTGTTGAACTCGCAGAGTCCCATAGGAGTGACGAAGGCAGTCTTCTCTCGGTCTTCCGGTGCCACGGCCACCTGCCAGTACCCGCTGGTGAGGTCAAGGGTGGAGAAGTAGTTAGCGGTTCTCAGCGCGGCCAGGGACTCTTCAATGCGGGGCAGAGGGTAAGCATCCTTATGCGTTATCTGGTTAATCTTCTGGTAATCCACACACATCCGCATGGTGCCATCCTTCTTCTTAACCAGCACCAACGGGGCGGCCCAGGGACTACAGCTGTCCCTAATAACCCCTGCCTCCTTCATGTTCCTCAACATGTCTTTGGCGCATTGGTAGTGCGCGGGAGGGATAGGCCTGTATCCCTCTTTAATAGGGGGGTGTGTACCGGTAGGGATGTGGTGTTGGACCCCTTTAATCTGCCCAAAATCTAGAGGGTGCTTGCTAAAAACTCGCTCATACTCCTGTACCACCCGGTATACCCCTTCCTTGTGGTGTGTGGGGGTATCATCAGTGCCGACGTGTAGCTCTCGACACCACTCGTCTAACTCCCCCAGGGATGAGTGGGAACCGGCAGTAGGCGGGGTGATCGGGGGAACGGCTTCATGGGTGGTGTGGGGATCTAGAGTGAGTAATTTGGCAAGGGTAGCGTACCGGGGAAGCCTAACCTCTTCCTCCCCACAGTTCAGCACTCGTACGGGCACTCTCCCTTTCTTGACGTCTACCACCCCTCGGGCGGCCATTACTGTGGGCCAGTGTTCGGAGCATATGGGCTCTATCATGGTGGGGTAGTCTCGCTCTTGGGGCCCTACCGCTGCCCTACACCAGATCATCATCTCACTCCTGGGAGGCACAATCAAAGGGGCCGCATCCATCACTCTCACTCCTCCAATCTCTCCTCCTGTCGAGTTCACATGCTGGCGATATATCAGGGCCCGGATCTCACGCTGCACAGCTCTCTGTCGGCTCCCCGCCGCTGTGGCGGCCAGCTGCTGCAGTAGGGTTAGCACGTCACTCATACAGTGCTCCATCACATTAGTCCCTAACACTACCTTCGGGTTATGATCACTGGGTTCATTCATTATCACAATCAAACCCTGGTGTTGCAGTTCAGCTCATCCCACGGTCATGGCCACTTGTTTGTACCCCACTTGGGTCAATGGGAGTCCATCAGCGGCAATCAGTGTCATACTACCATCTGGGGGGGTTAGTTCGTCTTTTCCCCAATACCGCTGATACAGTGTGTATGGTATTGTGGTTACCTGCGATCCAGTGTCCAGGAGAGCCATCAGCGGGATGCCGTCCACTGCCAGGGGGATGATGGGCCGGGCTCCGATGTACCGGTCCCGCCAGTCGGGGGGGCCACTGGGTTCGACTCCTAAGGACTGGCCCGTGGCCCTAGGGGTTGCTCGTTTAACGGACACCGTCAGGAGTAGTGGCCGGGCTTGCTGCACCTGTAACAAATCGGAGGTCCATACCGTGAGTCGTTGGCCCTTCTCCGCTGCATCCAGGGGACGTCCTCGGGGCGGTCGGCGAGCAGCAGCTTCCCCGGGACTGGGCTGGGACCTGGTTGAAGGCTGGAGTGCGGCGAGGATCTTGGTGAGGTCCCCATCCATGCGGCGGACTTGAGCAGCCAGTTCCTCCATCATTCCACTTGGAGCTGCAGGTACCGGAGGTGTTGGGAGGGCAGGGGCCACCACGACGGGAGCCGTCTCAGCTGGCCATGGGGCTGCCTCAGGGACTTCCGATGCTGGAGGCTGCAGAGCTTTAATGGCCCGTTCCTTTAACACGGCAAAGCCCACATCAGGGTGTTCTAGGGCCCACAGCCGGAGTTGCTTGCGAGGACCTCATCCCCTGGACAAACTGCTCCACTAGCATTTTGTTGCTGTCCGCATCGTTGATGGTGTCTACCTGCTTCAGTGTGCGGAGGGCGGTTTGCAGACGCAAGGCGTAGTCCCGAATGCTATCCGCAGGCCGTTGCCAGCATTGATAAAACTGCATCCGCAGCTCGGCTTCGGTACGAGTCTCAAAGGCAGTCTGTAGCTTCTCAAAGATGGTAGCTACAGAGGACCGGTCCCCCTCGGCCCAGGTCTCCGCCTCCTGCTCAGCTGCACCGGTTAGGTGCCCCAGCACTACCGCTGCACTTTGCTTATTAGTTAGGGGGTATAGTTCTAATAGCGGGCTAAGCTTCTTTCAGAAGACCTGCAACGCATCAGGTTTTCCATCGTACTGCGGCAGCCAGGTAGCTCCAGGCACGTAGGGCAAGGAGAACGGAATCACCTGAGCGAGAGCTGGGGCCGTGGCACCTCCCGCCAGTGCGGCCGGGACCTGGGCGGGCCCATTCCCATCCGCGGGTGCCACCGCGGCTGCGACCGCCGCTCCTCCAGCGGCTCCGTTGGGCGCAGACATCTTGTTTCCGTCCCCCTTAGTCTTTTTCCGGCTCCTCCTCTACAGGGGCGGAGTTTCGGCTTTCGCGCCTCCACTACTCGGGAAGACGCTCGAGCGGGGACTTTTCGCGCCCAAAATGGCGGCTTCTCAAGATTTTCGGCCGGACACCTCCGGCGGTCACAAGGCGCACCTCTACCAGACGGCAGAGCGGTAAGATCCTGTTCATGACGCCAAGTTGTCGCGGGCGGAGGAGGGGACGCTGCGCTTACCCACTGCTCGGGTCCGGCTGCTGCTGCTCGGTGGTGGCTCGTGCGGTGGGCCGGATCCCGGGGACTCGAGCGGCATTCCTCGCCCGTGAGTGAAAGGGGGGTTTGGTGTGTGGTTTGGGGATATTGTCCGTGACGCCACCCACGGTTGTGGTGAAGTTGTGACACCACCGCTGCTCTGGACGGGGATCCCGGGAGCGATGACAGGGAGCAGCTTGGATGTTGGTTCTCCCCTCCGTGGGTAGGGGGTATGGTTGTCCCGGGGCCCCGGTGAGGGTTTGTGGATGACAGGCGGGTTACGGGGCCTGGTGAGGTGCAGGGTCACGGGGGCAGCGCTGTGCCGCACGGCACGGTGGTACTCACTCAGCCAGTAATTCACATGGAGTCTCTGGTCAAACAAACGGCTGGATGGACGGGTCCCACAGGCGGCTGCGGTTGTTCTCCTCCCGGTAGGTTGATGGTGACTGCCTTTCCCTGCACCTGTGTTGTGTTTACGGTTCCCGTGGCTTCCCACCGGTAACCCACTCCCCAGCTTGGATGGATGCTGAGGGAGCCCCTTTTGCCCGCAGGCTCTGACACTGGGAACTGTAGCCTTGGCGGTGACTGTGTTTCCCTTCACGGTGTGAGCTGTTGCCTTCAATCGGGTCTTGACTGCTGGGAAACCCCGGAGGTTCCCTTCGCTAACGGATTTGACCGGTTTTACGGCGACTCCTAGCCTGGTCGGGGTCCGTAGGCACTGCTGAATGGTGCTGGCTTCTCTTCACTCCCCGATCCGGTACCGGCGGGCCACCGCCCGTCCCCGGTCCTTACGGTTCACTCCAATCAGCCTCTCCTGCAGACGGTCACCACCGTCTGCCAACCTTGCTGTATGTGCCCGGGCCACACACCCGGACACAGTCAGGCTGCTCCTCTACCACCTCACTCTCCAACTCCAAAACTGATCTTTGCCTACTTTTCCCGCCTCCAGGACTGTGAACTCCTCGGTGGGTGGGGCCAACCGCCTGGCCCACCCACTGGTGTCGACATCAGCCCCTGGAGGAAGGCAACAAGGATTTGTGTTTGACCTAGGTGTGCCTAGCCAGGGTGTGGGGTGTGTTGGTGTAGTAACTGTGACGTCCTGGCTTGTCCAGAGGACCACATTATCACTTACACACTCTCATACTGGTCACTGGAAGTTCAACATGGCTCCTCATGGCAAAGAATTTTCCGAGGATCTGAAAAAAAGAATTGTTGCTTTACATAAAGATGGCCTACACCCTAAAACTGAGCTGCAGCATGGTGGCCAAGACCATACAGTGGTTTATTAAAACAGGTTGCACTGAGAACAGGCTTCACCATGGTCGACCAAGGAAGCTGTGTGCACATGTGTGTCGCCCTGGGCAAGCCAGGGGACACAGGTCACACACCACCACACCCTACATCCCAGGTAGGCACATCTAAGCTGAACCAAAAATCCTTGTTGCCTTCCTCCAGAGGCTGATGATTCACACCAGGGGGTGGGCCAGGCGGTTGGCTCCGCCCACCGAGGAGATCACAGTTCTGGAGGCGGGAAGTACCAGGAGATAGAGTTTGGAGGAGGAAGTGGAAGGAGTGGCAGATTAGCCCCGGGCAGGGCAAGAGTGAAGTCTAGCTGAGGGCTAGAAAGGAGTAAACAACTAAGTGAAAGTGAGGAAAGTAAAGGAGAAATGGAGGAAAAGCAAGAGTGGTGACAGAGAGAGAGAAAAGCCTGAAGAGTCCAGCTAAGTGCAGGGCAGGTCAGCAAGGTCAGCAACGGCGGTGACTGTCTGGAGGGGGACCGTTTGGAAGTTCCTGGAAGGACCCCGTAGGCTGTGTGCCCGGTGGTCTGGAGCAGTGTTCTGAAGGACAGTCAGCACCAGGGCAGGGGCCTCTCGGACCCCGGCAAGGCTTGGAGTCGCCGTAAATTGCCGAATCCGTCAGTGAAGGGGACGTAGATCCCCCAACAACCAAGACCCGAGTGAAGGCAACAGCCCAACCTGTACAACAGAGACACCGCCACCGCCAGGGCACCAGTTTCTGAGGGCCAGCGCCTGCGGGCAAAGAGTAGAGCTCCCCCGGTCCAGCTTGAAGCCGGGGAGCGGGTTACCGGTGGGGACCCATCGCAACCAACTAGTACACAAGGTGCAAGGAAGAGGGACATCACCGTCACCTACTGGGAGAGCAATTGCAGCCGTCCGTGGGACCGTCTTACCAGCCGTTTGGTTTACCGGACAAACTGTGTCAACGTCTCAGGCTGAGTGAGTACCACAGTGCCGCAAGGCACAGCGCTGCCCCCGCGTCCCTGCGCCCACCAGGCCCTGCACCTCCCAAACCGTCACCGGGCCCCGGGATCACCGACCCCTACCCACGGAGGGGCAACACAACACCTAGCTGCTCCGCATCACCATCCCCGGGACCCCCGTATTGAGCAGCGGTGGTGAAATCACCACAACCGTGGGTGGCGTCACGGACTATAAACAATCCCCACACCCAACAAACCCCTTTCACTCACGGGCGAGGAGTGCCGCTCGAGAAACCCCCGGGATCCGGCCTACAGCTCGAGCCACCACTGAGCAGCGGCCGCCGGACCCGAGCAGAAGGGGTGAGCGTAGTGTGCTGACACCCTCCTCCCCGCCCGCGACACATGCTCAGCATCATATTCAGAGGTTGTCTTTTCAAAATACACTTATGAGTGCTGCCAGCATTGCTTCAGAGGTTAAAGGTAAGGGGCGGGGTCAGCCTGTCAGTGCTCTG
The DNA here is from genome assembly GCF_048569485.1 of Anomaloglossus baeobatrachus. Classification (NCBI taxonomy): domain Eukaryota; kingdom Metazoa; phylum Chordata; class Amphibia; order Anura; family Aromobatidae; genus Anomaloglossus; species Anomaloglossus baeobatrachus. The sequence continues at coordinate 568,946,542 of NC_134356.1, forward strand.
ACCATACGCCACAAACTGCATCAAACTGGTTGTCCCAGATGACGGTCGTCGTTGGCTGTCATCCCAGAAAGAAGTCTCTTGTAAATATGTTGCACAAGAAAGACTGCAAACAGTTTGCTGAAGAGATTACAGATATGGATTACTGGAACCTTGTCCTGTGGTCTGATGAGACCAAGATAAATGTAGCACCTCTGAGGTATCAGGTGCCAAAACATATGTAACCTGTGGACAACCCAAACCCTGGAATACTAGTACCAGTGACAACACAACACACAAACCCTTTTCCCTGCCTGGAGACAGCTTAGAGACGGGCCTGATGGAAGCCGGCTATTGGAAGGGGGCTCATCCAATCGGTAAGCTAGAACCCTGGGAGGGGTAGGGGCTGAACATGAACAGAGAGCGGGAACTGAAGTCAGTTAAGAGCGAGGAGGACGTCAGTTAGGTGTGAGGAGGTGAACATGAGAGAAAGTGAGGAGAAAGGTTTTAACACCTGAAGAAAGAACTGGAGCTAAAAAGGAGGAGAGTTGCTGTGGAGTAAAGAACCAGTGCTCAAGGAACTCAGGGTTGACAGAGGAGGGCGGGACCAGGACTCACAGCATCCAGCACAGGCAGAGGTGCAAAACCCTTGAACGGGAGTACGCTTCACGTTACATGTTAAATCTGCCAGGTGAAGAGATCATCAGGGTCCCTCATCAAGCTGAGTGTCCGGAGCAAAGCAGCAAAGAGGGGACCTGGGGACAGGGACAGGAGTCCAGTCCATTAAATCGTCCAGGCTGCCTGTTATATGGGCAAAGACTGTGAAATGGAGGGGATCCCAGGAAGCTTTAGGCCATGGGGACCCACCACAAACCAAAGTGTGAACGGAGGACAGCTCACCAGGTCACTAACTGGCAGTGGGAATAAAGTGTGAAGGAACACCTGAAAACCAGCACCACCCGGGTGGCGGTACTAGAACAGTGAGTAAAAGCCAGTTAAAACTGCAGTCCCTGTGTGGCTTGAATCCTTTCTACATTGGTGCGTCATCAGCTCACACCGCACACTACAACCACCATCATCCTCTTCCGGGGCCTAGCCCTACTTGCGGAGGGCCAGAACACCTGAGCTGCATTATACTACCCTCCCCAGGAAGATCACGCAGCGGTGGCTCCTACAAAATAGATGCAATCCGCAAGCGGCGTAGTCGAAAACGCTTTTATTTATTTTATTTTTATTTTTCCAATTTTTCACCCTTTTTCGGATCGACCCCCGGGGTCACGGAATCGGTCATTGGCCGCGACCATGACTCCCCTGTTCACCATAGGCCCGGGACCGAGTATCCCACTGCCCTGGGGCGTCACAATAAACTTATTTGGCTCAGATGGTGTCAAGCGTGTCTGGTGGCAACCAGGTGACGAGTACAAAGACAAGTGTGTCAGGCCAACAGTAAAGCATGGTGGTGGGAGTGTCATGGTCTGGGGCTGCATGAGTGCTACCGGCTGTGGGGAGCAACAGTTCATTGAGAGAACCATGAAAGCCAACACATACTGTGACATACTGAAGCAGAGCATGATCCCTTTCCTTTGGACCTTGGCTGCAGGGCAGTATTCCAACATAAGAACGAGCCCAAACACACCACCAAGACGACCACTGGCTTGATAAATAAACTGATGTTAAACTGTGTTGTGTTGCACTCTTCCTTGAGTCTAAGGGCGGCTTTGCACGTTGCGACATTGCACGTGCGATGTCGATGGGGTCAAATCGAAAGTGACGCACATCCGGCGTCGCAGTCGATATCGCAACGTGCAAATCCTTTTTGATACGATGAACGAGCGCAAAAGCGTCGTTATCGTATCATCGCTGCAGCCTCCAACATTTCCATAATGCCGGTACAGCGACAGGTACGATGTTGTTCCTCGTTCCTGCGGCAGCGCACATCGCTGTGTATGAAGCCGCAGGAGCGAGGAACATCACCTTACCTGCCGCCGGCTGCAATGAGAAGGACGGAGGTGGGCGGGATGTTTACATCCTGCTCATCTCCGCCCCTCCACTTCAATTGGCCGCCTGCCGTGTGACGTCGCTGTGACGCCGCACGACCCGCCCCCTTAGGAGGGAGGCGGGTCGCCGGCCAGAGGGACGTCGCACGGCAGGTATGTGCGTGTGAAACTGCTGTAGCGATAATAATCGCTACGGCAGCTTTCACTAGATATTGCACGTGCGATGGGGGCGGGACTATCGCTGCAGCATCGGTAACACATTGTTACCGATGTCGCAGCGTGCAAAGCCCGTCTAAGGTTTCAGTTCTTTTCTGGGGTAGGTGTAGTCCTGTTTCCTATGTTGAAGGGTCGTTAGTTCCACCGTGTTGCGTCTCTCTATCTCTGGCCTAGAGGTGCTGGAAGCAAACCGCCTCGTCTCTGCTTTGCGGCCCGTTCTCTCTCACACGGTCCTGCTAGTCGATACTCCAGTAGCAAGGAACTGTGTTCTCTCTCTAGGCCTCTGATCATAATGGTCTCGCAATCTCAGACACACCTTCCAGGCAGTTTTTCCACCACAAGCCAGCGTGCTCGCTCTCCTCACTGCTGGTTCTCTCCCTCTTCCTGCTCCACACACTCAACAATAACCGTGCCCAAATTAACACAACAAATTGAAGGTGGTTGATTGAAGGACTAGTCCAAGTGCACACAAATCGGAGGAGAGCTGAGTGTAATTCAATCCTTTGCAGATGCTGACCTCTACACCTTCATGTATTGATAATGCCCCTTTTGTGTCTATATACTAATACTATCATCTTCGTGTCTATAAATGAATAGTTCCACAATATATGAATGATACCTCCTTGTGCTTCCACATTTTACTAATGCAACCTCTGTGCCACCACACATTAATAATACCCTCCACTTGCCGTGCTCCGTATATTACTGACATCTGACAGGCCACAAGCCGTTTGTGTCAACCAGAACTAGCAGCAGAGCAGGGAACCAATGGCTCCCAATTCCAACACAGTTTTCAATGCAAATACTGTTGAAAGCAGCATCTGTTCAGGTCCAGGAATCCAGGCAGACCACTTTCTTCTCTGCTGACATTGCGATTTCATTATGCCACAGCTCTTGTGAAAACAGAAGGATTGCAATGTTGAAATCATCTGCCCAATCCTTCAGTTCCCTAAAATCTGCTGTTAGTGAAGCGTCACAAGGCCCCCATACACACTAGTTGAGTGTGTGGTCCTGACAAATTCAGCCACTGAAACAAAACAATCGGGTATGTTGAAATCCAGTTATCCTTCTCTTTCCTTAAAACTGCTACATTGGAGAGCCAATGCCTCGGTTCCACTTGCGTTTTGCACAGACGAGTGCCATCCGATAAAATATCGGATTGCACCCGCACCAGTGTAAATCTATGGGGCAGTGTCCATCTGAAATTGATTTTTCATGTCATATTGGCATGACAAATGAATCGCAGCATGCTGAGTTTGGCAGGGAGAATTGGCTGACACATATCCATACAAGTCTATGGGAGCGTGTGAAACATCGCAATTTATTCGCATGTCATCCGAGTGCAGTGTAACGTACACAGAGACAGGCCGGGGAGGGGAGGGAGAAAGTGCTTCCTCCCTCTTCTCCGCAGCTGTGATCCGAATCCATGACCCTTAACTGACACTAGCAGCAGAGGGTCATTAGCATTAGCTCTCGCATTGGAAATTATGCGCAAGTGGAACCGAGGCCTAAAGGCCGCTTTACAAGCTGCGACATCGCTAGCCGATGCTAGCGATGTCGAGTGTGATAGCAGTCGCCCCCATCGTACGGCCGATATGTGGTGATCGCTGCCGTAGAGAACATTATCGCTAAAGCAGCGTCACACTCACATACCTGCTCTGCGACGTCACTGTGACCGGCGAACCGCCTCCTTTCTAAGGGGGCGGTTCGTTCAGCGTCACAGTGACGTCACTAAGCGGCCACCCAATCAAAGCGGAGGGGCGGAGATGAGCGGGACGAACATCCCGCCCACCTCCTTCCTTCCTCATTGCGGGCGGGACGCAGGTAAGGAGAGGTTCCTCGTTCCAGCGGTGTCACATGGAGCGATGTGTGCTGCCGCAGGAACGAGGAACAACATCGTTACTGCAGCAGAAACGATATTTGGGAAGAGGGGGGCATGTCACCGATTAGTGATTTTGAACGTTTTTGCAACAATTCAAATTCGCTAATAGGTGTCACACGCAACGACATCGCTAAAGCGGCCGGATGTGCGTCGCAAAATCCGTGACCCCAACGACATCGCTTTAGCGATCTCGTAGCGTGTAAAGCCACCTTAAGGGTCCCATACGCATCAGGTGGTTTGACTGTCCCACTGAAATAAGCAGATTAGGACAACATTTAATTGAGGTGGAACATTCTGTACATATGGGCGTATTCTGGGATATTTGGGGACTACTAATTATGTAATTTTGTATAAGCTTAATTAAATAAGAAATGTTCCTTTTCTCTCTGTCTCTGTGTTTAAAGAAAAAGCAATGAAAAATACCCATCATATACGGCAATATGGCCTCTTTCTCTGCAGGTAGGCTCAGTTTATGTATTATGCTCACTGCTGGAACACTTTATGGTCACATTTTTCATAAGACAGCCTCCCTGCAAAGAATATAATATATAGTAAGGGCTGATTCATATAGAGTCACCACATTTGTGAACAGACTTGCTCAGCAGAAATGAGGAAATTGGATTGGGGGATAATGGAGATCATTTAGGAAAATGGTTTTGGATCATATTTGCGCTGTGTTTGGTCTTCTATCATTATATATGCAGCTGCACTGTGCCTATCACCCTGTATAGCCGTGCCCACAGTCGTGACAATACAGTAGGCATCAGATTTGTCAAGTTAACAAGCTCCTTCTTGTATCTTTATTAGTAAATTCTAACAGCAGTTGACCTCACAGACATTTTTAACATACAGTTGAATCCAGAAGTTTACATACACTATTTATAAAGACACATCTGCATGTTTTTCTCACTACATGACATGAAATCAAAATAAAGATTTCCCATTTTAGATCAATTAGGAACCAAAATTATTTATATTTGCCAAATGCCAGAATAATGAGAGAGAGAGAGAGAGAGAGAAAATGTTTTAAGGCATTTTTATTATTTTACGCAGTCAAACGTTTACATACATTTCATTAGTATTTGGTATCATTGCCCTTAAACTCTATGACTTGGGTCAATCATTTTGGATATCTTTCCACAAGCTACTCACAATAGTTGGTAGGAATTTGGGCCCATTCCTCCTGACAGAACTGGTGTAACTGAGCCATGTTTGTAGGTCACCTTGCTCGCATCTGCCTTCCCAGCTTTGCCCATAAATTTTCAATAGGATTGTGATCAGGGCTATGTGATTTCCACTCCAAAACATTGACTTTGTTATCCTTAAGCCACTTTGTAACCAGTTTTGCAGAACGTGATGCAGCCACCCCCATGTTTTATACTTGGGATGGTGTTCTTAGGCTTCACAGCTTCTTCCTTTTTCCTCTAAATGTAACAATGGCCATTATGGGCAAGCAGTTCAATTTTAGCTGCATAAGACCAAAATGTCTGAAAAAAATAAGGTCTTGTTCCTGTGTGCATTTGCAAACATTACTCTGGCTTTGATATGTTTCTTTTGGAGTAATGGCTTCTTCCTGGCAGAGTGGCCTTTCAGCCCATGTTGATACAGTATTCATTTCACTGTGGATAATGACACAATCTTACCAGGTTCCGCCAGCATCTTCACAAGGTCTTTTCACTTTTATTCTTGGGTTGATATGCACATTTCTCACCAAAGCATATTCATCTTTGGTAAACAGAACCCATCTCCTTCCTGAGCAGTATGATGGCTGGACAATCCCATCTTGTTTGTACTTGCATATAATTGTTTCTATAGATGAACAAGGCACCTTCAGGTATCTGAAAATAGCACCCAGGAATGAACCAGACTTGTGCAAGTTCACAATTCACTTTCTGAGATCTTGGCTGATTTCTTTTGACTTTCCCATGATGCTACACAAAGAAGCTGTGTGTTTCAGGTGTGCATTAAAATGAAAGCACAGGTGTGTCTTTAATTAACTCAAATGTTGCCAACAGACCTATCAGAAGCTTCCAAAGTCATGGTATCATCATATGGGCTGTCCCATATTGTTTAAAGGCCTAGCACTCTTAAGGCCACTTTACACGCAATGACGTCGCTAACGAGATGTCGTTGGCGTCACAGAATTCGTGACGCACATCCGGACTCGTTAGCGACGTTGTTGCATGTGAAATGCACGAACGACCTCTAACGATCAAAAATACCCACCATATCATTGATCATTGTCCGGTAGCTCTATTCCCGATTATCGTTGCTGTTGCCGGATGCAGGTTGTTCGTCGTTCCTGCAGCAACACACATCGCTATGTGTGACACCTCAGGAACAAAGAACATCACCTTCCCTGCGGCCGCCCACAATGAGGAAGGAAGGAGGTGGGCGGGATGTTGACTTTTCAGAATGTAATAAAAATGCCTTTAAACAATCTTTCTCTCTCATTATTCTGGCATTTGGCAGATATAAATAATTTTTCTTCCTAATTGGCCTAAAACGGAAAAGATTTATTTTGATTTCATGTCAAATAGTGAGAATAACATGCATATGTGCTTTTTTAGATAGTATATGTTAATTTCTGGTTTCAACTGTATATTGCTGCTCCTACTTATGTATTATCAGTCTTCCTATAATTATTGCATAAGAAAAGCAAAATGACTGAATGGTGGAATTGGTGAAACTATAGACAGGATTTCATTGAAGACAGGTTTAAAGATACTAGAGCCTATAAACGCTATTTATTCTGGCTTATATTGCTCTGTTTAACTAGACTGGCTCAAGTAACAAAGGTTTAATGGTTGCATATATTATTTTATGGTATGAACAATGAGGGGTCGGCAGTGATAATTGCCATATGATTATGTGCTATTTGAGCTAATAGGGAAATTATGTAGCAATTGAAGCACAATTACCCAAGGTTGGAGCAAGGTTTGCAAAGGCTAGATAGATAATAATATACTGCATTGGCTTGGCTTCCATTTATTTTTTTTACAGGTGGGAAATGGAGATTGGTAAATAGATTATTTCCATTTATTGGCCCTTTAAAAAAATATGTCAGTGATTAACCGACAAATATTGGTTTATCATGAGATGGCATCTGCTAGGTGAGCCTACAATCATCATTGGTTGGCAGCACGTCACCACCACATGTAAACAATATTTCTGCCATATACAGTACAGTATATGAAAACTATGTGGGGTAGAATGATTGTAGTAACCATTGTTCATCCTAGCACAATATGCACCTGACGATTATTGCGGTAGGTAGAGTATATTGTGGAGTAATAAGAACTGATTGACGAGCAGTATCATTAATAAGAGCTATTTACGTACTTATTATCTGCCCATGTAAAAGAACATTGGTCCCATAAAATTATAAAATGTCTTCGTGACCCTATAGTTTGGGGACTTTTATAGTAACAGGATAAGAAATTCTATATTGGCTCAACCCTTCACTTAAAGGGAACCTTCCAGGTCCCCTATGCCCTCCAACCCAGAAGCATTTACATCTGTATGACTAAATTTCCTCCCTAACCAGCCCTGAATAATGTTATTTACTTAACTCGATGATAAAAAAAATAGTATTTATAAGCTCCGCTGTTCCTTTGCTACTTAGCCCTCTGACTAGTCGATGGAGTGTTAGTTTTCCCAGACTAGTCAGCCCACTTAACAGGTTATCACGCCCAGTTGGCATGAAAACATGATTTCCTTGAGCTGGCACATTGCCAACTAATGGAAATCTCACGCATGCGCGCATCTCATTTTGGCAGCATCATTGCGCTTCTGAGGTTGGGTGTACACGTCCCGACTTCAGAGAGGTGCACTGCGCATGATCGGAAGAACAACTTTTGTACTTCTGATCATGCGCAGTGCACTTCTCTGAAGCCGGGACGCATATGTGGCACCCCTGAGACTCTAGTAGCCACAGGGTACTGCACCCCAATCAGGGTGCAGTATCTATCTCAGGTAAGGAGGGAGTTAATCACCAGTGTTCCACATTCACACACTACACACAGCCTAGGAATCTTCATACAGAGTGGGTAGGTAGGCAAAGGGGTGGCCATACGAACATGGACTTCCCGGTGCACTGAAGCCAGACACCTGGGGGGCGGATTCCACTTGAAGTATAAATAAGCACTACACATGCACATCATGGCCAGTCAGACCCGTCAGGACCATAGTTCTGGCAACACATCTCTGGAGAACTTGGACTTTGCTGGCCCGGTGGCTTGGAGCGGAAGCTCAGCCAGGGTACCTAACTGCGGAGGGGGACACACTAGAAATAGAACACTCTCTCTTTCTCTTTTCACAACGCCGGTGGTGACCCCTTTACCGGATCTGGGATTGACCGGAGCCCATCACAGCAGTGACTGGGCTGGCAGCTGAAGTTGTGAGAAAACTACACCCTGAACCTGCAGAGACTGTGTTGGCTCATCCTTACTGGCACCGTCGCCCAGCGCTTAGGCGCCAACGGCCATTACAACCCTTGGCATCCACCCGGGACCCGCTCCACCTGTGGGGAGTGATACCATCCCGGCTTCCTTAACACCTGCCCCAGAGAGGAACTCGGCAGTGGTAGTGATTCTCTGGCCACATACCTCAGGTGGCGTCATGACAAACTCTTTTACAAATACCCCGCTTCCCTCTCCCACCATTTAACTGTACGCCTCAGGACAATGGAACCAGGCAAGGCCACCTCGTGACAACGCCTGACCCGACCCGAAATGGCCCGGTGACGAGTAGGTTTAGCCGCCTGCCCCGTGGGGCGCTACACATACACCCGGCTTTAGAGGTGCAGTGAAGCTGCCGAAATTTGCTGTGTGCATGCTCGAAAATTTCTAGGAGCCAACAGAGCATGAAAACATGGAAAAAGGGCCAACTAGAAACAACGCCCCATCAACTAGTCAAAGGCCTAATTAGCATAGGAACAGCGGAGTTTATGAATACTTTTATAAAACATTCAGGTAAGTGAATAAGATTATACAGGGCTGGTTAGGCAGGAAATTTAGTCATATAGATGTGAATGCTGCTGGGTTGGAGGGCATAGGGAATCTGACTGGTTCCCTTTAATTATAGTAGGGCTTAATATAAAAATTCTATTGAATAAGCAAGTGTAAAATAAGCCAATAGCAGGTAGCAGTATGGAATGCATATTATGCTGCATTCACAAATCCGGGAGTCACGGTTCGAGCATGTACCGTGAAGCACGGACTGTCCGCGGTTTTCCTGAGTCAAACTAGACAGCCTACAGTATGTCTATTAAGCTAAATATTCAAGTCAGGAGTCCTGCAGGCAGTCCGTTCATCATGGATACTGTATGGGAATATGGCATTAGGCTAAGTGCGCACTGCATTAAGCCTATGTGCCCACGGGAGATTAAACCTGAGGATTTATCTGCAGAAAATCCGCTGATTTTCTGGATTTTCCAGATAAATCCGCAGGTTTCAGTATGTACAGACACTCCCCATGTTATCCTATGGGACATGGGGAGTGCTGTGTCCATGCTGCGGATACATGCGGATGTCCCGCAGCTGCACGTAATTGCATGTCAATTATTTCTGCGGAATTGCCTGTGTAAATCCCAGCCCTCCACTATGGAGATAGAGGCCGGGACTTCCGCAGGTAAGCCGCACGAATGCCCGCAAGTTTACCGCAGATATTTCGCTGTACTACTGCAGCTAAAAATAGCAGTGGATTCTGGTGAGCAGCTGCGGGAAACCTGCGTATGTACCTGCAGATATATCCGCAGGTACAAAACTCCTATCGGCACATAGCCATATGGTTCATATTATGCACATATCCATCTGACTGTAGCCACAGAGTGGATGGATGTGTGCCGCACAGGGATAGGGGGTACTCAGAGCTGGGCCAATGGGGTCACTTCTAGAGGTATCACGGTGGCGTGACCCGGTCTGTGATCCCAGGCTCCACAACAAAAAGGGTATTGTCTGTGATGCCACCCGTGGGTTGCGGTGATGGTGGCACCGCCGCTGCCTCTGGGGACCGTGCCTGGGACTGATGGTGTGGGGCAGCAAGGTGGGATGCCCTCCACGGGTAGGGGAGTTGTAGTCTCGGGGCCCAATTGGGAGTTGTGTGGTGGCAGGGATTGCAGGGAGCAGGAAACTCACAGTTCGGTTGTCCTGGTGCTGGATGAAGCTAGGCTGATGTGTGTGATCAGAAAACACAGAGTCCTTTGTAAACCAACTTGCCAAATGGCCGGTCACCGTTGGCGGGTGTCTTCGGGTCCCACACCCAGATGTACAGCCAGGGGCCCTTCCTTCCACACTCTCCGTCTGTCTCTCTCTTGTCTGGACTAGTCTGTTCGAACGGCCTCCGGATTGGGTCCCTCTCCCAGCACCGGCGGGCTACAACCCTGTCCCGGTCGCCTCAGGTTCCCCGCTGCTGGATCTCCGTCACCTGTGGCCCTCACAGCCACCTAGTCCAGTAGTCCAGGGCTCCAACCCCGGGTACCACTTTCTCCGGGAAGCTGCAAGCTTCCCCTGTCAGCTTTCCACTGACTACAGCACAACTGACTGAATTCTGCTCTGTCACTTCCTTAGCTCCTCTCGCCCCCTCCTTTTTCCTGGGGAGGGGGTGAGTAGGGCCTGATTGGCTGCTGTACATCTGTGTGGGGATTGTGTAGCTGCCAAGGAGGATTAACTCTTTTTGTGACTACCTGGTTTTACCAGGGAGTCACAGATGCAATGGCATTGGCATTCACTACAGGGTCCAATAGTAAGTATGTACAGTGCCTACAAGTAGTATTCAACCCCCTGCAGATTTAGCAGGTTTACACATTCGGAATTAACTTGGCATTGTGACATTTGGACTGTAGATCAGCCTGGAAGTGTGAAATGCACTGCAGCAAAAAAGAATGTTATTTCTTTTTTTATTTTTTTTTTAAATTGTGAAAAGTTTTTTCAGAGGGTCATTTATTATTCAACCCCTCAAACCACAAGAATTCTGTTTGGTTCCCCTAAAGTATTAAGAAGTATTTCAGGCACAAAGAACAATGAGCTTCACATGTTTGGATTAATTATCTCTTTTTCCAGCCTTTTCTGACTAATTAAGATCTTCCCCAAACTTGTGAACAGCACTCATACTTGGTCAACATGGGAAAGACAAAGGAGCATTCCAAGGCCATCAGAGACAAGATCGTGGAGGGTCACAAGGGTGGCAAGGGGTACAAAACCCTTTCCAAGGAGTTGGGCCTACCTGTCTCCACTGTTGGGAGCATCATCCGGAAGTGGAAGGCTTATGGAACTACTGTTAGCCTTCCACGGCCTGGACAGCCTTTGAAAGTTTCCACCCGTGCCGAGGCCAGGCTTGTCCGAAGAGTCAAGGCTAACCCAAGGACAACAAGGAAGGAGCTCCGGGAAGATCTCATGGCAGTGGGGACATTGGTTTCAGTCAATACCATAAGTAACGTACTCCACCGCAATGGTCTCCATTCCAGGCGAGCCCGTAAGGTACCTTTACTTTCAAAGTGTCATGTCAAGCCTCGTCTACAGTTTCCTCATGATCACTTGGAGGACTCTGAGACAGACTGGTTCAAGGTTCTCTGGTCTGATGAGACCAAGATCGAGATCTTTGGTGCCAACCACACACGTGACGTTTGGAGACTGGATGGCACTGCATACGACCCCAAGAACACCATCCCTACAGTCAAGCATGGTGGTGGCAGCATCATGCTGTGGGGCTGTTTCTCAGCCAAGGGGCCTGGCCATCTGGTCCGCATCCATGGGAAGATGGATAGCACGGCCTACCTGGAGATTTTGGCCAAGAACCTCCGCTCCTCCATCAAGGATCTTAAGATGGGTCGTCATTTCATCTTCCAACAAGACAACGACCCAAAGCACACAGCCAAGAAAATCAAGGCCTGGTTCATGAGGGAAAAAAATCAAGGTGTTGCAGTGGCCTAGTCAGTCTCCTGAGCTTAACCCAATTGAAAACTTGTGGAAGGAGCTCAAGATTAAAGTCCACATGAGACACCCAATGAACCTAGATAACTTGGAGAAGATCTGCATGGAGGAGTAGGCCAAGATAACTCCAGAGACCTGTGCCGGCCTAATCAGGTCTTTTAAAAGACGATTATTAGCTGAAATTGCAAACAAGGGTTATTCCACAAAATATTAAACCTAGGGGTTGAATAATAATTGACCCACACTTTTATGTTGAAAATTTATTAAAATTTAACTGAGCAACATAACTTGTTGGTTTGTAAGATTTATGCATCTGTTAATAAATCCTGCTCTTGTTTGAAGTTTGCAGGCTCTAACTTATTTGCATCTTATCAAACCTGCTAAATCTGCAGGAGGTTGAATACTACTTGTAGGCACTGTACCACACAGAAAAGCATACTTGCTTTGCTTTCAAACAATTGCATAAAAAAGGCATTTTGATTTGGCGGAGGCTGAAAGGCCCCTCTCTTAGGCTCCTTTCACACGTCAGTGATTCTGGTACGTTTGTGCTTTTTTTTAAACGTACCAGAATCACGGACATACGCAGACCCATTATAATGAATGGGTCTGCTCACACGTCAGTGATTTGTCACTGCACGTGTCTCCGTGCAGCGTACCTGCGTGTGCGTGATTGCTGCACGGAGACATGTCCATTTTTTTCTGGCATCACTGATGTTCCACGGACCACGCAGTGATGTGGTCCGTGAAACACGTGCCAGAAAAAAACGTACTTTTAAAATAAAATTCATTTTAACTCACCCGGCGTCCAGCGATGTCCTCTGCAGCCCGTGCAGCCTGCTCCTTCTGTGCCGGCTGATTACTGTCGCGCATATTCATTATGCGCGACACAGCCGACCCGGAAGCAGCTGCTGCAGGGGTCACCGCCGGCCGGATGCAGCGTCGCGGGAGCAATCAGCACCACGGACAGCGGGAGCGGGCGCAGGTGAGTGAATCTCTAAGTGCAATCACGGGCCACGGAGAACGGAGCCCGGATTGCACTTAGACAACCCACGTGTGCCGTGATTTTCGGCACACGCAGGGACATGTGCGTGTTTTACACACCAGTGAAAAACGTCACTGTTTTTCACTGACGTGTGAAACGGGCCTTAAGCCTGCTTTACACGTTGCAATTAGTTGTACAATCACATTTGCGATGTGACACGCCCAGGTTGCATACAGGATCTTATGAGATCGCACGTAGGTCGTTCATTTGCTGTCACACGTGCGTTAGTAGTCTATGTTAAATTGATCAATTTTGTGTGCGATCCTTTAGATCATGTGTTCTGTGACGTATACATTGGGCACCTTTTTTTTATTTATTGACTTGACAAGCGTGTGTAATGTGCAGGGATGCGTTTTTACTATGTCATCTGCCATTCAGCTCTGCTACATGGCCGCTAACAGCAGACATAGACAGCCATGTAGCAGCGGTGAATGGCCGCTGACAGCAGACACAGAAAGAGCCGCACTGTCAGAATGAACTCGGGTTAACTTCACCCGACTTCATTGTCGTGCTGCGGCTCTTTCTGTGTCGCGTCCTGATTAGCCGTCACCAGTGAAGGACTCACCGGTGACCGCTAAACTCCTGAGTAACTGAATTGAGCAGCCCTCTCTCATATACTCACCGATCCCTGATCTCCGACGCGGCGCTGCACAGCATTCACACTGCTCCGGCGGCTTTTACTATTTTGAAAAAGCCGGCCGCCCATTAAACAATCTCGTATTCCCTGCTTTCCCCGCCCACCGGCGCCTATGATTGGTTACAGTGAGACACGCCCCCACGCTGAGTGACAGGTGTCACACTGCACCCAATCACAGCAGCCGGTGGGCGTGTCTATACTGTGTAGTGAAATAAATAATTAAATAATAAAAAAAACCGGCGTGCGGTCCCCCCAATTTTAAAACCAGCCAGATAAAGCCATACGGCTGAAGGCTGGTATTCTCAGGATGGGGAGCTCCACGTTATGGGGAGCCCCCCAGCCTAACAATATCAGCCAACAGCCGCCCAGAATTGCCGCATACATTAGATGCGACAGTTCTGGGACTGTACCCGGCTCTTCCCGATTTGCCCTCGTGCGTTGGCAAATCGGGGTAATAAGGAGTTATTGGCAGCCCATAGCTGCCAATAAGTCCTAGATTAATCATGTCAGGCGTCTATGAGACACCTTCCATGATTAATCTGTAAATTACAGTAAATAAACACACACACACATGAAAAAATCCTTTATTAGAAATAAAAAACACAAACATATACCCTGGTTAACCACTTTAATCAGCCCAAAAAAGCCCTCCATGTCCGGCGTAATCCAAGATGCTCCAGCATCGCATCCAGCGCTGCTGCATGGAGGTGACCGGAGCTGCAGCAGACACAGCCGCTCCGGTCACCTCCACACAGCAACTGAAGACAGCCGCGCGATCGGCTGAGCTGTCACTGAGGTTACCCGCTGTCACTGGATCCAGCGGTGGCTGATATTGTTAGGCTGGGGGGCTCCCCATAACGTGGAGCTCCCCATCCTGAGAATACCAGCCTTCAGCCGTATGGCTTTATCTGGCTGGTTTTAAAATTGGGGGGGACCGCACGCCGTTTTTTTTAATTATTTAATTATTTATTTCACTACACAGTATAGACACGCCCACCGGCTGCTGTGATTGGGTGCAGTGTGACACCTGTCACTCAGAGTGGGGGCGTGTCTCACTGTAACCAATCATAGGCGCCGGTGGGCGGGGATAGCAGGGAATACGAGATTGTTTAATGGGCGGCCGGCTTTTTCAAAACAGTAAAAGCCGCCGGGGCAGTGTGAACGCCGTGCAGCGCCGGGGATCGGGGATAGGTGAGTATATGAGAGAGGGGGATAGACTGACATGGACAGAGAGTGAGGGACAGAGTTTGTGACCGACTGACAGAGATTAGTGAATAACACATTGTGAGGCGCTTCAGAGCGCAGCTTTTCAGCTGCGCTCTGAAGCGGACCTTTTTAAAGCTGCGGTGCAGAGCGCACACCTGCGCACATAGCATCAGACACCAAAATCGTATGAGGGATGTCACACGTTACAATTGACTAGGTTCGTGCAACAAAATGCTCAATTCTAGACAAAGATACGATGTGTTTGCGATCAATGGTTTTACATTCAATCCTGATCGCACGTAGATGTCACACGCAGATACCTCACAAACGATGCCGGATGTGCGTCACTTACAACTTGACCCCAACGACGGATTGTGAGATATATTGAAGCGTGTGTAGCGGGCTTTAGTCTCCAGTTGGTGAATAAAGCCCTATAGAAACTTGAAAATATACGCCACAAGCTTTTCCCAGCATATACACTCAACATATTCAACACAGCAGACTTCATTTATCAAAACTGTTTAAAAGAAAGTTTTTATTGTCCATAGCAACCAATCAGCTTGCAGCTTTAATTTTTTAAACAGGTCCGTTAAAATGAAAGCTGCTTTGTGATTGGTTGATATGGGTCACTTTCCTATACAGTTAAATATCATTGGTCCAATTCATCAAGGTTAACATTTTGTACACCAGTTTTGATGAAAAGTGCTTTGGACTAAAATGTGCCAAACTCACAAATTAACTTGGTGCATCTTTAACCTGCCATGTGCTACAGCAAGAAATGTACTCTAGTACAAAAACTATCGTTTTTGTGTTAGTGTCGGAGCTGGTCGACCCTCCCCCTTCCTGTTTTATGTTACTTGTCTATATTTCCAAAGTAATGTGTTTTACGTACAAAGTATGTTGTTAATGTATGTGGTAAAGTTACTGTTGCTGCTAGTGAAGCACAGGTCCCCGATGTACCAAAGCCGGGACCAGGTAGCAGCCGGTGCCACCTAGCAGTCAGGAAGGAACAGTGTGAGATTAGATGTTAGGTAAGAGACAAGGAGGATTGACAAATGGCCAAAGGATTGGTTAGAGATGGGCCTTGTGGGAAGTTAGTTCTTCAGAAGGGTTCAAGTTTAGGTTTTTGATTCCTAATTTGATTTTCGGGCTATCTTTTATAGCAGGGATAGGAAAAGAGTCAGCTGACATGGAATGGGGGCACCCAAAAACTTAAGATGTCACACCCTCCATAGTCCAGTAGGGGAAAAAATTTCTCCCTAGGGTCTATTAGGTCCCCTTTTAGCCAATACATCTTCCTGCTTGTGATATTTGTTGTCCTGATCTGCTGCTGGTTTTTTTTATATATTATTTGTGTATTTTTGGCTGTATTTTTTGTCATTTATAATTGAATATTAATATAGTGTTTTTTATTGGGGTTCTGAGATATTATTGTATAAGGCTATGTGCGCACGTTGCGTAAATTCATGCAGTTACGCTGCGCTTTGTAGCGCAGCGTAACTGCATGCGTCCTGCGTCCCCTGCACAGTCTATGGAGATTGTGCAGGGGCCGTGCGCACGTGGCGTTTTAGAGCGCAGCGCTTCGGCTACTGCCGAAGCGCTGCGCAAAAAGAAGTGACATGTCACTTCTTCCGTGCGCTTTGCCGGCAGCTCCTGCTCTGTTTATGGCAGGAGCTGCAGGCAGAGCGCACTTTCTCGCCGACACCATGCGCTTCAGAACGGAGCTTTTCAGCTGCGCTCTGAAGCGCACCTTTTACGCACATACCCTTATTGTAAATTTCCTCTATACCCATTTCTATTAGTTAATTCATTAAAAGTCATAAAACATCTCAAGCAAAAAACAGAGCATTTTTGATTTTGATATAAAATTCATAACAGGAACAATTCAACAGGCAACCCTGGCACACGAGGCAGACTAAAGAACTAAGATGGGCTTCCAGAATTGCTGAGCGCAGATGGAAGAGGTCTCATTCCACTGAGCACTTCATTGCATATAAAGAGTCCCTCACCACTTTCAAGTCCACACTCACTGCTGCAAAACAAACCTACTTCTCATCCCTCATATCTTCTCTCTCTCACAACCCTAAACAGCTATTCAACACTTTCAATTCTCTCCTCCGTCCTCCGGAACCACCTCCCTCTCCTCTCCTCTCAGCTGAAGACTTTGCCTCTTTCTTCAAGCAGAAGATTGACAACATCAGAGCAAGCTTTGGCCCACAATCACCACAGCCCCTCATCATAGCTACTCATCCCTCTTCCTCCAAATCCAGCTTCTCCACCATGACAGAAAACAATCTCTCCAGTCTACTCTCAAGATCACATCTAACCACCTGTGCACTGGACCCGCTCCCATCGCACCTCATCCCCAACATCACCGCAGTCCTCATCCCAGCCTTAACCCATCTCTTCAACCTATCACTAACAACTGGTGTATTCCCTTCATGCTTTAAACATGCCTCTATTACACCCATCCTCAAAAAGCCCTCCCTTGACCCATCCTCTGTGTCAAACTATCGCCCCATATCCCTTCTCCCCTATGCCTCAAAACTACTGCAACAGCATGTCCATCTTGAATTGTCCTCATACCTCTCCTCCTGCTCCCTCTTTGACCGGCTTCAATCTGGCTTCCGACCTCATCACTCTACTGAAACTGCCCTAACCAAAGTCACCAATGATCTAGTAACCACCAAAGCCAAGCGACACTACTCTATCCTCCTCCTCCTGGACCTGTCCTCTGCCTTCGACACAGTAGACCATTCCCTCCTACTACAGATTCTCTCATCTCTGGGCATCACAGACTTGGCCCTATCTTGGATCTCCTCATACCTAACCGACCGAACTTTCAGCGTCTCCCATTCTCACACCACTTCCTCATCTCGCCCCCTATCTGTCGGTGTCCCCCAAGGCTCAGTTCTTGGACCCCTGCTGTTCTCCATCTACACCTTTGGCCTGGGACAGCTCATAGAGTCCCACGGCTTCCAGTATCATCTCTACGCTGATGACACACAGATCTACCTCTCTGGACCTGACATTACCTCTCTACTAACCAAAATTCCACAATGTCTGTCTGCTATTTCATCCTTCTTCTCTGCGCGATTCCTAAAGCTTAACATGGACAAAACAGAGTTCATTGTCTTTCCTCCTCTTCACTCATCTCCTCCAACAAGCCTTTCCATCAAACTTGATGGTTGCTCGCTCACCCCGGTCTCACAAGCTCGTTGCCTTGGAGTAACCCTCGACTCTATCCTTCATAGTATCATAGTATCATAGTTTTTAAGGTTGAAGGGAGACTCTAAGTCCATCTAGTTCAACCCGTAGCCTAACATGTTGATCCAGAGGAAGGCAAAAAAAACCCCAATGTGGCAAACAAGTTCCAATGGGGAAAAAATTTCCTTCCTGACTCCACATCCGGCAATCAGACTAGTTCCCTGGATCAATACCCTGTCATAAAATCTAATATACATAACTGGTAATATTAAATTTTTCAAGAAAGGCGTCCAGGCTCTGCTTAAATGTTAGTAGTGAATCACTCATTACAACATCATGCGGCAGAGAGTTCCATAGTCTCACTGCTCGTACAGTAAAGAATCCTCGTCTGTGATTATGATTAAACCTTCTTTCCTCAAGACGTAGCGGATGCCCCCGTGTTCCAGTCGCAGGCCTAGGTGTAAAAAGATCTTTGGAAAGGTCTCTGTACTGTCCCCTCATATATTTATACATTGTGATTAGATCCCCCCTAAGCCTTCATTTTTCCAAACTAAATAACCCCAAGTTTAATAACCTGTCTTGGTATTGCAGCCCACCCATTCCTCTAATAATCTTGGTGGCTCTTCTCTGCACCCTCTCCAGTTCAGCTATGTCCTTCTTATATATCGGTGACCAGAATTGTACACAGTATTCTAAGTGCGGTCGCACTAGTGACTTGTACAGAGGTAGAACTATATTTTTTTCATGAACACTTATACCTCTTTTAATACATCCCATTATTTTATTAGCCCTGGCAGCAGCTGCCTGACACTGTCCACTAAAGTGAAGTTTACCATCCACCCATACACCCAAGTCTTTTTCTGTGTCTGTTTTACCCAGTGTTCTACAATTAAGTACATAATCATAAATGTTATTTCCTCTACCCAAGTGCATGACCTTACATTTATCTACATTAAACTTCAATTGCCACTTCTCAGCCCAATCCTCCAATTTACATAAATCTCCCTGCAATATAAAATTATCCTCCTCTGTATTGATTACCCTGCAGAGTTTAGTATCATCTGCAAATATTGAAATTCTACTCCGCATGCCCCCAACAAGGTCATTTATAAATATGTTGAAAAGAAGCCACACATCCAAGCCCTCTTCAACTCATGCCGATTACAACTCAAAAATATCTCCCGGATCCGTGCTTTCCTTAACCAAGAATCAGCAAAAACATTAGTGCATGCCCTCATCATCTCCCGCCTCGACTACTGCAACCTCCTGCTCTCTGGCCTCCCTTCCAACACTCTCGCACCCCTCCAATCTATCCTAAACTCTGCGGCCCACTTAATCCACCTCTCCCCTCGCTACTCCCCAGCCTTGCCACTCTGCCAATCCCTTCACTGGCTTCCCATCGCCCAACGACTCCAGTTCAAAACATTAACCATGACATACAAAGCCATGCACAACCTGTCTCCTCCCTACATCTGTGACCTAGTCTCCCGGTACCTACCTGCACGCAACCTCAGATCCTCACAAGATCTCCTTCTCTGCTCCTCTCTTATCTCCTCTTCCCACAATCGCGTACAAGATTTCTCCCGTGCATCCAACCATACTCTAGAATGCTCTACCTCAGCATATCAGACTCTCCACTACCGTGGAAAGCTTCAAGAGGAACCTCAAGACCCACCTCTTCCAACAAGCCTACATCCTACAATAGCCCTCAGTCCAGTAGAGCACTGCGCAACCAGCTCTGTCCTCACCTATTGTACCATCACCCATTCCCTGTAGACTGTGAGCCCTCGCGGGCAGGGTCCTCTCTCCTCCTATACCAGTCTGTCTTGTACTGTTAATGATTGTTGTACGTATACCCTCTCTCACTTGTAAAGCGCCATGGAATAAATGGCGCTATAATAATAAATAATAATACTAATAATAATAACGCATGAATTTGGCACAAAAAAACTACAATGAAAACCGCAAGGCAAAAAAGAAAAGGGACTTAGAAAAAAAACACAAATGATGATTCGGGACCTAAGCTCTTATAGCCTACTAACACCGTATTTGTGTCCTTTATAGCAAGACCTTCTGTGGCTGCTTTAAAGTTGACTATAGCCCTAATAATTGGGTTTCCCTGGCCTAGGCTTCTGGATTGCTCTCCACAAATCTCAGCCTGCATTAAATGCTTATAGAATCTACTTGGTATTCACATGACTTAGTACATTTCCTTTATTTTATTTCAATACGAACAAAACTATTGCCAAAAATCCCGCTAATTAGGTTATGTGCATGTATTAAGCTTGTCACTATCCCAGCGAGATTTCACTGTAAACTCCTGGTATAAACTGATCAAATGGGCCCAGGAGAAAGAAATTTATAAACATATTTTTGTAGCTAGTGAATTAGTCTCAATGAACCGCCGGGATTTATCACAATGTGCATACATGAATCACTCCCTGCACTGCCTACATAAATGAATTAACTTTCCGCACCATACTCCCAACCTGCCAGACTGTGAGACATCGGGACAGTGTTGTGAGCGAGGACCTTGTGTAGCATTACCATTAGCAAATTCCCCGAAGACCTGAACAGGGAAGGAGAATGGGAATCAATTTTCCTAATTAACCCAATCCCTAAATCATGTGACCTCTTGCCAAAGACATCTCGTTCTCAGGTACAAAAACCCAGGTAGTGAAACTGCAAGTGACAGCTGTATTTCAGGGAATGACAGCAGATAGATGAGCCAGGATAGTGGGCCATCAGGCAATAAAATGAGACATCTCCGTAATGATGGCAGGTCGATACAGATGTTCTACATGAGATGCATGTAATGGGGAACGGAAGAACGTCTGTTGGCCCACTTATCCCCAATCGTAGAGCCTGCGGTGTAAATTAACTTCTTTTCAAAGATGATTCAGATAATTCTCCTTACCTCATGCAGGCTGCGGAAAACACTTTCCAATTCTTGACGGGAAACAAAATTAGCTGAGAGTGTTAGCGCACGGCATACGTGTGGGTACGAAAGGTGAGGGGCTCAGCAATGATGTATACTAAGCAGTTATGAGGCATAAAATTACAATTTCCATACATATTTTCCACCATACATTTATTTTTTTGCAAAAATGCCTTGTCAGGAAAGTCAGAATTACTGAGAAGGAAAATGAAATTAATATATAAGTGGGATAAGCCTTTGCTGGAAGAATATACATTCTGATCATGGGGAGGAAACTGACAGAGACAGCGGTTGGGATTTATGGATGTGGTGAGAAAATATCTCAAGATCATGTTATTGTAATGGGGTGATTTATCAAAATGCGTAAAAAAGTCCTCTTTGATAAATCAATGCGTAATGGGGTCCATGTAGTATAGCTTAGTCCAGAGGCATTCCATTCACTGTCTGTTAAATATATACAAATAGCCATAGACTTAACCAGAAATTATTGGGACTAAAGGCTGCTTTACACGCTGCAATATCGGTAATGATATATCGTCGGGGTCACGTCATTAGTGACGCACATCCGGCGTCGTTACCGACATCGCAGCGTGTAACACAAATGAGCGACGATCAACGAGCCCAAAAACGTGAAAAATCGTTGCTCGTTGACACGTTGCTCATTTCCTTAATATTGCTGCAGCGACAGGTACGATGTTGTTTGTCGTTCCTGCGGCAGCATACATCGCTGTGTGTGACACCGCAGGAGCAACGAACATCTCCTTACCTGCGTCCACCGGCAATGCGGAAGGAAGGAGGTGGGCAGGATGTTATGTTCCGCTGATCTCCGCCCCCCCCGCTTCAATTGGCCGGCCGCTCAGTGACGCTGCAGTGACGTCGCTATGATGCCGAACGCACCTCCCCCTTGAGTGAGGAATTGTTTGGCTGTCACAGCGACGTCGCTGACAAGGTATGTGCGTGTGATGCTGCCGTAGCGATAATATTCGCTACGGCAGCGATCACCACATATCGTGCCACCGACGGGGGCGAGTGCTATCGGTCGCAACATCGCTAGCAATAGGTAGCGATGTCGCAACGTGTAAAGCACTCTTTAGTGTTTTTAAAAGGACCCTTCCTTTTGATATTTTACTTCTGTGTTGCAGGCTGTAATGGATTTTAGAAGATGAAAAAACTTCTTTCAGTCCTCTGCTCATCAGGCTCTCATCCTGGAAAACTATTGATCAATAATGGGATATGGTTCAGTATTTTGGAAGAATGTTTTCTCTGCTTAAGGCCAAAGTCACACTTGCGAGTGACTCGCATCACATCACCCGGCATGGCCGCACACTCCATGTATTTCTATGCAGCTGTACGCTCGTGTCCGGAGAGTGTATGGCCATGCCAGGTGATGCGATGCGAGTCACTTGTGAGTCACTCGCAAGTGTGACTCCAGCGTAAGCTGAAGAATGATTGTCTAGAGAAGAAATTGTGAGTGCTACCATCAATCCTGTTCTATGCCAACAGTAAAGCATCCTAAAACCATTCATGTGTGGTGTTGCTTTTTATTCAAGGGAGGGGGATCACTCACAATTTTGCCTAAAGGCTGTTTTACACGCAGCGACATCGCTAGCGATGTCGCTTGTGAAAGCACATACCCCTGTCGTTTGTGCGTCACGGGCAAATCGCTGCCCGTGGCGCACAATATCGCTAGGAGCTGTCACACATACTTACCTTCCTAGCAACGTCGCTGTGGCCGCCGAACAGCCTCTTTTCTAAGGGGGCGGTTCGTGCGGCGTCACATAGATGTCACATGGCAGGCGTCCAATAGAAGCAGAGGGGTGAAGAGCAGCTGCATGGAAGTCACGCCCACCTCGTTGCCGGAGGACGCAGGTACGGTGTTGTTCGTCGTTCCTAGGGTGTCACACGTAGCGATGTGTGCTGCCTTAGGAATGACGAGCAACCTGCGTCCAGAACAAGGAATGACATTTGGGAAATAGACGACGTGTCAACAATCAACGATTTGGTGAGTATTTTGAATCGTTAGCGGTCGCTCGTACGTGTCACACGCAATGACGTCGCTAACGAGGCCGGATGTGCGTGACGAATTCCGTGACCCAAACGACATCTCGTTAGCGATGTCGTTGCGTGTAAAGCCACCTTAAGAACACTGTCATAAGTAAAGAATGGTATCTCCAAGAGAAATTTTTCCCAATGATCCAGGAACAATTTAATGATGAACAATGCTCTATCCAGCATGATGGAGACCATGTCACAAGAAAGAAGTGGTAACTATGGTAAGTTCCTCAGGGAATAACACAATGCCATTTTCAGGAAATTTTCAAGCTCTCAACATTGAAAACGTGAACAATTTTCACAAAGTGGTAAATAAACAAAAACAGAATTTGTGACAAACTCAATGTACTGATTGGGCAAGACAGGGTTGTTTTCAATCAGGATTTGGCAAAATTTTAATTAAATTGTTTTAATTGTTATTGATGGCTGAGCATGTTTGCTACTGCTTGATATTCGATCGAATATCCCTGGTGATCACGCGCCATGCTCGAGTCTTCACCCCGCATGATTCGCAGCTGTTTTTCAGCCACTTAACATGCGAAATTGTCTAATGAATAGGGATGAGCGAATGTATTCGCCACTATTCGGTATCTGACGGATAATGAGGTATAATTGAGGTATTCGCTATCCAACGGCTAATATAATATTCGCTTCAATACTTTCATTTTCATTTCTGACTTACTGGCGCCTGTTTTCCAGCCAATAAACACATCTGATGTTGCTTGTGTACCGTCCCGGGACTCAGCCGGCTGCCGAGCCGCTCGGATCCGTGCTCGTCCGTGGGTGGCTCGAGCTCTTCACGGACCCGGGGGTCACGTCGCTCTGAAAGGGGGTTAGCGCTACACGTAAGGACTTCGGTGGGGAGGTCCACGGCCGGAGTCGCAGTTGTTTGTAGGGGATTTCAGTTTGTGACGCCACCCACGGGTTGTGGTGAATGGATGGACATCACCGCCGCCGTTGACTAGGCTCCCGGGGATGGTGTTGTGCAGCTTGGTGTTGACCCCGCCGTGGGTAGGGGGATGATGGTCCCGGGGGCCCGAGGGAGATGGTGAGGCGAGGGGATGGATGCGTGCTGGGGTATCGGTGCGGTGCGGTGCGCGGCCCGAAGGCACTGTTGTACTCACTATGACAAACACGCTGGAGTTTCTGGTAAGTCAAACAAGTTGGTGAACGGCGCCCGCAGTCGGCTGCAGTTTTCCCCTTAACAGGTTGGTGGTTTCCGCCTTTCTCCTGCACCTCACTTGTATAGAAATCACGACTCCTATGCCTGAGCAACGGTAGTCCGCTCCCCGGCTTGATATGTGTCGGGAGAGCCCTCTTTGCCCACAGATGCCGGCCCCTCGGGTCTCTATGCCTGGGCTGTGGCTTTACCCCTATGGTTGGGCTGTTGTCTTCAGTCGGGTCTTATGTGGGAAAGGTTCTAAAGTCCAGTCCTCAATCAGTTGATTTGACTCAGCCCAGTTGTTTCTGGGCCACGTACTGGGTCTGAGTACCCCTCCTGGTGCTCCGGTTTCAAATCGGTTCCCCGGTTCGGTACCAGTGGGCCACCGCCCGTCCCCGCTCCCTACGATTCCACCGGCTGTAATCCCAGCTCCTGCAGGCGGCCAGCACCGTCTGCCTCCTTGCCAGAGGTAAAAAATATGTGGAGAGTGGATGTTTAAAAACCGCGCCAAGGACCACTCATGAAAGAGATGAATTTAACGTGACTTTATTCCATGTTCAGGTCTACGCGTTTCAGGAGCGTCCGCTCCCTTCCTCAGGACAATACAGGCACAAGCACATCATCATCATTTGATGTGCTTGTGCCTGTATTGTCCTGAGGAAGGGAGCGGACGCTCCTGAAACGCGTAGACCTGAACATGGAATAAAGTCACGTTAAATTCATCTCTTTCATGAGTGGTCCTTGGCGCGGTTTTTAAACATCCACTCTCCACATATTTTTTACCGATTACAGGGATGACTGCTGCCTTTGACCTATTTCAGATGCCTGCAGAGTGGTTGTGACTTTCACAACCACACTTGGTGAGTAACCTCTTGTAATCACACCCCAATTGTTTGTCGGGTAAGACCCTATTGCGCTCCTTTTCCACAGTGTTTGTCCTTGCCAGAGGTGACTGGGCTCCAACCCAGACACCTGGTGTAGACTTTGGCAGGCCTGAGCACAGGTCTGCCCTTGAACTTGACTCCACTTCACTCCACTGTCAAAGCTCAACTCTAACTAACTGTTTTCCCGCCTCCGGGCCTGTGAACTCATCGGTGGGTGGTGCCAACTGCCTGGCTCCGCCCCCTGGGGTGAACATCAAACCCGGAGGGAGGTGACAAGGGGTTTGTAGTATGGCTGCTGTCACCTTACTAAGGGGAGGGGGTATGTGTGTGTATGGGACTACCTGGGACGACCTGGTTAGTCCAGGGCATCACATTCCCCCTTGGTTTAATGCAGACCGTCCGCGGGCTGCCCGTCCACCATCGGTTTATTTTGTGCTTTGTAACTGTAAAAGATTAAAACAGGTTTACTAGTATAATAACTTTTGTATAAACTTCAAGGATATTTTCAAATCTTCCCTTGCAGGAGGCACATTCTTAAACATTGCAACATGTAACATTTTTATTAACACGGGAACGGGAACGGGTCCTTCAGTCACTCACCCAAACAAACCTAGCCTTGATGCTGCCCATAAGAAATGGGCAGCACCCCTTTTCCCCAGTCCAGGAACGGGCCCAGGTGTTGTTGTACGGGACGGGTGCAGGAATTCACACCTGTTTGTCTCTCAGAGGCCCCACATCCAGGGGGCCCCTGACCCGGAGGATCGCCACTGATTGCAGTGGTGACGGGGCCTCAGCCATCTCTTTCCCGCAGGCCCATCCTCCAGTCTGCCTCTCCGGAGGTTGTGAAACGGGACAGGCCGGTCATGGGAATTATTTACAAACCCAATAGTTTTTGGGTGGCCTGCAAGTTCTCGGCCTTGTCTCTTTAAAACGGTGC
Source organism: Anomaloglossus baeobatrachus (assembly GCF_048569485.1). NCBI lineage: Eukaryota > Metazoa > Chordata > Amphibia > Anura > Aromobatidae > Anomaloglossus > Anomaloglossus baeobatrachus. The sequence goes on from NC_134356.1 coordinate 568,972,609, forward strand.
AAAACAAAGTCCCCAACGGGGACGGGCAGTATGGTCCCAACGGGGACTGTGTTCAACTTGGCAGCTGGGATCCGCTGCCTTTAACTTTTATGTTAATCAGGTGAAAGTCTCAGATAATTGGTGCTCATTCATTCAGCTATTTACACAATCAACATATTGCACCCCTAGATGGCAGTCTCCCTGTACCTAAGTGGGGGCCTACCTAGGTTGGGGTGTGTGGACCTCCTTGGCCCAGTGCTGTCAGGGGGAGGCAATGGGATAGAGGGGACAACCGGTCCCTCTTCCCGTATGTCAGGTATAGCAGGTAGAGACCTACGAGGGCGTGGTATAGGTGCATCCGTGGGCGCTTGTTCAGGTGGCTCGCTGACGGGCATCTCCGTCTCTATTTCTTCCACGGGTTGTGGGAACATTATCACGGGAACAATTACCGCGCCATTCTGCATAGGCCAGTCTGCTGAGAAGTCACCCATCACAGTATGAATCACCTCTTTCTTCTGTTCCCCGCTCGGCAAGGGAACCGCAACCTCATCTACCAGTCTCAAGGGATCCGGGCATTTCTTCAGGTGGTCCCTGGAAACAGTAGCCGTGGTCTTCCCCTGGTCATGACGGATCAAGTAGGTCTTTTCATTTTCCCGTTCAGTAGGCAGTATGACGTATGGGGTCCTTTCCCACTGGTCGTCGAGCTTATGCGTCCTTCTCTTACGTTTCAGCACCACATCCCCGGGTTCAAAGGGGGTAACTGGAGCCTGCTTGTTGAAGCGCTGCTCTTGCTTTTCTCGGCTCTGATGCAGATTCCTCTCCACATACTCTTGGATCTGTCGGTACTGCGTCTGTCGCTTGGCATCCCAGTTGTTAGAGAAGGGAAGGACTTCGGGTGCTTCTATGTCCATTTCTAGGTCCACTAGCAGCCGTCCCGGTCGGGCTCTCATCAGGTACGCAGGCGTGCACTTGGTGGAACTGCAGGGTATGTTATTGTACATGTCCACTCAGGTCAGGCAGCTTTTCCGGCCATAGGTTTCTTTCTTCCAACGGTAGTGTCTTGAGGAGGTTCAGGACCAGGTGGTTCATCTTCTCACACATCTCATTAGTTTGGGCATGGTATGGTGTGGTCTGGATCTTCTTGCACCCGTACAAGTGGCAAAACTCCTGGAACACCTCTGCTTCAAAGGCCGGGCCCTGGCCCGTGAGCACCTTCTCCGGATAGCCATGCGGTCGGCAAAAATAGGCCTGGAAGGCTCTAGCTGCAGTACGGCCCGTCAAGTCTTTAACGAGGACAACCACCATGAACCTTGAGTAGTGGTCCACAATGGTCAGGGCATAGGTATAGCCGCATCGGCTGGGCGTGAGCTTGACGTGGTCTAAGGCGACCAACTCTAGCGGCTGGTGAGTCATGATCGGCTGCAGAGGGACCTTCTGGCTGGCCTCGTCCCGCCTTCTCAGTGTACAGGGGCCACATTCTCGACACCAGGCCTACACAGACTCCCGCATTCCACTCCAGTAAAACCGCTCCCTCAGCAACATTTCCAGCTTTTTCCAACCGAAGTGCCCTGCGCCATCATGGTAGGCCTGCAGAACCTTGGGCACACTGGCCTGGGGGACCACCAGCTGGAGAACCTTCTCATGGGTTTTCGGGTTGATCAGCTCCCTATACAGCTTCTCTTGATGTAAGTACAGCCGGTCTCTCTCCTTCCACAACCACTGCGCTTCTGAGGGGGCTGCGGGGCCAATCCTGGAAGAGCCCTGTGCAACCATAGTTTTAACCAGCTGGACTGCAGGTTCTTGGTCCTGGTCTTCTTGCCACCCTTGGCTGGACAGCGGATCAAGGTTCACCTGCTGTTGGTTAACACAGGGCTTCCCATCCCATGGGCGATGGAACACAGGTAACTCAATTTCCTCAAGGTCGTCGCCCTCCAGCCATTCATCGGGTAGGTGCGGCATCCGCGACAGCGCATCCGCGTTGGTGTTTTTGCGACCAGCCCTGTACTTGATGGTGAAATCGTAGTTGGACAGTCGAGCCATCCACTGCTGCTCTAGGGCGCCCAGCTTAGCTGTATCCAGATGTGTCAACGGATTGTTGTCCGTGTAGGCAGTAAACTTCGCCGCCGCGAGGTAATGCTTGAACCTTTCGGTTATTGCACATACGAGGGCTAGAAACTCAAGCTTGAAGGAGCTATAATTTTCCGGGTTCCTTTCCGTTGGCCGGAGTTTTCTGCTAGCATAGGCAATCACTTTCTCCTTCCTGTCCTGTACCTGGGACAGAACGGCACCCAGGCCCACATTGCTGTCGTTGATGTAGAGGACGAACGGGAGGCCGTAATCGGGGTAGGCCAAGATTTCTTCCCCGGTAAAGGCCGACTTCATCTGGTGAAAAGACTCCTCATGCTTCTCGTCCCAGACAAACGGGGGCTCAGGGGCTCTCCCATTCTTGGTCTGTCCCACGAGGAGGTAGTGAATGGGCGCGGCCATCTTAGTGTACCCCTTGATGAAACGGCGGTAGTAGCCCACCAGGCCCAGGAACTGCCTCACCTCCCTCACCGTGGTCGGTCGTGGCCATCTCTGGATAGCAGCAACCTTTTCAGGATCCGGGGCTACACCTTCTGCGCTCACTACGTGTCCGAGGTATTGCACCTTGGGTTTCAGCAGATGGCACCTGGAGGGCTTCAGCTTCATCCCGTGCTTGGAGAGGGCCGCGAACACTTCTGCCAGGTGCTCCAGGTGGGCTTCGTACGTCTTGGAATATATGATCACGTCATCCAAATACAGTAGAACAGTCTCGAAGTTAAGATGCCCCAAGCAGCACTCCATGAGCCGTTGGAAGGTCCCGGGGGCATTGCACAGCCCGAACGGCATGCTGTTAAACTCGCAGAGTCCCATGGGGGTAGCAAATGCGGTCTTCTCACGATCTTCCTGTGCAACCGCTACCTGCCAATATCCACTGGTAAGGTCAAGAGTAGAGAAATAATTAGCAGTTTTTAATGCAGTCAGCGACTCTTCGATGCGGGGGAGAGGGTAGGCATCTTTATGCGTGATCTGATTGATCTTCCGGTAATCCACACACATTCTCATGGTGCCATCCTTCTTCTTTACCAGCACCAATGGAGCTGCCCAGAGACTACAACTACCCCGGATGACCCCTGCCTCCTTCATGTTCCTCAACATGTCTTTGGCGCATTGATAGTGTGCTGGTGGGATCGGCCTATACCTTTCTTTAATGGGTGGATGTGTGCCGGTGGGGATATGATGTTGAACCCCCTTAATCCTCCCGAAGTCTAGCGGGTGCTTGCTGAAAACCTGCCCATATTCCTGTACCACCCTGTACACCCAGTCTTTGTGGTGTAGCGGGGTCTCCCCTTCTTGACGTCAATCATCCCCCTGGCTGCCATTACTGTGGGCCAGTGCTCTGAAGGCGAGGGTTCCACCAACGCAGGGTAATCTCGTCCCTGGGGGCCTTCTGCTGCCCTGCACCAAATCATCATCTTGCTCCTTGGCGGGACCACTAAAGGGGCTGTGTCCATCACCCGCACTCCACCAATTTCTCCACCCGTCAGGTTCACTTGCTGCCGATGCAGGAGGGCTCGGATCTCACGCTGTAGTGCCCTCTGCTGACTCCCTCCTGCAGTGGCAGACAGCTGCTGCAACAGGCTCAACACTTCTCCCATACAGTGCTCAATCACGTTGGTCCCTAGGACCACTTTCGGGTTACGGTCACTGGGCTCATTCAGCACCACAATCATCCCTTGGTGTTTCAGCTGGGTCCATCCCACAGTCAGTGTCACCTCTTTGAATCCCACCTGGGTCATAGGGAGCCCATTGGCCACAATAATGGTCATGCTATCATCGGGAGGGGCAAGTTCACTATCGGCCCAGTATCGCTGGTACAATGAATAAGACATAGTCGTTACCTGCGATCCGATGTCCAACAGAGCCATGGTCAGGACGCCATCCACTGCCAGGGAGATGATGGGGCGACCTCCAATGTACCGGTCTCGCAAATCAGTCGGGCCGTGTGGGTCTACTCCTGAGGATTGGCCCTTGGCCTCAGGGGTTGCTCTTTAACGGGCATCGCCTAGAGTAATGGCCAGGCTTGTTGCACTTGTAGCAAACAGGTGGCCCATACCGCAGGTCATTGTTCTTCCTCCGCTGCATCCAAGGGACATCCTCCGGACTGTCGGCGAGCTGGATCTTCTCCTGGGGCTTGGCTCTCATCGGAAGCTGGAGTGCGGCGAGGATCCGGGTGAGGTCTTCGTTCATGCGTCGGACCTGCGAGGCCAACGCTTCTATTGTCCCAACGGGTGCGGCTGGGACCGGAAGAGCCAAGGGAGGGGGTGCTACCGAGACGGGAGCGGTATCGACCGGCCAAGGGGTCACATCAGGAGCGCCAATGGTTGGTGCTTGCAGGGCCTTGATGGCCCGCTCCTTTAGTACTGTAAAGTCTAGGTCGGCGTGCTCCAAAGTCCATAACTGCAGCTGTTTGCGATCCTCGGCAGACCCCAGTCCCTGCAAGAACTGCTCCACTAGCATCTTGTTGCTGTCAGCCTCACTGATGATTGTCCACCTGCCTCAGCGTCCGGAGGACCATCTGCAGGCGCAAGGCATAGTCTCTTATACTGTCCGCGGGCCGTTGCCGACATTGGTAGAACTGCATCCTCAACTCAGCCTCGGTGCGGGTTTCAAAGGCGGTCTGGAGTTTCTCGAAGATAGTGGTCACCGAGGCCCGGCCCGCGTCTGCCCAGGTCTCCGTCTCCTGCTCGGCAGCGCCGGTCAGCTGCCCTAGCACTACCGTCACACGCTGTCTGCCAGTCATGGCATACAAGTCAAGGATCGTGTTTATCTTCTTCCGGAACACCTGCAAGGCATCAGGCTTCCCATCGTACTGAGGTAGCCAGGTAGCACCGGGCACGTAGGGCAAGGAGATCAGCATTACCTGGGTGACCGCTGGACCTGCAGCCTCCCCCGCTCTTGCAACCGGAGCAAGGACCGCCACGTTCCCGTCTTCGGGTGCCGCCACTCCCGCAGCTGACGCCCCTCCGCCATCTCCATTAGCTACGGACATCTTCCCTCCATCCCTCCCTTGGTCTTTTCGGGGCACTCCGCTTGCTTTCTGCACCGCTCTGCTCTCAGTGGGCGGGGCTTCACTTTCACGCCCTTTTTCTTGGAGAAGACGGCTTGGGCGGGAAACTTCATGCCACAGGAAAGTGACAAGATGGCGGATTCTGCAATTTTTCAATGGGGACTCCGCTGACGATAACTTCAAGGCGCACTTCCACAGGTAAGTGGATGGGTTCAATCCTCTTCATGATGTCGATGTGTACCGCTCGGATCCGTGCTCGTCGGTGGCTGGCTCGAGCTCTTCACGGACCCGGGGGTCACGTCGCTCTGAAAGGGGGTTGGCGCTACACATAGGGACTTCAGTGGGGAGGTCCACCGGAGCCGTGGTTGTTTGTAGGGGATTTCATTTCGTGACGCCACCCACGGGTTGTGGTGAATGGATGGACACCACCGCTGCCGTTGACTAGGCTCCCGAGGACGGTGTTGTGGAGCTTGGTGTTGACCCCCTCTGTGGGTAGGGGGATGATGGTCCCAGGGGCCCGAGGGAGGTAGTGAGGTAAGAGGATGGATGCGTGCTGGGGTGTCGGTGCGGTGCGGCGCGGTGCGCGGCTCAAAAGGCACTGTTGTATTCACTATGACAAACACGCTGGAGTCTCTGATAAACCAAACAAGATGGTGAAGGGTGCCCGTAGCCAGCTGCAGTTTTCCCCTTAACAGGTTGATGGTTTCTGCCTTTCTCCTGCACCTCACTTGTGTAGAAATCGCGACTCCTATGCCTGAGCAACGGTATTCCACTCCCCGGCTTGATATGTGTTGGGAGAGCTCTCTTTGCCCGCAGACACTGGCCCCTCGGGTCTCTATGCCTGGGCGGTGGCTTTACCCCTATGGTTGGGCTATTGTCTTCAGTCGGGTCTTATGTGGGAAAGGTCCTAAAGTCCAGTCCTCAATCAGTTGATTTGACTCAGCCCGGTTGTTTCTGGGCCTCGTACTGGGTCTGAGTACCCCTCCTGGTGCTCCGGTTTCCAATCGGTTCCCCGGTTCGGTACCGGCGGGCCGCCGCCCGTCCCCGATCCCTACGGTTACACCGGCTGTAATCCCAGCTCCTGCAGGCGGCCAGCACCGTCTGCCTCTTTGCCAGAGGTGACTGGGCTCCAACCCAGACACCTGGTGTAGATTTTGGCAGGCCTGAGCACAGGTCTGCCCTTGAACTTGACTCCACTTCACTCCACTGTCAAAGCTCAACTCTAACTGTTTTCCCGCCTCCGGGCCTGTGAACTCCTCGGTGGGCGGAGCCAACTACCTGGCTTCGGCCCCCTGGTGTGAACATCAAACCCGGTGGGAGGTGACAAGGGTTTTGTAGTTTGGCTGCTGTCACCTTACTAAGGGGAGGGGGCGTGTGTGTGTGTATAGGACTACCTGGGACAACCTGGCTAGTCCAGGGCATCACACTTGCCCTCACAGTAACGCTGCAGCCATCTTTGTTGTGGTGTTACTGTGATTGGCTTGGCCGCACAGCATTATAGGGGCTACAGTTAGGTCCAGAAATATTTGGACAGTGACACAATTTTAGCGAGTTGGGCTCTGCATGCCACCACATTGGATTTGAAATGAAACCTCTACAACAGAATTCAAGTGCAGATTGTAACGTTTAATTTGAAGGTTTGAACAAAAATATCTGATAGAAATTGTAGGAATTGTACACATTTCTTTACAAACACTCCACATTTTAGGAGGTCAAAAGTAATTGGACAAATAAACCAAACCCAAACAAAATATTTGTATTTTCAATATTTTGTTACGAATCCTTTGGAGGCAATCACTGCCTTAAGTCTGGAACCCATGGACATCACCAAACGCTGGGTTTCCTCCTTCTTAATGCTTTGCCAGGCCTTTACAGCTTCAGCCTTCAGGTCTTGCTTATTTGTGGGTCTTTCCGTCTTAAGTCTGGATTTGAGCAAGTGAAATGCATGCTCAATTGGGTTAAGATCTGGTGATTGACTTGGCCATTGCAGAATGTTCCACTTTTTTGCACTCATGAACTCCTGGGTAGCTTTGGCTGTATGCTTGGGGTCATTGTCCATCTGTACTATGAAGCGCCGTCCGATCAACTTTGCGGCATTTGGCTGAATCTGGGCTGAAAGTATATCCCGGTACACTTCAGAATTCATCCGGCTACTCTTGTCTGCTGTTATGTCATCAATAAACACAAATGACCCAGTGCCATTGAAAGCCATGCATGCCCATGCCATCACGTTGCCTCCACCATGTTTTACAGAGGATGTGGTGTGCCTTGGATCATGTGCCATTCCCTTTCTTCTCCAAATTTTTTTCTTCCCATCATTCTGGTACAGGTTGATCTTTGTCTCATCTGTCCATAGAATACTTTTCCAGAACTGAGCTGGCTTCATGAGGTGTTTTTCAGCAAATTTAACTCTGGCCTGTCTATTTTTGGAATTGATGAATGGTTTGCATCTAGATGTGAACCCTTTGTATTTACTTTCATGGAGTCTTCTCTTTACAGTTGACTTAGAGACAGATACACCTACTTCACTGGGAGTGTTCTGGACTTCAGTTGATGTTGTGAACGGGTTCTTCTTCACCAAAGAAAGTATGCGGCGATCATCCACCACTGTTGTCATCCGTGGACGCCCAGGCCTTTTTGAGTTCCCAAGCTCACCAGTCAATTCCTTTTTTCTCAGAATGTACCCGACTGTTGATTTTGCTACTCCAAGCATGTCTGCTATCTCTCTGATGAATTTTTTCTTTTTTTTCAGCCTCAGGATGTTCTGCTTTACCTCAATTGAGAGTTCCTTAGACCGCATGTTGTCTAGTCACAGCAACAGCTTCCAAATGCAAAACCACACACCTGTAATCAACCCCAGACCTTTTAACTACTTCATTGATTACAGGTTAACGAGGGAGACGCCTTCAGAGTTAATTGCAGCCCTTAGAGTCCCTTGTCCAATTACTTTTGGTCCCTTGAAAAAGAGGAGGCTATGCATTACAGAGCTATGATTCCTAAACCCTTTCTCCGATTTGGATGTGAAAACTCTCATATTGCAGCTGGGAGTGTGCACTTTCAGCCCATATTATATATATAATTGTATTTCTGAACATGTTTTTGTAAACAGCTAAAATAACAAAACTTGTGTCACTGTCCAAATATTTCTGGACCTAACTGTATATAAGCCAGCGACCATTTTGTGAACACGCAGCCATAGGGAGCTGGCGGTGTACATAGACAGTATTGTCTGCGGGAGAGTGTTCTTAGATTCAACTAATAAATAGTCATTGTAAAGGGTGCTTTACACGCTGCGATATCGGTAATGATATATCGTCGGGGTCACGTCATTAGTGACGCACATCCGGCGCCGTTACCGTCATCGCAGCGTGTAACACAAATGTGCGACGATCAACGAGCACAAAAACGTGAACAATCTTTGCTCGTTGACACGTCATTCATTTCCTTAATATCGCTGCAGTGACAGGTACGATGTTGTTCCTCGTTCCTGTGGCAGCACACATCACTATGTGTGACACCGCAGGAGCGACAATCATCTCCTTACCTGCGTCCACTGGCAATGCGGAAGGAAGAAGGTGGGTGGGATGTTACGTCCCGCTCATCTCCGCCCCTCCGCTTCTATTGGATGGCTGCTCAGTGATGCTGCAGTGATGTCGCTATGATGCCGAACGCACCTCCCCCCTTGAGGGAGGGATTGTTCGGCGGTCACAGCGACGTCGCTGACAAGGTATGTTCATGTGACGCTGCCATAGCGATAATGTTCGCAGCGATCACCACATATCATGCCACCGAGGCGGGTGCTATTGCACGCGACATCGCTAGCCGATGCTAGCGATGTCGCAGCATGTAATGCCACCCTAAGGGCTGAACACAGTATCCAGTAGCTGCTAGCAGCTGCATAAATCGCTTTTTTTGACAAACAGAACGCAAGTCTTTCAGTCTCTCTCTCTGTCTTTCAGTCTCTCTCTCTGTCTGTCGGTCTCTCCCTCCCCCCCCCCCCTTTCATACTCACCGATCACTGACATCGCGCTGCACAGCTCCCACACTGCTCAGGTGGCTTCTCCAGCTTTTGAAAATACCGGCCGCTCATTATTCCATCTCATATTCCCTGCTTCCCCCGCCCACCAGCGCCTATGATTGGTTGCATTCAGACGCACCCCCACGCTGAGTGACAGCTGTCTTACTGCAACAAATCACAGGCGCCAGTGGGCGGGTCTATATAGTGCAGTAAAATAAATAAACAATTTAAAAAAAACGGCATGCGGTCCCCCCAAATTTTGATACCAGCCAAGATAAAGCAACATGGATGAAGGCTGGTATTCTCAGGATGGGGAGCCCCACTAGCTGCATTTAGTGTGGAGAGAGCTGCTGGAGAAGGAATAGTGTATTAGAGACATTTAGGCAGGTATTATAGCTAGAGATGCACATACCCAAGGTTTGGTGTTCGTACTGAACACATACTTTACAAAAAAAAGAAGAGTTCGAATTCGGAGATTGGGTGCTTTACATATGCAAACCCCACAGCGTCGCTGTGCTCAGGTACGCTTGGTGCTCATCTCAGTGTAAGCCGCTAGCAGTGCCTAATTGTCTCTGGGGGTAACAACAGCACAATTTGATGTGGTGTGCACCCAAAAAAGATGGAAAAACCCCATCCAGCCGCTCCCAGAAGTGATCTGTTTATGGCTGGCTGCATGTGGGAGGAAACCCGAACTGTCCAGTTAGTGACTTCCTTTGGGGTTCAGGTTAAGTCTGGGTCGCAGACCAAATTTTTTCAAAAGTCCGTATACACCCGCCGAACTGTACTTCCAAGGGTCCATTCATCTCTGACTAAAGCATTACAGTACTTGCTGCTGCAACATAAAACCAAAAGTTCTTTTCAGGACTAAAGGGTGCTTTAAATGCTGCGACATCGCTACCGATATATCGTCGGGGTCACGTCGTTAGTGACGCACATCCGGCGCCGGTAACGACATCGCAGCGTGTGACACCAAGGAGCGATGATCTACGATCGCAAAATCGTTCAAAAACAGTGATTGTTGACACGTCGCTCCTTTCCTTAATATCGCTGCTGCCACAGGTACGATGTTGTTCGTCGTTTCTGAGGCAGCACACATCGCTATGTGTGACGCCGTAGGAACGAAAAACATCTCCTTACCTGCATCCACCAGCAATGCGGAAGGAAGAAGGTGGGCGGGATGTTACATCCCGCTCATCTCCGCCCCTCCGCTTCTATTGGCCGGCCGCTTAGTGACGCCACAGTGACGTCGCTATGACGACGAACGCACCTCGCCCTTGAAGGAGGGATTGTTCGGTGGTCACAGCGACGTCGCTGACAAGGTATGTGCGTGTGGTGTGACGCTGCCGTAGCGATAATGTTCGCTACTGCAGCGAGCACCAAATGTCACACGAACGACGGGGGCGGGTGCTATCGCGCACGACATCGCTAACAATCGCTAGCGATGTCGCAGCGTGAAAAGCACCCTTAAGTCTAATCTGTTCTATTCTGTAATAATGCCCCTCTTAGGCTAGCGCCACACATCCGTGCCTCCGGTACGTGTTTGGCATTTTTTACACGTACCGGAGACACGGAGACACGTACAGCAATGCCACCCTATGGTAGTAGGCACACACACGTAAAACCACACGGAACGTGTGTCCGTGTGCGTTTGTACGTGTGTGCGATTTTCAAAGCGCTGACATGTCTGTTTTTTCACCGGCAGCACGGGTGTCACACGGCCCGCACCCGTACCACACGGGTGTAGTGTGGATGCGGTCCCGTGTGACACGCGCCGGAAAACACACATGTCAGTGAAAAAAAAACAAAACATTAACTCACCTTCTCCAGCCCTCCTGTCTCTGCCGCTGCTGCCTCTTGCTGCCGACCGCCGCTCATTATTCTCATTGAATATTCACTTCACTGCCTGGCAGCAGCAGCAGCGGGGAGACGGGAGGGCTGGAGCCGAAGATCAGCACCACGGACAGCAGCGCGGACATCAGGAAGGACCAGGTGAGTATAATAATTACCGGTTCTACGTGTGCTATTGCGGATAGCACACGTAGAACACACGTGTCACGCACGTACCAGAGACACGTACTTACCTGCACGCAACACGCAGGGAAAATACGTGTCTCTCGGCACGTGTGTGAATTTCACGTGAGTGTGGCAGAAGCCTTAGTTACACTTAGTGTATGGAGAATTGCTGGAGGGACAGTGTATTAGAGGCATCTAGGCAGGGATTATAGCTTTACAATCCTTGCTTCTGCAACGTAAAACCAAAAGTCCTTTTAAGGGCTAACTTTAATCTATATATATAATTGGCTTATTCTGTCTGTCTGTCTGTCTTGCTCCAAAATGATGTCATTACAGTGACAACCATCACATTGGCCATTCGGCTTGGCTCGGCCACGCCCCCCGCATACTGTGCCCGCTCGGCCAAGCCCCCCCGCACACTGTGCCTGCTCGGCCACTCCCCCTGCACACTGTGCCCGCTCAGCCACAACCCCCGCACACGGTGCCCGCTCGGCCACACCCCCCCGCACACTGTGCCCGCTCGACCATGCCCTTCGCACACTGTGCCCGCTAGGCCACGCCCCCCGCACACTGTGCCAGCTCGGCCACGCCCCCCGCACACTGTGCCCGCTCAACCACGCCCCCCGCACACTTTGCCCGCTCAACCATGCCCCCCACCACACATTGGGCACCAATACAGGACTACTCCACCTATTAGACACCTCCCCCCAGGACTACTCAACCTATTAGACTCCTCCCCCAGGACTACTCCTCCTATTGGACACCTCCTCCAGGACTACTCCATCTATTAGACACCTCCCCCCACGACTGCTCCACCTATTAGACACCTCCCCCCAGGACTACTCCACCTATTAGACACCTCCCCCACTCCCCCAAAGACTACTCCTCCTATTAGACTCCCCCACCACAGGACTATTCCTCCTATTAGACTCCTCCCCCAGGACTACTCCACCTATTAGACACCTCCCCTCAGGACTACTCCACCTATTAGACACCTCCCCCAGGGCTACTCCACCTATTAGACACCTCCCCCCAGGACTACTTCACCTATTAGACACCTCCCCCTAGGACTACTCAACCTATTAGACTCCTCCCCCAGGACTACTCCTCCTATTAGACTCCTCCCCCAGGACTACTCCATCTATTAGACACCTCCCCCCATGACTACTCCACCTATTAGACACCTCCCCCCACGACTACTCCACCTATTAGACACCTCCCCCCATGACTACTCCACCTATTAGACACCTCCCCCAAAGACTACTCCTCCTATTAGACTCCCCCCACAGGACTACTCCTCCTATTAGACTCCTCCCCCCAGGACTACTCCACCTATTAGACACCTCCCCCCAGGACTACTCCACCTATTAGACACCTCCCCCCAGGACTACTCCACCTATTAGACACCTCCCCCAGGGCTACTCCACCTATTAGACACCTCCCAACCAGGACTACTCCACCTATTAGACACCTCCCCCCAGGACTACTTCACCTATTAGACACCTCCCCCTAGGACTACTCAACCTATTAGACTCCTCCCCCAGGACTACTCCTCCTATTAGACACCTCCCCCAGGACTACTCCATCTATTAGACACCTCCCCCCACAACTACTCCACCTATTAGACACCTCCCCCAAAGACTACTCCTCCTATTAGACCCCCCCACAGGACTACTCCTCCTATTAGACTCCTCCCCCCAGGACTACTCCACCTATTAGACACCTCCCCCCAGGACTACTCCACCTATTAGACACCTCCCCCAGGACTACTCCACCTATTAGAAACCTCCCCCCAGGACTACTCTACCTATTAGACACCACCCCCAGGACTACTGCTCCTATTAGACTCCTCCCCCCAGGACTACTCCACCTATTAGACACCTCCCCCCAGGACTACTCCACTTATGAGACACCTCCCCCCGGACTACTCCACCTATTAGACACCTCCCCCCAGGACTACTCCACTTATTAGACACCTCCACCCGGACTACTCCACCTATTAGACACCTCCCCCCATGACTACTCCACCTATTAGACACCTCCCCCCAGGACTACTCCTCCTATTAGACTCCTCCCCCCAGGACTACTCCACCTATTAGACACCTCCCCCCAGGACTACTCCACCTATTAGACACCTCCCCCCAGGACTACTCCACGTATTAGACACCTCCCCCAGGGCTACTCCACCTATTAGACACCTCCCAACCAGGACTACTCCACCTATTAGACACCTCCCCCAGGACTACTTCACCTATTAGACACCTCCCCCTAGGACTACTCAACCTATTAGACTCCTCCCCCCAGGACTACTCCTCCTATTAGACACCTCTCCCAGGACTACTCCATCTATTAGACACCTCCCCCAGGACTACTCCACCTATTAGAAACCTCCCCCCAGGACTACTCTACCTATTAGACACCACCCCCAGGACTACTGCTCCTATTAGACTCCTCCCCCCAGGACTACTCCACCTATTAGACACCTCCCCCCATGACTACTCCACCTATTAAACACCTCCCACAAAGACTACTCCTCCTATTAGACTCCCCCACAGGACTACTCCTCCTATTAGACTCCTCCCCCCAGGACTACTCCACCTATTAGACACCTCCCCCCAGGACTACTCCACTTATTAGACACCTCCCCCCGGACTACTCCACCTATTAGACACCTCCCCCCAGGACTACTCCACCTATTAGACACCTCCCCTCAGGACTACTCCACCTATTAGACACCTCCCCCCAGGACTACTCCTCCTATTATACTCCCCTCCCCCCAGGACTACTCCTCCTATTATCCTCCTCTTCCCCCAGGACTACTCCTCCTATTATCCTCCTCACCTCCAGGACTACTCCTCCTATTATACTCCTCTCTCCCCAGGACTACTCCTCCTATTATACTCCTCTACCCAGGACTACTCCTCCTATTATACTCCTCTCTACCCAGGACTACTCCTCCTATTATACTCCTCTCCCCCCAAGACTACTCCTCCTATTATACTCCTCTCCCCCCAAGACTACTCCTCCTATTATACTCCTCTCTCCCCAGGACTACTCCTCCTAATATACTCCTCTCCTGCCAGGACTACTCCTCCTATTATACTCCTCTCCCCCCCAGGACTACTCCTCCTATTATACTCTTCTCTCCCCAGGACTACTCCTCCAACACACACACACACACACTGCACAAAACATACCTCCCCCAAAACACACACACACACCCCACACACACACCTACACAAACCGCGCAACACACACAGCACCACACACACACACACAACGCTGCAGACACACATCGCTTCACAAACAACGCAACACACACAACACAACACACAAACAACACCGCTCTCACACACACACACACCCAGACAACACCCAGAACATTTACAGCGCCCTACACAAACACTTGGCAACTACACACAACAACATCTATATATATAACAAAAATCAAACATTAACTACAAAATAAATTCTAGAATACCCGATGCGTTTGAATCTGGCCACCTTCTAGTTTAATAATACCAGTCTTAGCTGCATTTAGAGTGGGGCAAGCTGCTGAAGAAGGGATAATGTATTAGGGTACTTTCACACTTGCGTTTATTTCCTTCCGTTACAATCCGCCCTTTTGAAAAACAGCGGAATCCGTTAACGGATTCCGCTGTTTCCCATAGACTTGTATGGGTGACGGATTGTACCAAAAGGACCTGCGTTGCTTCCGCTGGGCGACGCTCCATTGCTTCCGCCCAGCGGGAGGAACGCAGCATGTAACGTTATTTTGAGCAGCGGAATCCTCTGGATTTCACTGCGCATGCTTTTTTTTTTTTTAATCAAACTTTATTTTGGCTCGCGGTGGCCGGACGTTCAGCTGAGCGCCCGGCCATCGGCAAGCGACAGCGCTCAGCTGAGCAACCGGCCGCCAGAATGCCCGGCCGCCGGCAAGTCACAGCGCTCAGCTGAGCGCCCGCCCGCCAGCATGCCCGGGCGCCGGCAAGTGACAGCGCTCAGCTGAGCGCCTGCCCGCTGGCATGCCCGGCCGCCGGCAAGTGACAGCGCTCAGCTGATCACCCGGCGGTCGGCTGCAGGGAGCGATCAGCTGATCACCCGGCGGCCAGCAAGTGACAGCGCTCAGCTGATCACCGGCGGTCGGCTGCACGGAGCGATCAGCTGATCACCAGGCGGTCGGCTGCAGGGAGCGATCAGCTGATCACCCGGCGGCCGGCAAGTGACAGCGCTCAGCTGATCACCGGCGGTCGGCTGCACGGAGCGATCAGCTGATCACCCGGTGGTCGGCTGCAGGGAGCGATCAGCTGATCACCCGGCGGCCGGCAAGTGACAGCGCTCAGCTGATCACCGGCGGTCGGCTGCAGGGAGCGATCAGCTGATCACCCGGCGGTCGGCTGCAGGGAGCGATCAGCTGATCACCCGGCGGCCGGCAAGTGACAGCGCTCAGCTGATCACCGGCGGTCGGCTGCAGGGAGCGATCAGCTGATCACCCGGCTGCCGGCTACTGGGAGCGATCATCTGATCACCCGGCGGCCGGCTGCAGGGAGCGATCAGCTGATCACCCGGCGGCCGGCTGCAGGGAGCGATCAGCTGATCGTTCACAATAGTCTGCCGCTGGTAAAACTGTAAAAAAAAAAAAAAAAAAAATGAAAACGAATTGCGTTGTTTTGCAGCATCCGTTGCATCCGTTGTGCCACTATATGCAACACATCCGTTGCATCCGTTACACAACGCAATGCAACGGATACCGTTCAACGCAAGTGTGAAACTAGCCTTAGGGCGGCTTTGCACACTACGACATCGCAGGTGCGATGTCGGTGGGGTCAAATCGAAAGTGACGCACATCCGGCGTCACTTGCGATGTCGTAGTGTGTAAATCCTAGATGATACGATGAACGAGCGCAAAAGCGTCGTTATCGTATCATCGCTGCAGCCTCCGACATTTCCATAATGCCGGTGCAGCGACAGGTGCGATGTTGTTCCTCGCTCCTGCGGCAGCACACATCGCTGTGTGTGAAGCCGCAGGAGCGAGGAACTTCACCTTACCTGCCGCCGGCTGCAATGAGAAGGACGGAGGTGGGCGGGATGTTTACATCCTGCTCATCTCCGCCCCTCCACTTCAATTGGCCGCCTGCCGTGTGACGTCGCTGTGACGCCGCACGACCCGCCCCCTTAGGAAGGAGGCGGGTCGCCGGCCAGAGGGACGTCGCACGGCCGGTATGTGCATGTGAAACTGCCGTAGCGATAATAATCGCTAAGGCAGCTTTCACTAGATATTGCACGTGCGACGGGGGCGGGACTATCGCTGCAGCATCGGTAACACATTGTTACCGATGTCGCAGCGTGCAAAGCCCGCCTTAGAGGCATCTAGTTAAGGATTATAGCCTTACAGTTTTGCTACTGCTCCGTAAAACCAAATGTACTTTTCAGGTCTATATCTATTCTATTGTAGTCCAGAAGAATACAGCACCTAGCTACATACCTACTTTTAAAATGTGAAAGGCGTGCGGTGAGGGATGGAAAAGTGGACCCTGCTGATGGTGGTGCACACAGAGGGCGTGGTTGTGGGCCAGGGCAAACTTTTTGCTGTGAGAGCTTAACAAACACCCTTATCATCTAGATATATTTTCCTTTCCCACTTTGAAGGGGGACGCCGGACACCACTGTTGAAGCCAGAACAGTGCATTCAAGTAGTGGGTTAGATGGTTGATTATGCTTCCAGTTTGTTCTCCAGCACTACCTTGTCTTTAACACTGTCCAATCTCACTGGCCAAGAGTCTGGACCACATAATCCTCACCCTGATCCTCCTTCCTCCCACCATGGTGAATCCCAGGAGACAAGTAATCCCACAATGGGACACTCCAAGGAACTCTTTACATTTATATATATTAATTCTGGCCTCTTGCCCTGCACGTTTCAAGAGAGATATGAGGAGTTTGTGTCCAGTGATGCCCAAATCTTTGAGCAGCCACGGTAAGAAGATGATGCTGGGGGACCAGAATTACTGTCTCAAGAGGTGGATGATAATGAGACCAAATTGCCTACAAGTCATGTTGTTAAGTCAACAGATCAGTAGGACGACCAAAGTGCGAAAGTGGAAGACAAGGTGGTGGATGATGAAGTCAGTGACCCAACATGGGAAGGTGCCATGAAGAGCAGGGACACCACCACTATCATGCTCAGGCACATGTCATCAAAACAGTCAACTTGGCGTACCAAATGCCAGAGTCCAAAATCAGTTTCTGCAGGTGACATCACTGCCTCTTCCTCTGTGCTACATACTTGCGGATTCCCTGTCCAGGACGCAGGCATGGACGCCTCCTCTTCTACACCTGTCATTGCACATTTGCAAGCACCATTAACAACCACATCCAATTATTTGTCCCACAACAGTGTTTAGCTGTCCCTACACCAGGCTTTGCAATGCAAACAGAAATATGCATCCACCCACCTGCAGGCCAAACACTAAACAGGAAGATGGACCTAGGTCTTTTTTCAACCTAAGCAACTATGTAACGTTTCCAGACTGACTGCCCTGGAAATGTTGCCATTTAGGCTTGTGTATACCGATGCTTTTTGCAACCTCATGGCGGTGGCTGTCCCTCAGTACGCAGTCTCTAGCTGCCAATATTTGTCCTGATGTGCGGTTCCCACCTTGCACAAGCTAGTGTTACTTAACATCACCCGTGCCCTGACCTACGTGGTTACTGGGAAGGTCCACTTAACCACCGACATGTGGACAAGTGCTTGTGGCCAGGGATGTTACATTTTCTTGATGGCACAGTAGATGTGTGGCGCCCTCGCCTAGCCAGGTCGTCACAGATAACATACAAACACCCCCCACCCCCATTAGACAGGGACACCAGCCAAACAAAATTCCTTGTTGCCTCCCTCCAGTGTCTGATGTCCACACCAGGTGGGGTGGAGCCAAGCGGTTGGCCCCACCCACTGAGGAGTTCACAGGCCTGGAGGCGGGAAAAGTGTCAGTTGAGTTCAGGAGTTTAGTCCAGGAGGCGGAAGTGAGAGGAGTAAACACTTGGGTGTCTGGGTTTGTGGCCCAGGCACTTATAGCATGGTTGTCAGACGGTGATGGCCGTCTGCAGGAGTGATGGAGCAACGCGGAACCGTAGGACCGGGGACGGGCGACGACCCGCCGGTACCGACCGGGGAGCGAAGTGAAGCCAGCACACCCAGGCAGGACCATCGGACCCCGACCAGGCTTGGAGCCGCCGTCAATAGTCAGATCCGAATGTGACTGGAACCCCAGGGGTTTCACAACAGCAAAAGTCCTGATTGAAGGCAACAGCCCACACCATGAGGGTATACAGCTACCGCCTAAGGCTAGAGACCCAAGGGCCAGCGTCTGCGGGCAAACGGGATCCTCCGGTACCCATACACCGGGGAGCAGACTACCATTGGGAATCCATAGTAGTCAGAAGGAGAACATCAAGGTGCAGGGAAAGACAGCCGCCATCACCTGTCCGGGGAGAGACACTGCAGCCGGCTGCGGGACCCGTCCATCCAGCCATTTGGTTTACCGAGAACTTTGTACCTTTCTTGCTGAGTGAGTAAACCCATGCCATCCGGCACCGCACCGCGCTGTCCCTGCAACCCTGCACCTCGCCAACCCTGCCTCCCCGTCACATCATCATCGGGCCCTGGGACCACCGACCCCTACCCATGGAGGGGGAAAACAACATCTCAGCTGCTCCTTACCATCGCTCCCGGGATCCCCGTCATCAGCAGCGGTGGTGCCCATCTTCACAACGACCCGTGGGTGGCGTCACGGACTAAATCCCCCAAACCAACCACCCCTTTCACTCACGGGCGAGGGGCGCCTCTCAAGTCCCCGGATCCGGCCCACCGCTCGAGCCACTGAGCAGCCATCGCAGCAGCGACGGACCCGAGCGTCAGCGAGCGCAGCGGCGTCCTCCCCGCCCGCGACAACTTGGCGTCACGAACAGGATTGAACCCCTCTACTTACCAGTAGAAGTGCGCCTTGTGATCTCCGCCGGCGGCGTCCGGCCGAAAATTTTGAAGCGCCGCCATCTTGGCGCGAAAATCTCCCGCTCGAGCATCTTCTCCGAGCAGGGAAGGCGCGAAAGCGAATCCCCGCCCCCAACAAAACAGAAGTGCTGAAGAGTACCAAGGGGGCGCGAGAGTGTGTCTGCCTGTTGTAGCCGAGGCTATAAAAGCGGGGACGCCAGGACTCTGCAAACATAACCGGTTCCTGGAAGCAGCTTGCAACATGTCCGCGCCACCAGAGAGGCCTGAATCTCCGGAGCCTGCCCCCGGGACGGCGGCTTGGCTGAACACCCAAGTGATGCTGTTGTGCTTCCGTAACTGGGCCCAAGTACGGAACCTGTTAGATCATTGGACCGCTGAGATGGAGGAGCTGGCTGCGGTCATGCGGGAGCATGAAATAGAGACCATGCTAGAGGAGCTGGTGAGAGACTCACACCCTTGTGTCCCTAGAGGACCGGCCGCTGCGGCTGAAGGATCCGGTCTACCCCTGGCCCCAGCAGGGCCCAACCCATCACCTGTGCTGACCGCCCATACAACCCCACCCAGATCACCGTCCCGATGGAGGTGGCAGAGTCCGTGTTGCCCCGCCAGGGCCCGGAGGCCCGAGAGGAAGCCAGCCCATCAATTGCTGGAGCGGGTAACGTAGAAGAACTGATAGCAGACCTCCACACCCCAGCCAATGACGGGTCACTTGCCACTGAGGAGCCACGAGTCTGGGCTCAGCTGGAAACCGTTACTGGACTGCCAAGTCCCACCAGTGGTTCCCTGGAGTCACATGACAGCGGCTCGGGGGCTGACACGGAGCCTGTCTCAGAGGAGGAGGGAGTCGTCGGCCTGTATGACATGGAGGCCACTTACATCCCTCGGAGCGGAAATAATGGATACCGGGCAGCTCTTCCTCATCACGCGTGCCGTGGCTGGAGGGGCTGGAACCCGTGCTTCTGCACCTGGAGCCGGGTGAGGAGTACGAAAGTGAGCAGTAGTGGCAGCGGTCCGCCGTTGCAAGCAGTTGTCCCCCATTGGGACCCTCAGCAGTTTGATTGAATGACTTTAATGAACCGTGAACCGTCACCTGATTGTCCATGTGATTATTCCGGCCGTTGACGGCAAGTTGTCCCCGGAGGAACCCTGTGTGCTTTTAACCCCCCCCCTGCATGAGAGACTACTCATGGACATGGCCGAGAACTGGCAGGCCACCCATGAACTTGTGGGCTTGTAAATAAGTTGAGGGGTGATTTTCCGTCGGAGCCGCCTCCGGAGAGGCAGATTGGAGGATGGGCCCGCAGCAGAGCAGGCTGGGGCCCGGCCACCACCAGGACCAGTGGCCATCCTCCGGGGGTCAGGGGTCCCCCAAGGACGTGGGGTCCCCTGAAGTGACAGCCGGGTGCGAGTAACCGTACCCGTTCCCGCTCGGGCAGCCTGAACCTGGACTGGGGTCAAGGGGTGCTGCCCACTTCTTAGGGGCAGCATCAGGGCTAGGTTGCTTGGGTGAGAGAGCGGAAGACATCCATCCGTTTGTCCGTTATTATTAAAAATGTTCTTGTTTTATATATGTTCAACGTTCAAGTGTCCTAACAAAATTACTTATGTTTGAAAATGTTTACCTGTTATTTATATTTTTACAGCTTTTGAAAAAAAAAATAAAACCGGTGATGGACCCGCGGATGGTCTGCATTTCACCAAGGGGGAATGTGGTGCCCTGGCCTAGCCAGGTAATCATAGATAACATACAAACACCCCCCACCCCCATTAGACAGGGACACCAGCCAAACAAAAATCCTTGTTGCCTCCCTCCAGTGTCTGATGTCCACACCAGGTGGGGCGGAGCCAAGCGGTTGACCCCACCCACCGAGGAGTTCACAGGCCTGGAGGCAGGAAAAGTGTCAGTTGAGTTCAGGAGTTTAGTCCAGGAGGAGGAAGTGAGAGGAGTAAACACTTGGGTGTCTGGGTTTGTGGCCCAGGCACTGACAGCAAGGTTGGCAGACGGTGGTGGCCGTCTGCAGGAGTGGTGGAGCAACGCGGAACCGTAGGACCGGGGATGGGCGACGGCCCGCCGGTACCGACCGGGGAGCGAAGTGAAGCCAGCACACCCAGGCAGGGCCATCGGACCCCGATCAGGCTTGGAGCCGCCGTCAATAGTCAGATCCAAATGTGACTGGAACCCCAGGGGTTTCACAACAGCAAAAGTCCCGATTGAAGGCAACAGCCCACACCGTGAGGGTATACAGCTACCGCCTAAGGCTAGAGACCCAAGGGCCAGCGTCTGCGGGCAAACAGGCTCCTCCGGTACCCATACACCAGGGAGCGGACTACCATTGGGAATCCATAGTAGTCAGAAGGAGAACATCAAGGTGCAGGGAAAGACAGCCGCCATCACCTGTCCGGGGAGAGACACGACAGCCGACTGCGGGACCCGTTCATCCAGCCGTTTGGTTTACCGAGGACTTTGTACCTTTCTTGCTGAGTGAGTACACCTGTGCCATCCGGCACCGCGCCTCGCTGTCCTTGCAACCCTGCACCTCGCCAACCCTGCCTCCCCGTCACATCAATCATCATCGGACCTAGGGACCACCGACCCCTACCCATGGAGGGTGAAAACATCTCAGCTGCTCCTTACCATCGCTCCCGGGATCCCCGTCATCAGCAGTGGTGGTGCCCATCTTCACCACGACCCGTGGGTGGCGTCACGGACTAAATCCCCCAAACCAACCACCCCTTTCACTCACGGGCGAGGGGCGCCGCTCGAGTCCCCGTATCCAGCCCACCGCTCGAGCCACCGAGCCGCCATCGCAGCAGCGCCAGTCCTCCCCGCCCGCGACAGATGAACCTTGTGGAGGCCAATACTGAGTCGGGCCCTGGGATGGCACATGTTCTACCGTTGCCTAGGATAGTGGGTTCCAGTCCCATCACGGTTTACCAAACCGTCTACTATTCCCAGCAACCCCTTCTTCTCATCCTCCGTCTTCAAATTGTCGCCCATATCAATTGCTAGGTGGATACACTGTAGCTCTACCTTGGTGAAATGGTAACAGCCTCTGCTGAAACTAATTTCTTTACGTAACAAACAACACACCCCCGTAGAGTTGTTGAAAGGTCTAACAAACCAGTCAGATTTGTGGCTTTCAATGCTGAATCTACAAGCAGGCATGGTCGTGTGTGATATTGGCCGTAACCTGGTGGCAGCTCTGAAGCTTGGCAAGCTCTCACTAGTACCATGAATGTCCCACATGCTCAACTTAGTGGTTCATTGGTTTCTGAAACTGTACCCAGATTTTTTGAGCTACATGTGAAGTTATGCTGCATGTAAACCCATTTCCACAAGTCAGCTTCTGTTGCTTCCAGTCTGGCAGTGCTGCAGCAGCGCTTGCAAGTGCCAGCTCACCGATTGGTGTGCGATTTTCCCATACACTGAAACTCTACATTTCACATGTTGCCAAAGGTTTGTGAGCAGCAGGGGGCAGTAGTTGGATACCAGATACAACACGCCTGTGGGTATTCCAGTCAGCGGCAGCACATAAGTACTGATGAGTGGGTATGGATGTCTCACATGTTTGAGGTTCTCCAAAACTTTGAGGACTCAACCAAAATGGTGAGTGGTGATGACGCCATAATCAACCTAACCATCCAGCTTCTGTCTCCTTAAACACTTGCTGCTCACAATTAAAGAAGTTTTTAATGCGTACAGGTAGAGATGGAGGAAGAAAGTACACAGGGTGATACTGTAGCACCCAGGGATATGGGGTACTCTGTTCCGGGTAGTGTTCGTCGTGGGGATGTCCCGATGGTGGCCGTTACCCGGTTCCGTGCCCTGGGCCCTTTTTGTAATGGGGATATTTACAGGGGATTTGTGAATAAAGTTATTCGAATCGCCACTTGCGGTGTTGCTGCTAAATATAGGAGGCCGCCGCTGCAGAGTGTCTCTACTGGGGCTGATGGTATGAGCAGCTAGTATGGTAGTCCCTCCGCAAGTAGGGTATTGCCCCAGCGTGTGTATGGTGCAGTGGGCGTTGGAAGAAGGAGTTCAGACAGGTATTCAGTGCAACTGTTTTACTCACTTTTCGGGTGTTAACTGGTTGCCTGAGACCGGCTGGTTTCGCTTCCAGGTCCCCTTTGTCCCAGTGCTAGTGTGGTTCTCTGGTACCTTCTTCCCCTGCACCTGTTTCTGGTAAGTGGGTCCCCGTGGTATGAAACACTGGGAGTTCCTGGTCTGTGGTTTGTCCACTTCTGTCTGCCTGACGGTAGCGTGAACCCTGTAGAGTTGGAGTCTCTGGTCCAGTCCCCAGTTCTCCCTTTGCTACTAAAGGGGGCTTTACACGCTACGACATCGCTAATGCGGAGTCGTTGGGGTCACGGAATTTGTGACGCACATCCGGCTGCATTAGCGATGTTGCTGCGTGTGACACCGATGAGCGATTTTGCATCGTTGCAAAAACGTGCAAAATCGCTCATCGGTGACATGGGGGTCCATTCTCAAATATCGTTACTGCAGCAGTAACGATGTAGTTCGTCGCTCCTGCGGCAGCACACATCGCTATGTGTGACGCCGCAGGAACGAGGAAGCTCTCCTTACCTGCCTTCCGGCCGCTATGCGGAAGGAAGGAGGTGGGCGGGATGTTACATCCCGCTCAGCTCCGCCCCTCCGCTGCTATTGGGCAGCCGCTCAGTGACGTCGCTGTGACGCCGCACGGACCGCCCCCTTAGAAAGGAGGCGGTTCGCCGGTCACAGCGATGTCGCCGGGCAGGTAAGTATGTGTGACGGGTCTGGGCGATGTTGTGCGGCACGGGCAGCGATTTGCCCGTGTCGCGCAACAGATGGGGGCGGGTACCCACGCTAGCGATATCAGGACCGATATCGCAGTGTGTAAAGTAGCCTTAAGTCTTCAGATTCTTTAGGGTCAGCAAGGTCCTTGATGGTCCCCATTGCTGTGCAGGTGTTAACAGGTCGGCTTGAAGCTCTTTCCTGTCCCAGGGTCCTGTAAGCCGTTGGTGCGTAGTTCCGGTAGTACTCCACCGTACTCCATCGGCAACTACCTCTCCTGGGTACCAGGTCACCATCAACCCGAGTCAGGGTGTCACTTCACTTCCACATTCACACTTCCAAAGTCACTACTCAACTGACTACTCTCCACAGTCTGCACCTCCCACCTGGTCAACTAGTGGACTGGAGTGGCTCCACCTCTAGGCGGCTATCCATTGGTCCCACCCTAGGTAGGTACCATTGTATGGGGGATTTGTTGGGGAAAACTGGGATTACCTGGGTTTTTGGTGGTACCAGCACTGGGGTTCTGGGTACCTAAGGGGCTAGGTCCTGCATCCTTGTGGGGATGCAGAACCTTGTAGCACCCTGAGGTGTTCAGGGGCGCTACAATACTAACCAACCCAGCCTCATCTCTTCTTCTCAGCGTGAACTGGGAGATAATGAGGAGGAGGAGGAACAGGAGATGGTTACCTGCACTACAGAGAGTACTACCTACAGCAGCTTCATCCCGTCTGTTCAGCGTGGATGGCCTGAAGAGGAGGAGAGGGAGGATGAGGAGATGGAGAGTTGTCCTTCTGGTGAGGACAGGAGAGCCTTGCCTGTTGAGAGTCTGGCAGACATGGCTGACTTTATGTCCCACTGCCTCTCTCGTAACCTTTGCGTTATACTCATAGTGGCCAACACTGAATACTCATTGTTCACCATTATCGACCCTTTCTACAAGGAGAACTTTCCATCTATCCCTCCTGTGGCAAAGAGGGTAGTAAAATGGTGCAATACCAGAAGGCCCTTGTCAAAAAATTCCCATCTGACAATGCTGGCAGCAGAGGTCATATTTTCTTGGGCAAGTAAGGAGTAGAGACGAGGGAGACACACCAGGTCCAACAAAAGAAGGAAAACAATGTCAAAGGTCTGGGGCAGTTTAATTAGACCAACCCAGCACCCAGGCCCTGATGCACAGGGTACTCTTACATGGAGGGAAGAGTTTTGGAAGTTGGTGAAGTATTACCTAGCCAACCATACCAGCGTCCTGATTGCTCTGTGCCGTACAACTATTGGGTATCCAATCTGGACACATGGCATGAAGAGTCCCTTTGGAGGTGATGGCGTGACCTGCTGCTTGCATTTTGTCTCAACGGGTTTTTAGTGGCACCAGGGGCATAATAATTGATAGGCGCGCTTGTCAATTGAAAATGCTGACAGACTGCCTCAAAATGAACAAGGCCTCGATTGGCCCAAATTTCTCAACCCCATCAAATGACATCAGCAGATCATAAAGGCAATTAAAATGTTCATTTTTTCTGGGGCATTCTCATGCACCCCATTCCCACCTAAAGAAGGGTATACAGTACCAAATACTTTTGACTTTCAGGCTTCATATCTCACCATCCACAATAACAGTGAGAGTTGCTGGATTGGTACCCACAGTTCTCAGACCTCAACCAAATTGAAAAATTTTAGGTAAAGTAGAAGAACAGGCTGTATACATACCCAAGTGAGTTGACCAGTATACACCAAATTGGGAACTTGAAGAAAGGACCAGGAATCAGATTTCGATCGAGACATGTTTGAATCTGATCAAGAGCATGCTCAGAAGGTTCAGGTTGTGTTAAAAGCCAAGGGTGGATTTACAAAATACTAGCAAAATTATAAAAATTAAAATTTATATTTTAAGGAGCAACACAGTAACAGTACGGTAACATGACACAAATCTGCATAACTAATCATATGCTAAATAGTTGCAAGTCAAATTTATGTATGAGATAGCCAAGAGGATTAGTATATAAAGCGATTCATGCATTCACTGTTTGCTTTGTGATGCACTTTATGTGAAATGGATTAAATAAAGATGATTTTGTATGTAAGAGCTGAACTTTTTCTCTACTTCTTTTGAGCCAAGATGATTCTCTATAAAATGAAGGCAGTCTCACGTTCAAAGCTGTAGTGGATGGTGAGATATGGAGCCTGAAAGTCAAAAGTTCAAAACTTTGTTACCATTTTGCTTGTCACTGTAAGGCCGGCTTTGCACAGTACGACATCGCATGCCGATGCTGCGATGTCGAGTGCGATAGTCCCCGCCCCCGTCGTACGTGCGATATCTTGTGATCAGGGCCGCCATCAGGGCATTACTACTGTGCCTGGTGTAGGGGGCCCGGTGAAGAGAGGGGGCCCGGCCAGGCCCGGGGTAAATACTGTACTTATCTTTTGCCTCAGGCAGGACGGGCCCCATCTCTTGACCAGGCCCCAGTCACAGCAGCAGCAGAGGGGCCCGGCGGTGTCGCTTCACTACCAGACATGACTAAGTTGCATGCGAAGGGGCGGAGCATGCAAATTAGCCATGTGCTGTAGTGGAGGCAGGGTCAGTGGAGCAGAGCAGGGCGCGTCATCGCTGGAGGTGGGGTCATCACTCTGAGACCTCATTACACTCCTGCTACAGCGGCTGAGGTGCTGAGGACGCGGCAGCCAGCGGCGACAGGTAAGCGCTGTGAGCCGAAGACGATCGCCGGGGGCCCACTGCTCTCTGCCCGGGGCCCGCGCTGCTCTCTGCTCGGGGCCTGCGCTGCTCTCTGCCCGGGGCCCGCGCTGATCTCTGCCCGGGGCCCGCGCTGATCTTTGCCCGGGGCCCGCGCTGATCTCTGCCGGCGGGGACGCTGATCTCTGCCGGGGAGGGGGGAAGACGCGCTGATCTCTGCCCGGGGCCCGCACTGATCTCTGCCCGGGGGGGCGCGCATCTCTGCCCGTGGCTGCTCGCCGACCCCAGCCCCTGTCTTGCTTCAGCTAGATCAGGGGTGGGGAACCTCTGGCCTGTGGTCTCCTGGCCTCTCTGCTGTGAGCCTCCCCCTGCTGTGAGCCTCCCTCTGCTGTGAGCCTCCTTGCCTCTCTACTGTGAGCCTCCCTCTGCTGTGGACCTCCTGCCTCTCTCCTGTGGGCCTCCTGCCTCTCTCCTGTGGGCCTCCTGCCTCTCTCCTGTGGGCCTCCTGCCTCTCTTCTGTGAGCCTCCTGCCTCTCTCCTGTGAGCCTCCTGCCTCTCTCCTATGAGCCTCCTGCCTCTCTCCTGTGGGCCTCCTGCCTCTCTCCTGTGGGCCTCCTGCCTCTCTCCTGTGGGCCTCCTGCCTCTCTCTTGTGGGCCTCCTGCCTCTCTCCTGTGAGCCTCCTGCCTCCTGTGGTGCTGTGAGCCTCCTGTGGTGCTGTGAGCCTCCTGCCTCCCGTGGTGCTGTGAGCCTCCTGCCTCCCGTGGTGCTGTGAGCCTCGTGTCTTCCGTGGTGCTGAGAGCCTCTTGCCTCCCGTGGTGCTGTGAGCCTCCTGCCTGCCGTGGTGCTGTGAGCCTCGTGTCTTCCGTGGTGCTGTGAGCCTCCTGCCTGCCGTGGTGCTGTGAGCCTCCTGCCTGCCGTGGTGCTGTGAGCCTCCTGCCTCCCGTGGTGCTGTGAGCCTCGTGTCTTCCGTGGTGCTGTGAGCCTCCTGCCTCCCGTGGTGCTGTGAGCCTCCTGCCTGCCGTGGTGCTGTGAGCCTCCTGCCTCCCGTGGTGCTGTGAGCTTCCTGCCTCCCGTGGTGCTGTGAGCCTCCTGCCTCCCATGGTGCTGTGAGCCTCCTGCCTCCCGTGGTGCTGTGAGCCTCGTGTCTTCCGTGGTGCTGTGAGCCTCCTGCCTCCCGTGGTGCTGTGAGCCTCCTGCCTGCCGTGGTGCTGTGAGCCTCCTGCCTCCCGTGGTGCTGTGAGCCTCCTGCCTCCCGTGGTGCTGTGAGCCTCCTGCCTCTCATGGTGCTGTGAGCCTCCTGCCTCCCATGGTGCTGTGAGCCTCCTGCCTCTCTCCTGTGGGCCTCCTGCCTCTCTGCGGTGCTGTGAGCCTCCTGTGGTGCTGTGAGCCTCCCGTGGTGCTGTGAGCCTTCTGCCTCCCGTGGTGCATGAGCCCTAACAGCTAGTCAGGAATATAATCCTCCGTCCGCAGGCGCAGAAGGCAGGCATCATCATGGCGCTGCGGAGGATTCAAGGTGGAAGGCAGCAGGCGGCAAGTGACCTGGCCTGGCGGCTACACAGTAAGTTCAGGCCCGGATGCTGTGTGGTGTGTTTGGCAGGTGGCTCCTCGGTGTTTAGAGCAGGTGTGTGTTAGGGCAGGGGGCACCGAACAGTCTCTGATACAAAGGCCTCACTGGTGCTGTATTTTCCTAAGTAAATTCTTTGCTATTTGCCTGTGATAAAGAATCTCCTTAGGAGAATACAGCAGCAGTAAGTGTGGCGCCCTGGACAAGCCAGGACGTCACAGGTACTGCAACAACACACCCCACACCCCGGTTAGGAACATCAAAGTCAGACACAAACCCTTGTTGCCTCCCTCCAGGGGCTGATGTCCACACCAGGTGGGGCGGGGCCAGGCGGTTGACTCCACCCACCGAGGAGTTCACAGTCCTGGAGGCGGGAAAAGGAAAGAGAGTTGAGTAGAGTGGAGGGAAAGTGAAGGAGTGAAGTAGTAGTGGAGGAGCTGGAGCAGACTGACCGTGCCCGGGTACGTGGCCCGGGCACCTCAGAGCAAGGTTGGCAGATGGTGGTGACCGTCTGCAGGAGAGGCCGATTGACGCACACCATAAGGACCGGGGACGGGCGGTGGCCCGCCGGTACCGGACCGGGGAGCGAAGAGAAGCCAGCACCATCCGACAGGGCCTACGGACCCCGACCAGGCTTGGAGTCGCCGTTAAACTGGTCAAATCTGTCAGCGACGGGAACCTCCGGGGTTTCCCAGCAGTAAAGACCCAACCGAAGGCAACCGCTCAACCGTGAAGGGAAATACAGCTACCGCCACAGCTAGAGATCCCAGGGCCAGCGCCTGCGGGAAAAAAGGGCTCCTCTGGCAACCACACCGCTGGGGAGCAGGCTACCGGTGGGAAGCCATCGGGGCCGAAAACACAACAAAGGTGCAGGGAGAGACAGTCACCGCCAACCTACCGGGAGTGATTACCGCAGCCGTCTGTGGGACCCGTTCATCCAGCCATCTGTTTTACCAGAGACTCTGTGTGCGTTACTGGCTGAGTGAGGACCACCGTGCTGCCTGGCACCGCGCTGCCCCCGCGACCCTGCACCTCGCCAAACCCCGCCATCCACCTCCCAGTCAACATCACCGGGCCCCGGGACCACCAAAATTCCCCCTACCCACGGAGGGGAGAGAACCATCCCAGCTGCTCCCTGTCATCGCTCCCAGGATCCCCGTACCGAGCAGCGGTGGTGTTACAACCTCACCACATACCGTGGGTGGCGTCACAAACCGACATCCCAAACACCAACAAACCACCCCTTTCACTCACGGGCGAGGAGCGCCGCTCGAGTCCCCGGATCCGGCCCACCGCTCGAGCCACCGAGCAGCAGCAGCGCCGGACCCGAGTCCGACCAGGTCATCGGTATTCCGGTGATCTCCCTGGGCAACCCATTTCTGCACCAACCTGAGAAGGGAGTGCGAGAACCATTACAACTCACTCTACCATCTGTGCTGGGGTAGAGGAATCCAGCTGTAACCATATTTGGACCAGGTGTAGCAAGTCGAACATCTGGGAGTGAGGAAGTTTGGCACCGTGATATACCCAGTGGTGGGCCCATTGCGCCCTGACAGTCATTGTCACACTTAAGAGCGCCAACATTTTGTTTTATAATTTAGCATATTCTTTGGCGTCCTGTAGGACTAAAGCGGGCTTTACACGCTACGAGATCGCTACAGCGATCTCGTTGGGGTCACGGATTTTGTGACGCATATCCGGCCGCTGTAGCGATCTTGTTGTATGTGACTCCTAGGAGCGATTTTGGATCGTTGCAAAAACATCCAAAATCGCTCCTCGCTGACATGGGGGTCCATTCTCAAATATCGCTGCTGTCGCGTGGGCGAAGTTGATCCTCGTCCCTGCGGCAGCACACATCGCTACGTGTGACGCCGCAGGAACAAGGAACCACTCCTTACCTGCCACACGCCAGCAATGAGGAAGGAAGGAGGTGGGCGGGATATTTGTCCCACTCATCATCGCCCCTCCGCTGTGATTGGCCGGCCGCTTAGTGACGTCGCGGTGACGTCGCTGTGATGCCGAACGTCCCTCCCCCTTGAGGGAGGGATTGTTCGGCAGTCACAGCGACGCCGCCGACCAGGTAAGTGCGTGTTATGCTGCCGTAGCGATAATGTTCGCTGCTGCAGCGATCACCAAAAATCGGCATAACGATAGGGGCGGGTGCTATCACGCTCGCCATCGCTATCATCGGCTAGCGATGTCGCAGCGTGTAAAGCCCGCTTAAGTCACAATAGGCCTTCTGTGGCTCCCGTTAAGTAAGGCGCCAGCACCTCCCCCCACTGATTTGGCCAGAGTCTCTCCTATTCAGTGACCTTTCCAAAACGGTTAGAAAAGCCTCTATGTTGTCACCTGGGGTCATCTTCAGCATCACTCGCTTTACCACTGTGAGAGTCATCACCTGGACTTTTTGATGGGGCAGTTTCCCTGCCAGAGACTACCTCCTCTAGGAACACCATCTGCTGCTAAAGAGCCTCAGGCTGCAGCCGTTGTTGCTGCAACTCAAGAACCTACTGCTGTTGCTGCTGAATCTGTTGCATTAACAACTTGCTTGTTTCCTGCTGGGCTTGTTACTGTTGCAGTCGAGCCTGCACCAGGTGTTTGACGAGATCCTCAATGTTGTCCACCCATGCTTCTTAGCCTATGGCTGCCTTCACTGGGGACATATGTAACTCCCCATGGGGCAGGTGTTTTCACCTATTCGTTGCCGGGCCGGGGGTGCAAATCCTTTGCGATGTCATGGGGTTCCGTTACCCCGAGGTGTACAGGAAGGAGGGTTGGAGGGTGATAGGGAGGATGGAGGTGGTAGTTGGAGGTTAGGAAAGTCTTTTAGGATTGTGACGACAACTGTGGTATGCGGCCAGGGATGGGCCACCGCTGCAGGGTCTCTCACCGGGGCAGATGTCGGGTGCAGCCGGGATGGTATCACTCCCCACAGGCGGAGCGGGCCCCGGGAGGATGGCAAGGGTACTCGTAGTCCCCGTTGGCGTCGCAGCGCCGGGCGACAGCGCCGGTAAAGGAGAGGCAGAGACAGGGGCTGCGGTTCCAGGTCTTTTTACTCACAGGTAGTTCAAGCGCTGCCCCAGAGTACCGATCTCTGTAACAATGGGCTCCAGCTGATCCCGGATAGTCGGTGGTCAACGCCGGTGCCCATGAAAGTCTTTTAGTGAAGTGTCCCTCGGTTGTTTGTGTGTGTTTTGTGAAGGCACTGGCAGATTAATCCCCTCCTAACCCGGGATAGATATTACCCCTGAAAAGTGGTGTAATACCCTGTGGCGCCTGAAGCCCAGGGGCGCCACACATACAGTACCTCTGCAGTTGTCACACATATTCCTTGGGAATGATGATCGCTTGTTTGCAGGTTTGAGACAAACACAGGAATGGTTTTCTATTAAAAGTTTAGATGGTTCATTCCCTCTTCATAAGCCACTCCAGCAAAATAGAAACAAAAACAGCCTTTTCTTGCTCAAAGCAATAAACAGAAAGTAAGTAGTCCATATAGAGTATATCTCCGCGGGGTTCACTCGCACAAAATTTCCCACCAAGATCCCACAGCAGGTGTTCCAACCTCCACAGATCCTGTGTGAGACAAACACCCTCCATTTTAGGACATGTATTACACCCATGGGTGGAAATATGTGTGCGGCCAGACAGCCAGACCCACCAATCTCTCCGGCTGCTCGTAAAACCCAGCCCTAATGCACCCTAACCTAAGTAGTAAGTGTACTAGACCTTGCACCTGGGCTTAAATCACAGAGAATAATAACCTCTGAGATACATTTCTCCCATCACCTACATGTCCGACAGCCATCTTGTCATCTTACTATATATATATATATATATATATATATATATTTATATACACAAATGCACTATATATTATACCCATACAGGGAAGAAGAAGATGATGCCTAATCAACACTATCTGAGCTGCCTTGTAAGAAATGTCACACCTAGTGATATATATATCCCAATGAACAATTTTTAATACTTGTTTAGATCTCCACATATATTTGAACAACTGAAAAGAATTAGCAGCCAAAAGAGAAAGACAATATTGTTTAGTATTGTAAATGCTTTTGATTGTAGTGTACAGTACCATTAAAACTCATTGGAACCAATGAGTCTAACAGAAGGTGACGTTTTGTTGTAAAACTGATTGAGCACTTTGCCTTATAACCAGGGTGTGTCCATCCTCCTTATAGCTGGATCCTTTCTGCCCAGGCATGTAGGTTTTTAACCCAGATAGTGGCATTTCAAGATAGGGTCCCAAAATATAAAAGATCACCTTGTTGTGGTTATCGAGTTCCCATATTCATTGTTAGCTTTCTACAGTGCAGCTGTATGTATTTTTGTAGTTGTATTGTGTTTCTAGTTGGCACCTGTTCACACCTATTGGATGTGCTGGTAAGTTAATATACAGTACAGACCAAAAGTTTGGTCACATCTTCTCATTCAAAGAGTTTTCTTTATTTTCATGACTCTGAAAATTGTAGATTCACATTGAAGGCATCAAAACTATGAATTAACACATGTGGAATTAAATACTTAACAAAGAAGTGTGAAACAACTGAAAATATGTCTTATGTTCTAGGTTCTTTAAAGTAGCCACCTTTTTCTTTGATTACTGCTTTGCACACTCTTGGCATTCTCTTGATGAGCTTCAAGAGTTAGTCACTGGAAATGGTTTTCACTTCACAGGTATGCCATATCAGGTTTAATACATTGGATCTCTTGCCTTATAAATGGGGTTGGGACCATCAGTTGTGTTGTGCAGAAGTCTGGTGGATACACAGCTGATAGTCCTACTGAATAGACTGTTAGAATTTGTATTATGGCAAGAAAAAACGAGTGGCCATCATTACTTTAAGAAATGAAGGTCAGTCAGTCCGAAAAATTGGGAAAACTTTGAAAGTGTCCCCAAGTGCAGTGGCAAAAACCATCAAACGCTACAAAGAAACTGGCTCACATGAGGACCGCCCCAGGAAAGGAAGACCAAGAGTCACCTCTGCTTCGGAGGATAAGTTTATCTGAGTCACCAGCCTCAGAAATCGCAGGTTAACAGCAGTTCAGATTAGAGACCAGGTCAATGCCACACAGAGTTCTACAAGCAGACACATCTCTAGAACAACTGTTAAGAGGACACTTTGTGCAGCAGGCCTTCATGGTAAAATAACTGCTACGAAACCACTGCTAAGGACAGGCAACAAGCAGAAGAGACTTGTTTGGGCTAAAGAACACAAGGAATGGACATTAGACCAGTGGAAATTTGTGCTTTGGTCTGATGAGTCCAAATTTGAGATCTTTGAATCCAATCACCGTGTCTTTGTGCGACGCAGAAAAGGTGAACGGTTGGACTCTACATGCCTGGTTCCCACCGTGAAGTATGGAGGAGGAGGTGAGATGGTGTGGGGGTGCTCTGCTGGTGACACTGTTGGTGATTTATTCAAAATTGAAGGCATACTGAATCAGCATGGCTACCACAGCATCTTGCAGCGGCATGCTATTCCATCTGGTTTGCGTTTAGTTGGACCATCATTTATTTTTCAACAGGACAATGACCCCAAACACACCTCCAGGCTGTGTAAGGACTATTTGACTAAAGAGGAGAGTCATGGGTTGCCAAGCCAGATGACCTGGCCTCCATAGTCACCAGACCTGAACCCAATCGAGATGGTATGGGGTGAGCTGGACCGCAGAGTGAAGGCAAAAGGGCCAACAAGTGCTAAGCATCTCTGAGAACTCCTTCAAGACTGTTGGAAGACCATTTCCGGTGACTACCTCTTTAAGCTCATCAAGAGAATGCCAAGAGTATGCAAAGTAGTAATGAAAGCAAAAGGTGGCTACTTTGAAGAACCTAGAATATAAGACATATTTTCAGTTGTGTCACACTTTTTTGTTAAGTATTTCATTCCACATATGTTAGTTCATAGTTTTGATGTCTTCAATGTGAATCTATAATTTTCAGTCATGAAAATAGAGAAAACTCTTTGAATAAGAAGGTGTGTCCAAACATTTGATCTGTACTGTGTGTGTGTGTGTGTGTGCGTGTGTATATATATATATATATATATATATATATATATATATATATATATATTAGGTTAATTAGATTAATGGCTGTGTTGACTTATTTACACTGTTATACAAGCTGTACATTGACTAATTTGCATTGTATGAAAGAGTCATACCTTCAGTGTTATATCTAGGTTAGAACCTGGCTCAACCAATCTTAATAGTAGGTGCTCTGGAGAAACAGCAGACAATATAGAAAATATACTCCGGCACACTATAGAAAAAAGTAAGGAGAAGTCCAATATGATGCTCAATAATGTCTTTATTTTAAATGTGAATATTGTCCGACGTTTCAACCCATCAAGGGTTTTCCTCAGGGACTAATATATAATAACAAAAAAAGAAAGAAATACACAATGTCACAATAATACATCATTGTGGCATAACAGCATATATCACACACAGGTGAAAAAAACGTTCACATTGTTACAAAAAATGCAGATTATGAGCATTTCATAAGGAATGTACATAGAAACTACCCATGAACTAAATAAAGTAGATACAAATGGACATAATATTCTCTGTAGAAATCAATGTATGATGTAATCATAAAAATGTGGAGACCAGAAATCAGGACATACCTATGGTAGATAAGATTAAATTTCTTTAAACAAGCACCGAAATTGCGTCGGGTAAATTAACACATTGGTATCCACGGAAGGTACTAGAGGGTGAGACATGAATATGTTAATACCGTGAATGATCATGAGAGAAAGGGAGAGCTATGTGTTTATAGGGGTTCTGGTGGGTATACCTCAATGGATCAATGTTGAGATCAGGACATCCGATCAAATGGGTATTGAAAAAACGGAAACAACCTTCACTGTTGTGTTGAAAGGGTTCAGTGTGTGAATTCCTAGTGGGTCATGTGCCACATGTTTCTAAATGAGAAAGATCATTTGTATAATAGAAATGGAACACATATAGAATCCAAATGGTAATAGATCTATCAGGAAAAGAGTACCTCATGGGAGGGGCCAAGTATGAGCCGGAGATCCCAGGTCACGTTTGGGTCAAAATGACCTGTACGAGTGAGTAAACAGTACTGTGATATACGAAAGGAGAAATCCCAGATTATGACCAAAAAATCATAGGAGGATAAAACCACTAGGGGTAAGACAGGATTATGATACCTATAAGTTTGGGAGTAAGTCCCAGTGGGTTCTCCAGCCGTTTCAGGAGTCCAAACGAGCATATAGTAAACTTAACCACAACAGGTGGACCACATGAAAGTTGGGTTGTATCAGCCCCGGACCCAAAGAGGTGAATCTACGTCCTGTTCTGAGAAAACATATGTGAATGTATGAAATGGTGGTATAAATTATAGTGATGACATGTTGTAATATGCAATAAACCAATCGTAAAGACTACGTCGTACCTTATGAGAATAATGTTTCACATAATGTGGATAAGGCTGCCTTTGTGTTATGGCAAAACGGCAGTGTAGGTATATATGCACCATAAATGAGAAGGAGACTGTAGTAGGGCAAAGAACAGAGAGAAATATGTGAGGTAACTAATCACCAACCAGCAGGAGATATACGTAGCAGTGGAACCACGTACCTGACCTAATGTTGACTGGATATAAGGTCTAGTTATGAGCAGGCCAAAGGCTCTATAGGGAGTAGAAGAGATGGTTAATGTAGAGAAAAAGAAGAAAAATGTAGAGAGAACAGAGAGTAAAGAAAAAGAGGGGCAAATAGTGACAGGATAGATTCAAGGGATACGTGTCATACCTGTATGATACACAACCACGTGTGAGGCGCCGGGCACCATGTATGAGCGGTGTGAGCTATTTATACTGAACCCGGAAGTCATAGCTTCCGTTGTGTGAGGTATCGTGTACGTCACACGTCACGTGTGCGTGCGCCGACGTGATGACGTCATGCGCCGCGCATGCGCGGTATGGCCGATCGCCGCGATGGCGGCGTCAGCGCCGCGCATGCGCGGCAGACAAAGCCCACACGCCGGCGTGTGAGGAAGAGGGAATCAGTGTGTGTAATGGCCCGCGCACGCGCGGAGGGGCACACCTCCCTGTCATCTCCGCGCGTGCGCGAAAGCCAAGCACACACTCTTAGAAGTAATGTCCTACGCACGTGCGCGTAGGGACCCATGGCCAGGGAGCGCGCCACGGGGCAGGGCGCCACTGGGGACGCCGTGCACCGTGGGCGCGCGAAGGACAGGAGACCCCGCGCACGCGCCTGTGTGAACTATACAAACCAGAGTACAAGTGCTGATTATAATACACGGGTGGCGCATGTGGTATTCAAGTGTTGTGGGTGACCTATGAAAAAAGAAGAAAATGTTAGAGATGCAATATGTTAGCCAATGCTATACTCCTGTAAAAAGAAATAAGATTCAAATGTAAAATGCTATTCATCAATGCAACATATTGCACATCACAAGGGAGCCATCTAAGTGATCACATCAAATTCACGATTTAACCCATGTGGTTCCAAGGTTCTTAGAGTGTGGATCCAGTAGGCCTCGCGCTGTTTTAACGTCCTAATCCTATTGCCGCCCCTTCTGATAGGGGGTACATGTTCAAGGATCTGGAACTTTAATTGTGCTACCGTATGTTTAAACGTGACAAAATGGTATGGAATGGGCAATAGGATTTGTTGGCAACGGATGGTGGATTTGTGCTTATTGATGCGGTCCCGGACATGCTGGGTAATTTCCCCAACATATCCGAGACCGCACGGACATTTGATGAGATATACCACAAAAGAGGAGTCACAGGTTAGGTAATCCCGTATATGGAATACCCTACCAGTGTGTGGATGGGTGAATGTGTCTCCCCGGGTTAAATTATTGCACTGCAAGCAATGTAAACAAGGAAAATTGCCTACTTTAGGAGTCCCTAAGAAGGTCTGTCGTGACGTACTAGTCGTGGACCCTATGTCGGCCCGTACTAACTTATCTCTTAGATTTTTTGGTCGTTTGTGGCAGAACAATGGGGGTTGGGAAAATTCAGGAACAGTGGGGTAAGCAGTGTGGAGTAATGGCCAATGTTGCGCAACAATACCTTTGATGAGTGGTGAAAACGGATGATATGTGTTGACACATGCTACACGGGGCTCATTGGACTGAGTGATGTCAGTTTGTGATGTGCGATTATCGGCTATATGGGCAGGGTAGCCTCTGGCTGCGAACTTCGAGCCCATTTCTTTCATTCTAAATTCACGTTTATCTGGATCTGAAACAATTCTCTCCACTCGTTTATATTGCGATATAGGGAGGGCTTTTTTGGTGTGAGCTGGGTGACAGCTTGTGTAATGGAGAAGGCTGTTCCGATCGGTGGTTTTCACAAAGAGGTCCGTTTCAATATGGCCCTCTGAGGAAAGACACACCAGAGTGTCAAGAAAGCTGATGGAATGAACATCATGGTGTATAGTGAAACTGAGACCTGGTCTGTAGGTGTTGATCTGTTGGAAGAAACAATCCAGGGTGGAAGAATCACCATGCCAAATCATGAAGATATCATCAATGAATCTCTTCCACACCACTGAATGCTTCTTCCACAAGGGGTTCTGATATACATAAAGAGCCTCAAAATGTGCCATGTAAATATTCGCATATGGTGGTGCCATGTTTGACCCCATCGCTGTGCCCCTGCATTGTAGAAAAAAAGAATCTTCAAAAATGAAGAAGTTGTTTTCCAGAATTGTATGGATGAGGTCCATACAAAAGGATTGCTGCGCTGTGGTAAAGGTGCCTTGTGATTCAAGGAACCAATCCACCGCCTGTATTCCATCTGCATGCGCTATGCTCGTATATAAGCTATTCACATCTAGTGTAACCAGTAAAGAATTAGATGGAATGTCTTTAAGTGAACGTAGATGACTCAGAAAATCAGAAGTATCTCTAAGGTAAGACGCTATGGTGGGAATCAAGGGTGTCAAAATCCTATCCACAGTGATAGCTAGAGGGGACAACACTGAATCGGTGGATGCTACAATCGGGCGGCCGGGTGGTGACCGGAGATTTTTATGAATCTTGGGCAAAGTGTAAAAGACTGGTGTAACAGGATCAGATTTAATCAGGAACTCAGCCAGTTTGTTGTCAATGCTTCCTTGTGATAGATGATAATTTACCAAGTCTTTAATCTTTATCTGAATGTCTCCTGTTGGATCCTTAGGGATAGGACAATATGTGTGCCTATCCTGTAGCTGTTTATGAATTTCCGAGACATAGTAGGATTTATCCAGAACCACTATCGCCCCACCCTTGTCTGCTGGTTTAATGACAATCCGGGTGTTGTCCCTAAGTGTTCGAATGGCCCTGTGTTCTTCAGGTGTGACATTACTCTTTACTCTGTACTCACCCCTCTCAATAGATTTTAGTGTCATCTCGATGTCCTTGGAGACCAATGAAATGTAGGTCTCTACAGGGTGATAATTTCTGGGGGGACTGAATTTACTAGGGTGTCTAAGATTGAGACTGCGTAATGCAAAGGTGCCAGAGGTGTTATCCGAACTGGGTGTAGACAGTGAGGTGTCAGAGTTGGAGAAGTGGGCTTTAAGACGTAAAGTTCTATAGAAACGTCTGAGTTCCTGATCTAGTAAGAACGAATCAAATGGTGGTGTTGGACAAAATGTGAGGCCTTTTTGCAATACCTGCGTTTCAGAGAAAGAAAGATTATATGCAGAAATATTGAACACTAGATTCCTCATACCTGAGAACGAGTTTGAACCCGATGGGGTGTGTACGCCTTTCCTCTTCCCCCGCCTGGTCGCCCTCTTGTGGATGGTCGTTGTTCTAAAAAATGGGGGGGTCGGGAGAAGAATGAATCACTGTCCGAGCCCGAGGAGGCTGAATAGCGTGAAGGACCCGAAGGTCGTCTTGAAAAGGTATCAAATGACCGCCACCTATAGACTCGGTCCCTAGAGTAATCCTCCTGGTCTCGGACAAACTTTTGGCGCTTCCTCTCCTGTAAAGTTTTCTGAAATTCCGAAATCGTCTCTTGGGTTTTCTTGTGAATTTTATCCCACTCAGCGCTAGGCAGACAGTTGGTGAGTTGGTCCTCGATGGAGCGGATCTTGGGTCCGAGTTCCTCTATTTCCTTCTGTAAGAACTCAATGGTCAGTACAATGATGTCCATTGAACACTTATTTAATATGCTCTCGAATTTGGAACAATAATCTGTGTTTTCTGAAAAAAGGGTGGGTCGTAATGACACCCTTAAACCCCTCGGGATCCGTTGTACTCGATGATACTGTGCCAATGTGGCACAATGTAATTCAAATGCAGTCCGTTTCCTAAGTTCTTTTTCGTAATCGCGGGTGCGAATTTCCTCTGTAGGTGTAGAGAGAAAGGAATCTGGAATGGTTACTTTCGATAATATGTCGGTGACCTCAGTGGCTCCATAGGAAAAAGTAGAGAAAGACATGGAAAAAATCTTCTTATTAAAAAGGATCAAATACTGGGTAGATGGGGGCACAGGTAAAAATTAGTAGTATATCTAGGTTAGAACCTGGCTCAACCAATCTTAATAGTAGGTGCTCTGGAGAAACAGCAGACAATATAGAAAATATACTCCAGCACACTATAGAAAAAAGTAAGGAGAAGTCCAATATGATGCTCAATAATGTCTTTATTTTAAATGTGAATATTGTCCGACGTTTCAACCCATCAAGGGTTTTCCTCAGGGACTAATATATAATAACAAAAAAAGAAAGAAATACACAATGTCACAATAATACATCATTGTTGCATAACAGCATATATCACACACAGGTGAAAAAAACGTTCACATTGTTACAAAAAATGCAGATTATGAGCATTTCATAAGGAATGTACATAGAAACTACCCATGAACTAAATAAAGTAGATACAAATGGACATAATATTCTCTGTAGAAATCAATGTATGATGTAATCATAAAAATGTGGAGACCAGAAATCAGGACATACCTATGGTAGATAAGATTAAATTTCTTTAAACAAGCACCGAAATTGCGCCGGGTAAATTAACACATTGGTATCCACGGAAGGTACTAGAGGGTGAGACATGAATATGTTAATACCGTGAATGATCATGAGAGAAAGGGAGAGCTATGTGTTTATAGGGGTTCTGGTGGGTATACCTCAATGGATCAATGTTGAGATCAGGACATCCGATCAAATGGGTATTGAAAAAACGGAAACAACCTTCACTGTTGTGTTGAAAGGGTTCAGTGTGTGAATTCCTAGTGGGTCATGTGCCACATGTTTCTAAATGAGAAAGATCATTTGTATAATAGAAATGGAACACATATAGAATCCAAATGGTAATAGATCTATCAGGAAAAGAGTACCTCATGGGAGGGGCCAAGTATGAGCCGGAGATCCCAGGTCACGTTTGGGTCAAAATGACCTGTACGAGTGAGTAAACAGTACTGTGATATACGAAAGGAGAAATCCCAGATTATGACCAAAAAATCATAGGAGGATAAAACCACTAGGGGTAAGACAGGATTATGATACCTATAAGTTTGGGAGTAAGTCCCAGTGGGTTCTCCAGCCGTTTCAGGAGTCCAAACGAGCATATAGTAAACTTAACCACAACAGGTGGACCACATGAAAGTTGGGTTGTATCAGCCCCGGACCCAAAGAGGTGAATCTACGTCCTGTTCTGAGAAAACATATGTGAATGTATGAAATGGTGGTATAAATTATAGTGATGACATGTTGTAATATGCAATAAACCAATCGTAAAGACTACGTCGTACCTTATGAGAATAATGTTTCACATAATGTGGATAAGGCTGCCTTTGTGTTATGGCAAAACGGCAGTGTAGGTATATATGCACCATAAATGAGAAGGAGACTGTAGTAGGGCAAAGAACAGAGAGAAATATGTGAGGTAACTAATCACCAACCAGCAGGAGATATACGTAGCAGTGGAACCACGTACCTGACCTAATGTTGACTGGATATAAGGTCTAGTTATGAGCAGGCCAAAGGCTCTATAGGGAGTAGAAGAGATGGTTAATGTAGAGAAAAAGAAGAAAAATGTAGAGAGAACAGAGAGTAAAGAAAAAGAGGGGCAAATAGTGACAGGATAGATTCAAGGGATACGTGTCATACCTGTATGATACACAACCACGTGTGAGGCGCCGGGCACCATGTATGAGCGGTGTGAGCTATTTATACTGAACCCGGAAGTCATAGCTTCCGTTGTGTGAGGTATCGTGTACGTCACACGTCACGTGTGCGTGCGCCGACGTGATGACGTCATGCGCCGCGCATGCGCGGTATGGCCGATCGCCGCCATGGCGGCGTCAGCGCCGCGCATGCGCGGCAGACAAAGCCCACACGCCGGCGTGTGAGGAAGAGGGAATCAGTGTGTGTAATGGCCCGCGCACGCGCGGAGGGGCACACCTCCCTGTCATCTCCGCGCGTGCGCGGAAGCCAAGCACACACTCTTAGAAGTAATGTCCTACGCGCGTGCGCGTAGGGACCCATGGCCAGGGAGCGCGCCACGGGGCAGGGCGCCACTGGGGACGCCGTGCACCGTGGGCGCGCGAAGGACAGGAGACCCCGCGCATGCGCCTGTGTGAACTATACAAACCAGAGTACAAGTGCTGATTATAATACACGGGTGGCGCATGTGGTATTCAAGTGTTGTGGGTGGCCTATGAAAAAAGAAGAAAATGTTAGAGATGCAATATGTTAGCCAATGCTATACTCCTGTAAAAAGAAATAAGATTCAAATGTAAAATGCTATTCATCAATGCAACATATTGCACATCACAAGGGAGCCATCTAAGTGATCACATCAAATTCACGATTTAACCCATGTGGTTCCAAGGTTCTTAGAGTGTGGATCCAGTAGGCCTCGCGCTGTTTTAACGTCCTAATCCTATTGCCGCCCCTTCTGATAGGGGGTACATGTTCAAGGATCTGGAACTTTAATTGTGCTACCGTATGTTTAAACGTGACGAAATGGTATGGAATGGGCAATAGGATTTGTTGGCAACGGATGGTGGATTTGTGCTTATTGATGCGGTCCCGGACATGCTGGGTAGTTTCCCCAACATATCCGAGACCGCACGGACATTTGATGAGATATACCACAAAAGAGGAGTCACAGGTTAGGTAATCCCGTATATGGAATACCCTACCAGTGTGTGGATGGGTGAATGTGTCTCCCCGGGTTAAATTATTGCACTGCAAGCAATGTAAACAAGGAAAATTGCCTACTTTAGGAGTCCCTAAGAAGGTCTGTCGTGACGTACTAGTCGTGGACCCTATGTCGGCCCGTACTAACTTATCTCTTAGATTTTTTGGTCGTTTGTGGCAGAACAATGGGGGTTGGGAAAATTCAGGAACAGTGGGGTAAGCAGTGTGGAGTAATGGCCAATGTTGCGCAACAATACCTTTGATGAGTGGTGAAAACGGATGATATGTGTTGACACATGCTACACGGGGCTCATTGGACCGAGTGATGTCAGTTTGTGATGTGCGATTATCGGCTATATGGGCAGGGTAGCCTCTGGTTGCGAACTTCGAGCCCATTTCTTTCATTCTAAATTCACGTTTATCTGGATCTGAAACAATTCTCTCCACTCGTTTATATTGCGATATAGGGAGGGCTTTTTTGGTGTGAGCTGGGTGACAGCTTGTGTAATGGAGAAGGCTGTTCCGATCGGTGGTTTTCACAAAGAGGTCCGTTTCAATATGGCCCTCTGAGGAAAGACACACCAGAGTGTCAAGAAAGCTGATGGAATGAACATCATGGTGTATAGTGAAACTGAGACCTGGTCTGTAGGTGTTGATCTGTTGGAAGAAACAATCCAGGGTGGAAGAATCACCATGCCAAATCATGAAGATATCATCAATGAATCTCTTCCTCACCACTGAATGCTTCTTCCACAAGGGGTTCTGATATACATAAAGAGCCTCAAAATGTGCCATGTAAATATTCGCATATGGTGGTGCCATGTTTGACCCCATCGCTGTGCCCCTGCATTGTAGAAAAAAAGAATCTTCAA
Source organism: Anomaloglossus baeobatrachus (assembly GCF_048569485.1). Lineage (NCBI taxonomy): Eukaryota > Metazoa > Chordata > Amphibia > Anura > Aromobatidae > Anomaloglossus > Anomaloglossus baeobatrachus. Next base: position 569,015,805 of record NC_134356.1, read on the forward strand.
AAATGAAGAAGTTGTTTTCCAGAATTGTATGGATGAGGTCCATACAAAAGGATTGCTGCGCTGTGGTAAAGGTGCCTTGTGATTCAAGGAACCAATCCACCGCCTGTATTCCATCTGCATGCGCTATGCTCGTATATAAGCTATTCACATCTAGTGTAACCAGTAAAGAATTAGATGGAATGTCTTTAAGTGAACGTAGATGACTCAGAAAATCAGAAGTATCTCTAAGGTAAGACGCTATGGTGGGAATCAAGGGTGTCAAAATCCTATCCACAGTGATAGCTAGAGGGGACAACACTGAATCGGTGGATGCTACAATCGGGCGGCCGGGTGGTGACCGGAGATTTTTATGAATCTTGGGCAAAGTGTAAAAGACTGGTGTAACAGGATCAGATTTAATCAGGAACTCAGCCAGTTTGTTGTCAATGCTTCCTTGTGATAGATGATAATTTACCAAGTCTTTAATCTTTATCTGAATGTCTCCTGTTGGATCCTTAGGGATAGGACAATATGTGTGCCTATCCTGTAGCTGTTTATGAATTTCCGAGACATAGTAGGATTTATCCAGAACCACTATCGCCCCACCCTTGTCTGCTGGTTTAATGACAATCCGGGTGTTGTCCCTAAGTGTTCGAATGGCCCTGTGTTCTTCAGGTGTGACATTACTCTTTACTCTGTACTCACCCCTCTCAATAGATTTTAGTGTCATCTCGATGTCCTTGGAGACCAATGAAATGTAGGTCTCTACAGGGTGATAATTTCTGGGGGGACTGAATTTACTAGGGTGTCTAAGATTGAGACTGCGTAATGCAAAGGTGCCAGAGGTGTTATCCGAACTGGGTGTAGACAGTGAGGTGTCAGAGTTGGAGAAGTGGGCTTTAAGACGTAAAGTTCTATAGAAACGTCTGAGTTCCTGATCTAGTAAGAACGAATCAAATGGTGGTGTTGGACAAAATGTGAGGCCTTTTTGCAATACCTGCGTTTCAGAGAAAGAAAGATTATATGCAGAAATATTGAACACTAGATTCCTCATACCTGAGAACGAGTTTGAACCCGATGGGGTGTGTACGCCTTTCCTCTTCCCCCGCCTGGTCGCCCTCTTGTGGATGGTCGTTGTTCTAAAAAATGGGGGGGTCGGGAGAAGAATGAATCACTGTCCGAGCCCGAGGAGGCTGAATAGCGTGAAGGACCCGAAGGTCGTCTTGAAAAGGTATCAAATGACCGCCACCTATAGACTCGGTCCCTAGAGTAATCCTCCTGGTCTCGGACAAACTTTTGGCGCTTCCTCTCCTGTAAAGTTTTCTGAAATTCCGAAATCGTCTCTTGGGTTTTCTTGTGAATTTTATCCCACTCAGCGCTAGGCAGACAGTTGGTGAGTTGGTCCTCGATGGAGCGGATCTTGGGTCCGAGTTCCTCTATTTCCTTCTGTAAGAACTCAATGGTCAGTACAATGATGTCCATTGAACACTTATTTAATATGCTCTCGAATTTGGAACAATAATCTGTGTTTTATGAAAAAAGGGTGGGTCGTAATGACACCAATAATGTCTTTATTTTAAATGTGAATATTGTCCGATGTTTCAACCCATCAAGGGTTTTCCTCAGGGACTAATATATAATAACAAAAATTATTTCTTTCTTTTTTTGTTATTATATATTAGTCCCTGAGGAAAACCCTTGATGGGTTGAAACGTCGGACAATATTCACATTTAAAATAAAGACATTATTGAGCATCATATTGGACTTCTCCTTACTTTTTTCTATAGTGTGCCGGAGTATATTTTCTATATTGTCTGCTGTTTCTCCAGAGCACCTACTATTAAGATTGGTTGAGCCAGGTTCTAACCTAGATATACTACTAATTTTTACCTGTGCCCCCATCTACCCAGTATTTGATCCTTTTTAATAAGAAGATTTTTTCCATGTCTTTCTCTACTTTTTCCTATGGAGCCACTGAGGTCACCGACATATTATCGAAAGTAACCATTCCAGATTCCTTTCTCTCTACACCTACAGAGGAAATTCGCACCCGCGATTACGAAAAAGAACTTAGGAAACGGACTGCATTTGAATTACATTGTGCCACATTGGCACAGTATCATCGAGTACAACGGATCCCGAGGGGTTTAAGGGTGTCATTACGACCCACCCTTTTTTCAGAAAACACAGATTATTGTTCCAAATTCGAGAGCATATTAAATAAGTGTTCAATGGACATCATTGTACTGACCATTGAGTTCTTACAGAAGGAAATAGAGGAACTCGGACCCAAGATCCGCTCCATCGAGGACCAACTCACCAACTGTCTGCCTAGCGCTGAGTGGGATAAAATTCACAAGAAAACCCAAGAGACGATTTCGGAATTTCAGAAAACTTTACAGGAGAGGAAGCGCCAAAAGTTTGTCCGAGACCAGGAGGATTACTCTAGGGACCGAGTCTATAGGTGGCGGTCATTTGATACCTTTTCAAGACGACCTTCGGGTCCTTCACGCTATTCAGCCTCCTCGGGCTCGGACAGTGATTCATTCTTCTCCCGACCCCCCCATTTTTTAGAACAACGACCATCCACAAGAGGGCGACCAGGCGGGGGAAGAGGAAAGGCGTACACACCCCATCGGGTTCAAACTCGTTCTCAGGTATGAGGAATCTAGTGTTCAATATTTCTGCATATAATCTTTCTCTGAAACGCAGGTATTGCAAAAAGGCCTCACATTTTGTCCAACACCACCATTTGATTCGTTCTTACTAGATCAGGAACTCAGACGTTTCTATAGAACTTTACGTCTTAAAGCCCACTTCTCCAACTCTGACACCTCACTGTCTACACCCAGTTCGGATAACACCTCTGGCACCTTTGCATTACGCAGTCTCAATCTTAGACACCCTAGTAAATTCAGTCCCCCCAGAAATTATCACCCTGTAGAGACCTACATTTCATTGGTCTCCAAGGACATCGAGATGACACTAAAATCTATTGAGAGGGGTGAGTACAGAGTAAAGAGTAATGTCACACCTGAAGAACACAGGGCCATTCGAACACTTAGGGACAACACCCGGATTGTCATTAAACCAGCAGACAAGGGTGGGGTGATAGTGGTTCTGGATAAATCCTACTATGTCTCGGAAATTCATAAACAGCTACAGGATAGGCACACATATTGTCCTATCCCTAAGGATCCAACAGGAGACATTCAGATAAAGATTAAAGACTTGGTAAATTATCATCTATCACAAGGAAGCATTGACAACAAACTGGCTGAGTTCCTGATTAAATCTGATCCTGTTACACCAGTCTTTTACACTTTGCCCAAGATTCATAAAAATCTCCGGTCACCACCCGGCCGTCCGATTGTAGCATCCACCGATTCAGTGTTGTCCCCTCTAGCTATCACTGTGGATAGGATTTTGACACCCTTGATTCCCACCATAGCGTCTTACCTTAGAGATACTTCTGATTTTCTGAGTCATCTACGTTCACTTAAAGACATTCCATCTAATTCTTTACTGGTTACACTAGATGTGAATAGCTTATATACGAGCATAGCGCATGCAGATGGAATACAGGCGGTGGATTGGTTCCTTGAATCACAAGGCACCTTTACCACAGCGCAGCAATCCTTTTGTATGGACCTCATCCATACAATTCTGGAAAACAACTTCTTCATTTTTGAAGATTCTTTTTTTCTACAATGCAGGGGCACAGCGATGGGGTCAAACATGGCACCACCATATGCGAATATTTACATGGCACATTTTGAGGCTCTTTATGTATATCAGAACCCCTTGTGGAAGAAGCATTCAGTGGTGTGGAAGAGATTCATTGATGATATCTTCATGATTTGGCATGGTGATTCTTCCACCCTGGATTGTTTCTTCCAACAGATCAACACCTACAGACCAGGTCTCAGTTTCACTATACACCATGATGTTCATTCCATCAGCTTTCTTGACACTCTGGTGTGTCTTTCCTCAGAGGGCCATATTGAAACGGACCTCTTTGTGAAAACCACCGATCGGAACAGCCTTCTCCATTACACAAGCTGTCACCCAGCTCCCACCAAAAAAGCCCTCCCTATATCGCAATATAAACAAGTGGAGAGAATTGTTTCAGATCCAGATAAATGTGAATTTAGAATGAAAGAAATGGGCTCGAAGTTCGCAGCCAGAGGCTACCCTGCCCATATAGCCGATAATCGCACATCACAAACTGACATCACTCGGTCCAATGAGCCCCGTGTAGCATGTGTCAACACATATCATCCGTTTTCACCACTCATCAAAGGTATTGTTGCGCAACATTGGCCATTACTCCACACTGCTTACCCCACTGTTCCTGAATTTTCCCAACCCCCATTGTTCTGCCACAAACGACCAAAAAATCTAAGAGATAAGTTAGTACGGGCCGACATAGGGTCCACGACTAGTACGTCACGACAGACCTTCTTAGGGACTCCTAAAGTAGGCAATTTTCCTTGTGTACATTGCTTGCAGTGCAATAATTTAACCCGGGGAGACACATTCACCCATCCACACACTGGTAGGGTATTCCATATACGGGATTACCTAACTTGTGACTCCTCTTTTGTGGTATATCTCATCAAATGTCCGTGCGGTCTCGGATATGTTGGGGAAACTACCCAGCATGTCCGGGACCGCATCAATAAGCACAAATCCACCATCCGTTGCCAACAAATCCTATTGCCCATTCCATACCATTTCGTCACGTTTAAACATACGGTAGCACAATTAAAGTTCCAGATCCTTGAACATGTACCCCCTATCAGAAGGGGCGGCAATAGGATTAGGACGTTAAAACAGCGCGAGGCCTACTGGATCCACACTCTAAGAACCTTGGAACCACATGGGTTAAATCGTGAATTTGATGTGATCACTTAGATGGCTCCCTTGTGATGTGCAATATGTTGCATTGATGAATAGTATTTTACATTTGAATCTTATTTCTTTTTACAGGAGTATAGCATTGGCTAACATATTGCATCTCTAACATTTTCTTCTTTTTTCATAGGTCACCCACAACACTTGAATACCACATGCGCCACCCGTGTATTATAATTAGCACTTGTACTCTGGTTTGTATAGTTCACACAGGCGCGTGCGCGGGGTCTCCTGTCCTTCGCGCGCCCACGGTGCACGGCGTCCCCAGTGGCGCCCTGCCCCGTGGCGCGCTCCCTGGCCATGGGTCCCTACGCGCACGCGCGTAGGACATTACTTCTAAGAGTGTGTGCTTGGCTTCCGCGCACGCGCGGAGATGACAGGGAGGTGTGCCCCTCCGCGCGTGCGCGGGCCATTACACACACTGATTCCCTCTTCCTCACACGCCGGCGTGTGGGCT